>NC_052016.1:63591201-63921201 GCF_015832195.1 Motacilla alba alba
GTTGTGGGCTTAAACCCATGGTGAGGTCAGAGAGACAGACTCTGCTGAGAGCTCCTCTCCTCTCCTCTCCTCTCCTCTCCTCTCCTCTCCTCTCCTCTCCTCTCCTCTCCTCTCTCTCTCTCCTCTCCTCTCCTCTCCTCTCCTCTCCTCTCCTCTCCTCTCCTCTCCTCTCCTCTCCTCTCCTCTCCTCTCCTCTCCTCTCCTCTCCTCTCCTCTCCTCTCCTTTCTTTCCATCAATCATCTATCAAATCAGGCAGGACTGGACCTGCTGTTCTCACCACCAGCAGAAAAATGTTTATTAAGTTTTCCAGATCATTTGGGTCACTGAAGGGAGGAGGGCAAGAGCTCAATGCCAACAAAACCTCCATTTTTCTCTGAAAGGAGAGGCAGCAGCCTAAGTTACTGCCAATTTTCACAAAGCCATAAAAGTCCAGCAGTATCACTAAGATAGGATTCAGTCCACAGCTCCTCATTATTCAAAGGGATGGGAGGATATGGAGACGCCAGAGTAATCTGGAGCAGACAATGAAAGTTGTCAAGTCTCCTCTGATTAAAACTGCAAATCCCAGCACCCTAACCCTAATCCTCTCCTGTGGAAAGGGGAGATTAGTTTGGGTCCCGAGAAAAGATAACTCTATCTTTTCCTGAAGTTACATGTTAAAATTCAATCTTCTCTCAGGAGATGGCAGGCATGGATATTGCTTTTTCTCTCCCTCTAATTAGAAAACCATAAGAAAGCAAACACTGCTGCTTGCACAGTGACTGGTGTGGCAGAGCTCTCTGATTGCTTCATTAGCACCCCAAGACTACCAACACCGCCAGGGAGGCCAGCCATAAGGATCTTTTTCCAGCCCTTGGGGGTTACATGGTGTTTTGTAAGACACTGAAGCAATCCATAAACTTTTTTTTCCATGTACACAGGAGTGAATCATCAGCAAGCCGGCATGCTGTCAGGGAGAACGCCAGCATGCCAGGGCCCTTCAGCCCCTCTGCTCCTTGGTTCCCTAGTCATGAGCAGCAATCTTTCAGTGGGATTATATTTTGCATCATCTGCATAACCCGGGGTGATCCCGACGTCTCTGAGGCTCCCAATTCAGCCAAATCCTAACATCCCTAAAAGCTGCCTTTAATGTCAGCGGGACAAGCTGTGAAGGCAGCTTTCTCAGCAGCACTCTGAAGGGATGCAATTATGTATTCTGTAATAAGGAGCTCACAGCCCATGGCAGAGTCTGAAATGGCCAATGTCCTGTGGGGATAGGGACAGGGGCAGCCCCACAACACTGCTGGCAGCATGTGGGTGAGCATTCAGAAGAGGCTCAGTGCTGGGAGGTGGTAAAACAATCCCCTCTCTGGTGTCCTACACCCCCAGCCCCATGCATCCTCTCCTGGCTGACACCTTGGCAAGAACAGAGGCAGGTGTGCAAGGCAACTAACAGGGAAGGAATATACAGAGCAGAGGGCCTTTTTCCAGCTCCCACTGGTGTCAACACTTCCTCCTCACAGCATGGCACATCCTTGACAAATTTCCTTCTCTCAGTTTTTTAAACCACCGTGCTCGTGCTCACCAGTGCCTCCATATGGGGCTGCTGGGTTTCAGTGGGAAAAGGCCAGTTTTGGAGTGTAAGGTGGAGCAGAGAAACCCACCTGGAGAAGTGCAGTCACCACAGGGCAGGGGACTGTCACTGTAGGGGTCAGCAAGGCCTCCTGAGGGGCACCAGAATGAGTCTCTGCCTCTGAACAAACCCTCCGCAAAGCCTGGAGAAGATGACAGAGTAGCAGCCTGCATTGATGTGACACCTTTTTTTTTTTGTTAGCCCAGCTGTGACTGTGCTCGAATAGTGACAATAATAAGCCTCTGCATCTTGGTTTCCAAACCAAACACCGATGAGACCTTTGTGATCAACTGGAAACCCTGCTGATGCCTTTAAAACATGTCCATGGGAGGACTACAAAGCATTAGCAGTATCACTTATTTTTCACAGCGTAACTGGGTTTTGAGAAGGGGAGGGCAATGCTCATTAGCAGCACAAATGTACCAACCTGTATTTTCAGGCTATTAATATGGTGGCTAGAGTTAATGGAAATATAATGGAATGAAATGCTTTTAAAAGTATGGGATTTAGCACAGTCAGGGAAAAAAATCATAGGCATTAAGGAAATTTTAATGAGAAAATCAGCTTGCAGTAATTTCACAGGCAGTGATTATTTCCTTGATTTGCCTACCCTGAATAGCTTTGTCTTTGGTATGATGCACTTGCAAGGTGTGCACTTGAGGGCAGTGAATGATGTATTACAAGCCACAACTATGACTGTCCTGGAAAAGAAACATGGTTTGATGTACAGAAGATTGTCTGCCTGGATGAAAGGCTAGAGCCTGACCACCCCCTTTCCACCAAAGAGCAAGGGAGGGATCTCGGACCTGCTTTGTCCATTGGCTGCTATCCTATCCCATCCTATCACAATCCAGTTATTTCAATATTTGGAGTCACCTACCCACCTCCTTTGGAGCTAGGGCTGAGGTAGTGCACCCTGCCCTCCAGCAGCATTATGCTCCTAATTAGGCACTCAGTATAAACCCAGTAATACACAGGATTTTATCGCTACACTTACACACATACTCATGCCCACCTTACAGAGGTTTTCTCTTTGCTAGGAAGTGACGAGTGCTTTCACTCCCCTCTGGGGCTTGCTAACATCACAGCTGTCCATCGCTGAAGCTGGTCTGGAGGGACTGAGTGGTGCTAATTGGGCTGAAAGGGCCAGGGATTTATTTCACCAACCTTTGGTGCCAACAGAGCAGTCATGTCTCTCAGCTCACTTTAACTGTCTGTAGGGAAAAAAATGGGTGCATTTAGCATCTGTCCCACCTGACTGCTTTTGGAGCTCTGGGCTAGGAGAGGTCTTGCACCTTGAAGGTGCCTGTTTGCCTTCACTGGAGATACCACTGATCATATCTGAATTTGAAACCTCCACAGGAAACTTCCTGTTTGAACGCACACAGACTTGGTCCATCCTCCCAAGAGTCTCCTGTAGTGAAGCTGGGGTATAGACCTACATCAGTCTTCTCTGCTGATAGCACCAGAAATGCCCAGGGGCCCAAGGAAACAGCAAGAGGGATGGTCTTTCATGGACAGATCATGATGGTTTCTGTCCTACAGTTTCAAGTGAGATTACTTGGGCCTGCCTTATAACATCCTCTAGGTATGGAGGATCAGGCAGGAAAATGCCTCCCCTGTCCCACAGCATCACCACGATCCTCTGCTTGGAGCACATCTCGCTAGCCTCGCATGACTGAAAATTCATGGGGGCAGCATGGTTAAATCTGTGTGCATCTTAAAGGCCATAGTCTCAAAGAGACACTTAGTGCTGTTCCTGGAGTCTGGCATCTACAATATGCTCTCACCCTTCTACAGCTCTGCCCTAGTTATAGAGAGAAAACTTCTTCCATAAGGCATATTGGCTCTGGTCCCTCTTAAAGAGCTGGATCATGGTGGTTAGCCAGGGAAGAAACTCCCTGTGACAAAGACTTAAAACTGCTGGTGCCAGCCACTACAGGTCCAAAATTCATAAATTTTTGGGAAAGGAAGAAAACAGTCTTCTAGTATGAACTCCTTGACAAAATTAAGGTCCATTTGATTTCACTCAGTACTCTGGCACTGAGCTCAAAACTTCTTGCTAAGCTGTGGCATGCACTTTAGGAGAACATCCAATCACTTTCCAAGGTCACCAGCGAGAAAATAAGACTGAAGGCATCCGGGAGGATTGTCACTTATGGTGCCCTCTTTCTGAGTACTGGTCATGCTTTGCATAAAAAGAAAACTTCAGCCCTGTCAGACTGAAATGATTTGTTAATTTTATGCTCAGTGTTCTGCCTCCACTTTCACTGCTCACTCAGACGAACATTGTGTGAGCCTCCAGTGTGGGGGCTGTGTGCTTTGACAGGCTAAAGTCCAGGAAATGTTATTACCTGAGCTCTTCTTCTTCTTTTTTTTCCCCTATTTTTATGGTTTCTTTTGTTTGTTTGTTTGTTTTGTTCTGGATTTAAAAGGATTAAAGTGAAAGCTCAGAGCCAAACCTTCATGCCTGAACTTCAGTGACTGTAATACAGGAGGGTAACTCTGATCATTTCAAAACTGTATGAAACCCATGAAATCAAGTGGACACCTCTAACACTCAGAAGTCACTGGAGGGACCATTCATGATTTTATTTTTCCCAGTGGATTTCTTCTGTCATTTATTTTGGGTTTTTTTTTTTTTCCTTTCCAACATACCATGAAATTTAAAATTAAAGATCTACTCTGAGGAGAAAGGGTTGCAAAAAATGTTATAATTTACCTAAGGTGCTAAAGAAGAAGTGAAAAACTCAGCAAAGATGGTTTTTTGTCATCTGCCTTTAAAAATAGAGTAGATTGCCCTGAAACATGGATAGTTCTGTGAAGAGCCATTAGTGCCATTTGGAGTATTGCTTCAAGCTTGGCTGCTTGCAGCTTAATTTCTCCAACAGTTTCTACCTAAAAGCAAATTTCATATGAGGAAATGACACTGCAAACTTTGATCACACAGAAGCACTTTTCAGCATCAGCAGAAGTATCAGTCCCAGAAACACCAGGTAACTGCGGGGTTGTGCAGAGCTCTTGCCTCTCCATGCACATGTAGCCAAAAGAGATGGAGCAAACTGTGTCACTGTCTCATGACCATTTTCTTGCTAGCTGTCCTGCAAGTATTATGTCAGTGAAATGTCATCCCACAGAATCTCAGTTTAGTCCTTGTCACAGACAGCACAAAACCAGTCACCTTTCTTTTTTATTTTTTCACTTTGATTCCACTCACTGAATTTTCTGTGGACTGAACTCGTTTGCTTCAAATGCTGTATCAGCAGAGTACACAAATGTGCATTTATTATTCAATGGGATATTAGCAGAATGTCTTGTAAACACTTTCAGGATGGGAAACTGCATCTGTGCCAAAGCTATCTCTTCCTATAGAGGAGGGAAACTAATGGTAGTGTGTGAATAGTAGAGAACCCCTTCAAATTTTTGCTGTTGTCAGCTTTTTTTATGCAGAAAGCTGGACTTTGCAGCAGCAAATGTTTTAGCATGAGGAATCCGATAACTTTCAGCCAGCTTTATAGTGTAAAATGTAGATGTTTACATCTATCCAAGGAAATCAGGACTTGGGGGTTCTGCCACAGGTCCCCAGTGTAGGTAATGCAAACCCCTCTGCCTGCTGGAGACCAGAGTCATGATGGGTCCCCACAGCCTTCCTCAAGGGTAACCCAATCTTTTCCTTAAAATTTGAGAAGTGTGTGTTTCCTGCTTTGAGCTCAAGTCATTGATTTCTTTCCTCAGTGAAAAAAAAATGAAGCCTGTTTGTGGATAGTGGCAGCATTTCTTCCTCTGTAATCCATTGGAAAGAGGCAGGTAGTGCTACTGAGCTGCTCAGTTCATGGGATTTATTTGGGTTTTCAGCTCACTGTGGAGCTTCAAAGTGCCCTGTAAGTATTATTGGGACAGTGTGTTCTAGACTATCTGTTGCCAGTCTTACTGCTGCATGCTTGAGCACATAGCTATACTCTGTAAACATCAACTCCCCCCCATCTTGTACAGGCATTACTTATTTATTTATTTATTTATTTATTTATTTATTTAGTCCTGGACACCTTTAAAGGATATGGAAATTAATTATATTGAATTCCATACATATATTTGTCTCTGTGTGTGTGTGTGCACATGTGCATACACATATGTGCATAGGGTTTATATATTTTTTTAATATATTAATGTGTAATAAGTTAGAATTGCGTTAGAAATAGATGATCCAGAAAAACAATTAATGAAGCATGGGCTGTGCCTCTTCACCTTCATTTTACCTCTGATACATGTATTTGCATGAGTGCCTTGTTCCCACTCTTGCTGCCTGCGTTAGTGCCAACATAACCTGGTGGGATGGTGAAGCTTTGGTGCTGAGGAAGCAAGAGAGTTCAAATGACTGGGAAAACCCCAACCATAGTATTTCCTGGGGTATTTACATGGCACACATGTTGGTTAGATTATTAACAGGAGGGTCAGAGGCCAGGCAGAAAGGAAAGCTATGGCTGCAGATGAACAATCCCCCAGCAAAAAGGTCATCCCAAGCGATGCTCAAGCTCTGAGAGGCTGCAGTGCTGCAGCCCAAGCCCCAAGCCTCATTTCCCAAGGCTGAATGCAGCAGGCAGCTAAATCCCTTCCTTCAGACCAAGAAGTTGTCAAAGAGCCGCCTGGCTGTCTTCCAGGGCACGTCAAGCCCTAAGGTAAAACGGATAGGTCTTCAGACTGTTTTGCATGTGTTCAAATCCCTTTCCTGGAGACTGTTACTGGGGATAAATTTTTATTAAAGCACGGTAAAAAAAAAAAAAGTCACCAGGCAGCTGCCTTTTGGTCTCTGCCATCACCCCATCTCTCCCAGAGCAAATGGGTGCTGATATCCCTCTGTCAAAGCCATCGGGCTGGAAGCAAGTCCTGGGGAGGACCCACAGTTCCCTCCCTGTCCTCCCCCTGCCTTTGCTTTCTTTCTCTCTTGAAAACCATGTGTGTTCCTACCCAGCATGTAGTGGAGCAGCACAAAGCTGTTACTAGATGCTGCTGTGGTGGGACAGTCGGGGTCTCAAAGGAGGGAGTGGATGAGGCAAAGTTTTGAAGTCTGAGAGCTTGACACACCAGGAGGGTGCAAATCCTGGGAAAGAGGCTTGTCATAGCTCCTTTGCCTAAATCCATGCCTTTCTCTCACATCCTGCAAATCACTTCTAGCAAGGCCAGAACTAATATGTGTTTTGTCTTTGGAGGAAAGACTCTTTGCAACCCACAGTAAATCACAATATAGGAACTTTTCTCCCTTTTCATGGAGCACTCAGCTGGGTACAGCAAACACAAGGGACTTCAGCCATACCTGGCTGCTTTTTCTATTCAGAAAAAATAGTACAGCTCCATACCAGAGCAAGTCTGTCCTGCTGGGAACTAGAGAAGTTTAAAGAAGGTGGCAGGTCTGATTAGAATAGCACAGTCCTCTACACTGATGCACTTCTGAACTATATCTACATAAAGCTTCACTGTGTTGGAGTGACAGCCCTGTGGCTGCACTCACCCTGCACAAGTTGCAGTGGTAGAAAACTCAAAGCTAGATTATTAAGAGGAAATATTTCAAGAAGGTCAAGGCCTGGCCCTCCCTTTTGCCTGTAAAATTTGTATCTCCATGTTAGCACTTGCAAAATATTTCTCTGTGTACTTGCATCTCTCCCCACTCCCATTTAGCCCAGCAAGTAGCTGAAGGTGACAACACTTTCATCTGAGCTTGCTTTTCAATCCCAAGTGGAAGGAGTCGGTGCAAATTGCAAGGCTGACCTTCTGAAAATGAGGCCTTGAGTTACCCCCCCTCTTGTATTTAACTTGCAATTTACCACACAGAGGGAAGATAAATTAGATAGGTTAACTGGGAAGCTCTGGAATACTTTTGATCATTGTGCTGTGCAATCGTAGATGCATCTCGCATTTAGGACCCTGAATATGCTGACATGAAGCCTTTTCTGCATGCCAGCCTCGTGGCATCTCCATCACAATAAGGGAGAGGGAGGGCAAGATGGAGTAGCCAAGCAAATCAGGAAAAACAACCAGCTAAATTGAGTGCTTTCTAATCTAATGCATTTAAGTCATACTCAATAAAGCTTGCCAACAGTCTCTGGCCTCTCTGCTGCAGAGTTCACAGAGGCATCTGATTAGAATAACATGTGTCTTCTAAAAATCCTCTTTTAAAAAGATTTTCATTCTGGATAGGGAATACATAATGAATTGGAAATGTCCCTTTGGGAGTGTGGGGTGAAGGGGGGGCATTCAGCAAGCCCACCCAGCCCCAGAAGTCTGACTGCTCTCTGCCTGCTGCAAGATGGAAAACCCATCAGCTACAGCAAGTTTTTTATTCCATGCCAAAAAAAAAAAAAAAAAAAAAGTAACAGAAATAGCCCTGATCAGTTTTGTATTCAACTATCTTCCTGAAATTATGTGAAATCCAAGCCCATTTTCAAATACCAGCAATGGCAGTGACATATCCAGGAGTCCCCAGGAACCTCATTCTTCAGAAAAGTGTCAATTTCAATATGTGTGTTACATGACTTAGAGTAACTTGTTCCAAGTAAGGCTTTTGAGATTTAAGGGATGAGAGTGGACAAGATGTGAGGAGAGATTAGGAATATGGTGAGAAAATGGATAACCACTATATCATATCATGAGCAGAGGGGCAGAGCCAAGCTGCGACATGGGTTGTCAAGAATAAGAGGAGAGAGAGGATTTTTCCTTTTTTTGAAGACAAGTAAAGCTTTGTGTCTGAATCTTGAAAACCAGACCACATGATATGTTGTAAAAGAGTACAGATTGTGCAACAAATGCTTTGTCTGTGACTGTATATTTGCCTGGAGCAGCTTTACAGACTCTGTGCATCCATGCTCTCTTTTTTTTTATACTCCCTTGAAGAGTCTGAGCTTTTTCCACTTGCAGAATAGTTGGTGTCAGTGCCAGGAAAAGAGTACGCTCCTGGACAGTCTTGATCAGGATAATGCTAAAGCTCAAGAGATGTTCTCTAGCTGTCACTTGCTGCTTCCCCCACTGCCGTTTAACAGAGCACATCAGCCTGAATAATGTCACAAATGGAGTGTCAAACCTTCTTGAGCAGGATTATGCTGTATTTCATGCAGGTATTAGAGCCAAGAAACCCCTCGGGGTGTCTCAGACCACACCTGAGCAGAGCTTTGCTGGCAGCGATGATGTTCAATGAACCTTCCCTCATTACAGTCCCATTTCTCCAAACTTCCTGTATCTTTGCAGCCTGGGAGTCTTAGAGGACAGGTGATGGAGAAGCTGTTTCTGTCCAAGACATGCCTACAGGTGTAGTGGGGAAGGGGAGAGATGGGTGGATATTCAAGAGAGATCCATACTGGCCTTGATTGGACTCAATGACCTTAGAAGTCCTTTCAAGTGCAAATGATTCTATGGTTCATTGCCCTTATCCAACAATATCCTGAATTGCTGAAATACAGCAAAGCTCAGAGCCATTTAGAGGTCTTTATGCCCAGTCAGAGCTCTAGGTCTGGCCTGGTGGGGTGGGATAACCTCCCTTTCCTCTTCCAACTTCACCTGTGGGAGGTGATGAAATCTGCATGGCCCTCTGCTCCTAGCCCAACACCCACACCACTGTAAAATCCATTTGATGATAAAAGCCTAAGGTAGCTGAAAAAATGTACAGTCAAAAGAGAATTTCTGTGTAGTGGTGCATTAGAAGAGCCTGTGATATAAGGCTCTGCATTTTTCAGTTGCATCTGCAGTCCCTATGACCTCACAATTCCTTCGGAAAATTGGACAGGAATGAGGACATACCCCATGATATCTGATGCCTGGAGGACCACTGAGCTGTCTTGGACTTGCAAACACACTTAAACTAAGCAGTAAATCATTCTTGGAACTTGGTACCAGACGCTGCTTTTATTTTCTCTGGTAAAAAGGTTTCAATGTAGTGCTGGTTTTACCAGGAATTAGACTGCCAGCTTTAGTATCGCATATGGCATTTTGTTGTATCAACAATTAGGTATTTACAGGCATGTCATTTTATGCCTAAGGCCAGTTTCTGCCAAGCAGGGAGGATTTGCACATATGATGCAGATTTCCATAAACAAGGAGCTTAGGTAGAATAGCAGAGCACTGGAAGATTGTGCTCAAATCTGATTGTACCATGAAGAATTGTAATTTCTCCTTGCTTGTTCCATCTTGGTACATCAATGCACTACCCCTAACCATTCCCTACAGTGTGTAACATAGAAAATAATTTTCCATTGTCTTTATGGAATTAAATTAGCACTGTTACCGTTCCTCCTTCAGAATGTTTAAGAATATATAGGGAATCTGTTTTTAATCTCCAGCTGACACACACACACACAGTTTTATACTTCCAGTAAAAGTGAAATTTCCTCCAATCCCCTGGTTGCTTCCTTGTCGAGTGCTCTTTTGCAGTGCATATGAAATCTCTGACTTTTAAAACAGTTAAAAATAGCTATGGGTTAAGAGCACTTGAACCTTCTCATACTCTTTGAAGACTAATTTAGGAAACCTGACAGGGTTCATCATTCTGTTCCTGATCAGTGCAATCTATTAACAGCGTTGGCGGTGAAGTACCAGCTAGACAAAGGGAAAATGACTGCTCTCAAGTAAGCTGTTGAAATAAAAAGATATTAAGCAAAAGGCTTGGTCATAATTCAGTAATGACCTTCATCAGCTGAAATGTTTTTGTGTTTTAAGTGAATAATGAGATATAATAATTAGTGTTCTTGGAGATGGTGATCAGAGAAAGCATTTTGCATAATGCAAACAGAACAACACAAATGGAAGCCCTGTCTGTCTCAATCAGACAAGGTCTCTTTTGTTATAATTAAATGTTATCACCTTCATTACTTCTTAAAATGTGCTTCACAGTTTCTACTTTGACATCCTCCTATCACCACACCATTGCTATTTATGGTACAGTCACATCTGCCATAGCAAAGGAGGTTTTGAAAATGTTTTACCTGACTTTTAACAGATGGATGTTAATGGGATATTTATTTACAGAATAAAATTAAATTGAAACTGAATCTTAATGCACAATTTACATAATCAGCTTTGTTCTGAGCTGGTGAGCTGCTTTTCCAGCACTTGGGACCCTTCAGCCACAGCTGCATCAAAGAAACAGCCACTGAGAATGGAGATTAAACAATTTCCTAAAGCTAGAAGTCTTGATGAGAATCTATTATTCCATATTAGAGTACCATAATTTCTCCAGACACTGCCATAAGATCAAAGATGTATGTTAGAGCTTTGGCATAGCCCACGATCAAAAGGAAGATGTTCCATTTGCATTTAGAAAACATTTCTGCCAATTATATTTTTCTGATGATTTGAAGGTTTTGTGATTTTACCTTTTGCACCAAAAGCATTTTAAAAAAAATCTCTGAAATTAGAACATAGAAAGGCTGAAAAACCAAAAGGTATGTATTTGCAACAAATTAGGAGAGATTTGCTCATACTATTTGTGAGATCTACCTACAACCCTCTGCCCTGCTGATGCTCAGCTCAGCTGGAGTTTTGGCACGGGCTTCAAGTGGCACAGGACGGGAGCCTCAGACACAACGCAAAAAGCTTGCTTGGTGCCTAATCCCTAACTCTGAGGCTGTGTGAATGGCTGTAGGCTGCATGGGGTTGTTCTGACCCAACTGTAGGACCCAGAATTTTTCCTTGTTGTACCTCACACAATTGGCCTCAGCCCATCGATGCAGCCTGTTCAGATCCTTCTGCAGAGCTCTCCTGCCTTTCAGCAGATCAACACTCCCACCCAACTTGGTATCATCCACAAACTGACTGAGGGTGCACTCTGTCCCCTCATCCAGATCATCAGTGAAGATATTAAACAGGAGCAGCCCCAATACTGAGCCCTGGGGACATCACCAGTGACTGGCCACCAACTGCCTGTACCTCATTCACCACAACACAGTCAACATAGACAACAGCCTTTCCCTCAGCTATTAAGCAGGTCACCTTGTCACTGAAGGAGATCAGGCTGGTCAAGCAGGACGTGCTTTTCACAAACCCATCCTTGGGCCTGATTCACTGGTTGTTCTGCATGTGTCACATGATGACACTCAAGAGGATCTGCTCCATAGCATTTTCCAGTACCAAGGTAAGGTTGACAGGCCTGTAGGTCCCCAGATCCTCCTTCCAGTTGACTGGAGGTTAGAGAGTTGACTCACATTTAGCCAGGACTGCCGGTAAATGGTGGGGAGTGCCTTGGTGAGCACTTCCACCAGCTCCCTCAGTACCCTTGGGTGGAGCCAATGGGCCTCATGCACCTGTGGGTGTCTGGGTGATGAGGCAGGTCACTGACCATGCACCCTCAGACCCTGGGGCTTCATTCTGCTCCTGTCTTCCACCTCAGAGGGCTGGGTGCCCTGAGAACAGCTGGTCTTACTGTTTAAGCCTGAGGCAAGCCTTTGTCAAGCCTTTGTCACCAAGACAAAGATTCTCCTTAGTCTTCCTTTTCTTGCTGACGAATTTATAGAAAAATTTTTTGCAACAGTAACCAGATGAAGTTTTATTTGGGATTTGACTCTTTTAATTTTCTCCCTGTATAACCTCACAACATCCCAGAGCTCCTCCTAAGTTGCCTGCCCCTTATTGTCATAAACTCCCATTTTTTTCCCTTAGCTCCATCCAAATCTCTCTGTCAGCCATTCATCAACTGATGTGACCAGGTCTCAGGCCTCGACTCTCCCCACCTACCCTTGGCCACTCCAGGCTCTCTGTAGTCACCAGGGAAAGACCTGAACCCTCTGGCAATCTTGCCTACCTCCACCAGCTGCAATGTGACCTCAGGTGGCCAAGGGTCTCAGTTACTGCTTTCATTTCAGTGTCTCCACCTAGCTGAGATGAATACCACTTTGGAAAATGTGGTAAAGTTTTAAAGCTTTCTGCTTTAAAACCAGCCAACAGCCACTGTAAGAAAGAATTTCTTCATAAAACTCATCTGAGGAGCTACTCCCCCTCTTCTTTGCACCTCACTGCAGGATAATTTTGAGTAGTCTGTGCCCAAATTGGATGTCTAAAAAAGAAGATAGCTAGTCCAGGTTCAGTTCACACAAAGGTTGAGTGAAAGACTTTCACTTTATCCTGTATTTAAATGTACAATTATGTCTAATTCTGAGCTAAACTGGAACTGGAACTGGGAAAAAACAAGCTGGGCTGCTGAGAACACCAATCAACAGTCTGCACCGCTATGGAGAGGATGGCTTTTGGCCAGCACAACAGCTTTTGTAGTACATCCTCAACTTCATGAAATCACAAGCATAACTCTGGGAAAACTGTCTTCAGATGTTAACAGGAGCAAACCAGGGCTCAAGGAAGCTCATAACACTTTGAAAAAAACCTGAAATTGCAATTTAGGGATGAGAGGATGTGGTGGGGCTCCTGAGATGAGCACAAAAGGCCAGGGTGGGTGTTCTATGAAGACAGTAGAAACCCAGATGTATTAGACTGTCTAGTAAAAAATGAGAACAGGAAAGTCAGCATTTCTACAGAGCCCAGCTAGAGGCAATAATCCAATTCACTGGGAAGTAAGAAGCTGATGGTGACCTTGCCAAAAATCCAGCTTTCCAGAAATAGTACTGATAAATGAATAGTAAAAAATAAGGACCTAATTATCACCAATAAGGAGAGAGACCGAAAGTTTGTCTCTCTGCAAAAGGTAAATTGTGCACAATAAGAATGACATCCATCAATTTCAAGCTGGAATAGCTACCAGTTTCCAGGGACTTGTAAACCAGTGAGCAGACTAGAAAAATGTATTAAATTTACTCCATTTTTCCCCAAACTTGCCTAAATGTTATGATTATTAATAAGTCCTTCCTGTAAATGCCTGCTGTTGCACTTTTCTTCCATTTGTACCTGAAATAGTGGGCAAAAGCTGTCAGTCCAACTATTCTCACCAGCACACACTGTGGAGATGGAAACCTGTAGGATGGCAGCACTGAACTGGTAAATGGCCCTAGCTGGGGACATGGAACAATGCAGAAAATGGGCAGTGCTTTGGACCCTCTCCATGCAGTCCTGTGGCATTCTGCAGGCCACTCAGTCAGGTCTCACCATCTGTGCCCTTAACGTTAACAGATGGAGCAATACTCAGGATCATCTGCCTTTCCAACAGCACCCAGAAATGATCCTCCACTGTTGTCACTGACTCGCTCTGGTTTGTAACCAAATAAGCAAAGTCTGGAGATTTGGCACCTTCTGGGATTATGAGAGTGTCCTAGAGTGACTTTATGGTGCTTGTATCCCCAGTTGTTTGTTCTGTTTATGCTGAATTATTAAGTTCTGCACTTTTAAGACTGGTTCTGAGAGTGAAGGGGGGAGAGAAGAAGTGCAGAGTTTGTTATCAGGGACTGCACTTGCTCTCCCATATCCTGTTCCTTGGACTGTGTTGTCTGCAGCAAGGACAGACAGCAGGAGAGAGCTCTCCTTTGCTTTTTTGTTAGTTGTTTTTTAGCTAGTTGAGGCAGAGAGGTTCCCCAGACTGTGGGGTTTTTTTTTTCTTTTTCTTGTTCAGACCTGCTCTGGACCAAAAACCCAGAAAAACACTGGGAGCTCGCACCTGTGGCCCACTGTGGCCTGGGACACAGCATTCCCATGCCAGAGGGACTGATAAGAGACTGAGCAAGCTGAGCTGCAGCCCATGACAAGGACTCTGAACTTGCCATCTCTTCAGAACAGCGAGAGGTTCCATTGTTTAATATTATTCATTTTCCCATGTTTGCGAGTTCTTTGCTTGTTAACCAAATAGTTTTTCCCACTTTTCTCAAGGGAGATTTATGTCTCCTGAACTGGTGGGGGGTGGGGCTGCTTGAATTTGCTTTCTAGAGGGACCCCTTTGGAGGTTTCCTAAATTTGCCCTAAACCAGGACAGAGAGTTTGAACAGCACAGAGTCCTCTGCAAGGCTACGTGCTGGGCAGTCTTTTATGGACATTGTCATCTCACCTGACAGACTTGAGAAAACTTGAAGGAATGATAAATTCAACTTCTCTGTGAGAGATGCCAAAAAATATTTACCAGGTGTAGACTTTTTCATAACCAGGATGATCAAAGATCCAAAGAAGTGATCAAAGTGCAAAGGACTCACAAAACCAAATTCCTTCAGAATCATCATTAGCATTCAGGAGAAGTAGTGTGTTCCCCTCAGGATCCTACATGTGTGCATGATATTTAAGCTCTGCCCAAACTATCCCAATTTTATTCACGAAGTAATAATTTCTTCACACAATAGAGAGATCTGAATGAGCTGCTTAATGAAGGCATTGCACAGAGAGCAAAGCCAGGGACTGGGACACACTCCCAAGCTTCTGCCACTTCACCACTTGATGAAGCATCTCCTCTGTCTGGAACTGCCAAGTTTCTCACTCAGACAGCTCCAAACCAAATGTCTAAGTTAGAGTTAATTGTCCTCAAAGTAATTATAGAGGCAACAGAGAGAAACAAGGGACTCCAGCTGGTGACACAGCCTACTTTTAGTCTAATAAGAGTGAGAATAATCACAGCCTGAACATGCCCATTCCTTCCTACAGGACAGAAAGAAAGCCCAGGGAGACTAGCTGAGATCTGGATATCCTGTCCTGGATGGACACCTGACATTAGATGAGAGGACTCCTCCCAAACACCTGGTGGAAAGATGCACTCCCAAGTGTCTTTCTTGCCCACGTATAGGGACATGGCAGCAGTCAGTATTCTCACCACTGGCAAAAGAGCAGTTTATTTCTTCTAATGGAACACAAATAAATTTGTTAAGATAGGAACCCATGGTCAGAGCTTTTTTCTTCTGCTGCCCTCCTCTGAACCTCTGCATTAGGGTCTTCATAGTTCTGTTTCTCCCTCTTACCAAACATTATGTTCAATGTTTGGCAACATTGGACATGTTACCAAATGTGGTGAGGGAGATGGCATAGAGAAAAGCAGCGTGTCTGAAGGCACAGAACATGAACATGCTCCCCAGCACCGTGCTGAGGTATTAATCTATTAACAGCTGTGACCCAGTCATTAAGCAGGAGCAACTTGCTGTCTGCACATCCACCTCTTAATGAACATTGTTCCTCTTCTTCTCACCTAATTTTTACAGATGCAGCCCTACCCACACCAGTGAGAGCCAGCCATTTAACTTCATGCCTGAGAGGTTTGCCTCAGCATCCCAAAGCCTGACCAGCAGAAGAAAATACCTGTTGTTTTAAGCCTCTGAAGTAAACAGTCATCACTTGCACTTGGCATGATGTTGTCTGAGTGAAATACAAGGTGAAAGATAGTTCATGCTTTAGGTAATTCTGTGGCAAATCACTTAGAGACTTTTAAACTAGAGTGACAGCCTGCTTTTGGTGTCCTGTTGCAACAGATAAACCTCACTGTAACCTCTCCTTTGCTTTACAATAATGCTCCTACAATTGCTTTGCAGAAGTCTCCCTGTATCTGTCTTCTCAGATTACTTAAAGGCTCCCATATTCTGCCTGAAAGATTGTGACAAAGTGCACTGCATCCGGACTGTCCGAGACAGAGGAAATGCTTTTCCAGCCGCTCTGGCCACACAATTGAGACCAGACCAGAATTTCAAACCTGCGCAGATCAAAAGTCTCTCATCTTCTGGGTCAGCAGATCACTGGAGACTGGCTTGTCCATTATAGTGTAAGTAGATGCCCTTCTAAACACTGGCTTAAGCCATGGAACAGCCATCAAAACGCTGCTTTTGGCAACCTATGCTCTTGCTCTGGGGCAGGTAAAAACCTGCTTCATCTGACTATCCAAGAAATTGAGAGGGACCTCGCTGCTCTGTGCAGAAGTCCTGCCGCCTGCTCCGTTCTCTCCTGTTGCCTCCATCATGATGTCAGGGAGGAGGGATCCTTCTTTATAAATCAAAGCTTTTTTAGCGGAGACTGTGAGCGTGTCCTTGGACTACAGGCTGGCACACTGTAATCAGAGTTGAGATCCTCAAGCAATAACTTTCTGAAAATCTAGGCCTTGTTATCAGAAACTTTGGAAAATAAAAGCTGAAAAAGTTGTTTCTTGACACTAGACAAATTCATGACAGTCACCTACACCACATAACCAGAAGGTGAAATATATCCAAGTAGTGCAAGAAATTTTCAGAAAGACACAATGTCCCCCAGATATCTTCAGGCTCTATTGGGATTTTATTAGGTTTCCTGAAAAAAGGAGAGAAGCTTTCTGGTAAATAAACTAGCAGTTCTTTGCCACAAGCTTCACATGTCTCCAAGCTGATGCTCAGTTGCCAGCTTCTGTCCTGCTTCCTCATACATTGGGGAAGTGATGGCAATGATCTCCTTTTCCAGCATATCCATTTGAGCTGTGATGTCCGACACAGTGTTTTTCACAGCATTCAGCTGCAGCTTCAGTTTATTGTAATCTTCTTGGAAGGATCTGTTCACGTCACAGAGATTGTGACAGCACTGTTTCTCCCCGGGAGGATGGCTCATTTTCAGGAAGGTGTGGAGAAGCTCACGTAAGTCCTGGAGAACCCGGAGGATTTCATGCTCTCCTGGCATGCTTGGGGCAGACTCAATCTTATTCTGAATTGGAGTAGTGCTCTTCTTTTTACCTTCATGTTTCTGCTGGGGGACTGGCCCAGGGTTACCCTTTTCCACAGCTGTGCTGGTGTCAATGTTCTTCTGAAGATCTGAGCTGGCATCTTTGCTCTCTTCATGGACTGTGATGGCTTTTTGGCCTTTACAGGTAACAGGGAGTGCTTTATTTTCCTGCTGGAAATCCTCAAATATTTTATTCTTTTCCTGGACTGCCTGGAGAGCTTTATTGCCCAGGCTGAGCTGAAAGCCTGTGCTCCTCTCTTGGAAGAGTGGAAATGGTTTATTTTTGCTCTTGAGGCTTCGCTGAATAGCATCAGTGTAAATTACCTGGACAGATTTGTTCTGTGACCAGAGATATTGTAGGGCCTTGTTTTCTTCCCAGAGCATCCTGTTTTTGATCCAGAGGACTTGGTTTTCCTGCCAGAGTGCTCTGTTCTCCTCCCAGGTGCTCCACTCATTCTGTGCCTTCTTGTTAAAGTGTTTCTGGGGTGAAGAAAAGGGTGGCTGGCAGTAGATGTCATTCCCCCATTTCCCATCAATAAAGACAAACATCTCACCCCTTGGCTTCACCCGAGGGGTGATGCAGTCTGTCTCAGGCTCTGTGTGCTGCATGCTCTCGTTCCTCTGATCAAAAGCAGACATGGCCCTTCTTTAGCAAACTGAGGAGGAAAAGGCTTCTTCCAGGGCTTCTACAAGAGGCCACTGACCACTGCCAAGGAGTATGTGACACAGTGGAGCTGGAGAAGCTTGATTAGGACTGAAAGAACAGGGAACACAAATACGTAGATTTACTGCCAAAATTCCAAATCAGAATTAAACTACACCAATGACAGGACAAGCAAATAAATCAGTTCTCACAATTATCCATGTTACCCCTTTGATGCTGAAAGGTAAGGAATCCACCAGATACCTTGTTGATAAAAGCTCAGAAAATTAGCATTGGTAGATAAAGCAGCAATATGGCAGCACTGAAAACTTTCTCATAAAAACCTGCACTTCCCCTCTATCTCTCTACCTCATTTTTACAGACCTGTAAGGGAGCAAAATGCAAGACTATTTTCTGCCTCAGAATAGCATCCTCCCAAATGACTGATGCACAAACACATTAAAAATTGTTATGAGGCTCAAACAAATTTTTCAAAATAAAGCATTCTTAAAGGTTCATAAAAAAAATCTGGCCTTGAGAGCAGGTTTTTCTTGCTAATGCTGAGTAGCCTGTGTTAATAGGATGCCACAAAAATGCAGTGACAGTTTTGCTTTTTCATCTTAAAATCCGCAATATGCACAAACCAGAGCCTTGGGACATCAGAGCTCTGTTGCTCTTTGTCTGGTTTTCTGACAAGCTCCCATCACCAGAGTCCAAAAACTGTCACAACCCATAGATAATTCTCCACCTTTCATTCTCATTTCTCCTGTCACTCTTTATTCTTTATACCCTTTGATAGCTCTGTTATTTTTCTTGCTTTCTAGCCCAGCAATAGTGATTGCTTATCTTTTTCCTATAGTCCATCTGCCTCTTTTTCACATCATCAGAAAACTCATCTCTAAAATCCATACTGCAGGGCCAAACCTCTAGTGCTTCTTATTTCAGACACAGAAACCTCAGACTTATCTGTTGAACACTCTCTCCTCCTTTCCCTCTCCCCAAAATATTGCATCTTAAATCACCTTCTAACCATGAGAGAACTGGGGCAAATTAGAGTTTCAGTCTTTTATGTGGGGAAAAAAACAAACAAACAAACAACCAGACAAAAATTATTGTTTTGTGCCAAAGAAAAGCTTGTTTTCTGCAGCTTAACCAAAATTTAATTTATGTGATTTTCATGATGAAGTTATTTGATCTGAGGTTGAACTGTTTTTTATAACCAAATTGTTGGAATTCTCAGGGTTCTGCACAGAGTTTCTGACAGCACAAATGTGCATTTTTCTAGGTAAAAAAAAAATAAAAAAAAAAAAATAAGGAAGTTACTTGTCAAATTTCACTCAGGTGTATTCCTCTCCCCCTGCTGAGGTCTCCCAGCTTCCCTGCTGTCCCTTGGAAAGCCCATTTCTGCCTTTCTGTCTGTGAGGAGAGTTTTACCTTCATGAATCTTGCCCTCATATCTCTACCCAAGCACTAAGCAGAGGGTGACCACCACACCCAAGCCCCTCATAGCCTCCAGCTCTGCCATCACAATGTGTACCCCCTGTCCTATTGTTGCCCTCTCGTTTTCAAAACCTGCTGCTCTCCCCTTTCCCTGTCATTTGCACCAAACAGCACTGCATGTCCAGGCTCCTCCAAGTTACTTCTTAGAGCCAACATCCATAGATGCGTCCTGCACCCCCTTCCCAAGCTTGTCCAACCACTCATAAAATTACTGCTTCGTTTAAAATTCCTTCATTTAGGAGAGGACTATTGCAATATAGGTCTGTTTGCATTAACATTTGATTTTATTGCAACCTGTTTACTGTCTGAATTTCAGGGCTGTCTTCCGCGTCATCTGCTGCTTTATCTCCTGTCACACTTGTCTTTTCATAACATCATTCTTCTGCTAAAAAGGTATTTCCCAAAAACTCTGTTTTGGACTTTTTTTTTCCACTTACACTACATCCAGAGCCATGCATTGCTCCCTCCCTTCCACCCTTTCCCCTGCAGCCTTTCCAACACATCCCATTCCTTTGAGGTGCCCAGTCCCATTTTTTCCCCCAGAAGCCCCAAAATGAGGGCCTGGTGAGGGGTGAAGGGGCAGAGGGCAAATCAGCCATGGAGGGAACAGACCCCTAATTATCCAGGGAAGATGCAGAGCACATGCAGCATCAGAAGCCCCGACCCACGTGCCTATCATGGACAAGCAGCTACAGTTCTTAAAGTCACTTACACAGAAAGTGTTTAGATTGCACATTTTCAGGATAAACAGAAATGTATAATATATATGACTTGGAAGGACATTATCTCGGGGACAATTAAACTTGACAGTGGCTCTGTCAGCTCTTTTGCACTGCCAGGAAGACATTGACCCAAGCTTTAGAGAGATGCTTCAAGATCTCAATGCCTCCCATATAATTTTTCCCCCATCTCTGAATAATCCCAGGAAATGCTGGGCAGCTGGGTGGATGGGCAAGGCAGCCAGCTGTGGGGAAGCCACACCAAATCAAGACAGGCTGGGCAGTTTGGGAGCACAGCATTACAGACCCAGCAATGCTCACCTTCTCGGCACAGCCAGCGGCGTTCCTTCCCTCCCCAGAGCCGAGCTGAGCTCTTACTGCTGCCGGGGTGTCCAGAGGTGGCGGGGTGCACGGCTGGGGACAGGAGACTGAGGCTGATGTGAGCACTGGCAGGGACCTTGTCCCAGAAGCAGCCACCTGCCCCCTGACCCAGCAGGGTCTGGGAGCTCCTGCACACCCTCCTCGCACAGCTCGCTTCTGCGCTCCTTCTGAGCTGTCCTCGCAAGATTGGCTTTGACTTTTCCCAGAGTTGCTCTTCTGGGTTATTTCTCATGGAAATGACCTTTCTGCTAGCTCGGCTCCCATGCCCTTCCTGAACCCAGACTTCCTGACCTCCCTTTGATGCTCGTAACTGAAAACACTTTGGGTGGATTCTTTCTCCATCACACCCTCATAAAACAAATTTTGCTTTTATTCTGAAACTTCAAATTCTGTTTCTTGCTGAACTGATATTGATACGTTCAAAAATTACTTCCCTGTATGTGCTGTGAGAGTTGAAGTTATTTTCTGAGGACAACATGAAGTTCTTCTTTGATTATAAGTTTAAAAGCAGACTATAGCTGAATCTTAGCAAGAAGAAAATAGAATATAGAAGGAATTCACACATGCAGGTTTAGATATTATTTGTAGCAGCCATTTCCACTTCCAAATCTTTCCATTTCTAATTAAGTCTTTCTTATTTGCTACATCTTTCAGAAGTGGATTTTTTTTTCCTAATCAGTATTCTTGAATAATAAATACAGCATTTCATTTCTTTTTCAGTGAAAATTACCGAGTTGACATCACCCTCAAGGTGACTGCTATTGCTTTAGGAACTTGGAGGTATAGTTCAGCTTTGGTGTTATATGAAAATTATAAACTCAGGTATAAAATCCTTCTCTGTAATTGCTCCCTTGCTTATATTTAATCTTAGATGTTAGATCACAGGTTACTATGGCAACTCCCCAGGGAGTATCCTTCTTTATTTGAGCTCCAGGGTCCTGTACAGGAAAACAGAAAAATGTCCTCAAAAGAGAAAATATTTTATCATGGGCTGTTTGTGCTTGGCCTGCCATCAGATGGGAATTTAAGGGTGCTACCCAGTGGAAACACTTTTTAAGAGGGATGACTGAAATGTCCAGTCTGAGCTTCTGCAGAACTGTGGCTGTGGACTCTTAAAGTGACCTTTGATGAACATTTTAAGGCCTAAGAGCTGACTAGAAAGTGAATCAATAGAAAGAAGTGCAGCTGCTTAATCCAGAACCATGGAGAACTAGCTTGATAGTGAGCATACATTTGCTTTTCTCATGCAGTATTTTCCTTAAAGTTTTGTAAAGTTCTTCTGCCAAGTCATTTTTTTACTGAAAATTATGAATTCAAATGCCAATACATTTGGACCAAATTTAGTGAATATCATCAGATGTGTTTATGCACACATCAGAATTGGAAATGCTGCAAGAGTTCACAGCAGAATTTTTTATAGCAGCTACACTGATTTCTGAGCTGGACTCTCAAAAGGACTGAGATGTCATTCACAAGATTACAAAGGCAGAAATAATGCTGACTGTGTTCCCCTCCCTGCCAAGAGACAAGTAACCCCTGCTCTGTCAGAAGGGTTTGAACTGACTTGCCAGCTGAGTGTTTTGTCCACAGCTTCAGACCACTCAATTTCTCCAAGATGTTTCACTATACAAAGAATTAAATGTTATTTGGAACCAAAGCCTTTTTTCTCCATCCTACCTGCACACCTTATACCAGGCTGCTCAGCTGACTTTGCTGCCCTTCTTCTTGGAGATTGTCCGGTTGTAGAAGGGATCCAGTGGGAAGGAGTGTGTGATCCAGACAAGCTCATATAATATTCTCCATGCTCCGTGCCAGGGTGCAAGAGGTCACCATTCAGTGATGGGTTGAAAGCCAGAGGGAAGAGCAAGGTATGAACTGCTGCCATGAAGATTTTGCAAGAAGGGCCCTGAAGACCCCATTCCAGCCTCCTTTCTATTAGATAGTGGTATGTACCAGCAGTAAATGTCAACCCTTTCCATCCTTTGCTTTTGGGTTAGAAGATCTGGTAACATGTCTAAAGTGAAAAGAATCTGTGGGTTTGTTTTTTTTTTTAGTAAAAGCATACTATATTCCCAAATCTTTATTTGATAGAACCAAAAGCATCTGCTGCCTCTTTCTGCCGTGCCAAATACATCTGTGCTTTTGAAATGCCAGCCTCTGTTCACCAGTGCAGGCTGGTCTCACCACACACACATCCAGGGCATTAAGCCTGGATGTGAATCCCACCTAGTCACTAAAAAGACTCTTGCATATCTGAGTGCTCTTGAATCATCTCCTGACCTCGATAGCTGGGTAAGGAGTAAAAATTATGTTTTTTTCAGTTTCTGAGGCAGTGAAATGTCTGGTAATATCTCAGCATTGTATTCTGCTCAAGAAGAGACAGTCAGCAGTGTGAAAATCAGTAATGGAAAACTCCAGATCAGTTTTTTTCAGGCAGATAAATGGCTTGAGTGGCACACCTATGTCATCACCTATCTGGACTAATCGTCCTTCCAGGGACACTATCACAGTGCTGCTGCCAGTGTGCCTCAGTGTAGCTCACAACATCCAACGTTGTGCAAATCACCAACCCTGCATTCTTCTGTCAGCACTGTGTCAGCTGAGAGCTGAAATGAAAGGTAGGAATATCTACTTTCATATCTTCCCTCTGATCCTAATTTTATTTTAGACACTGGGTAAGTCATCATTTCCTCAGGTTCTCAATGAGTTTGGGATGCTGACTTTCTGATGTAAGCTGTCAAGAGAATTTAGTTCTTCTTTGTGAAGTGCCTTGAACATGAACACATGACAGCAAAGAAGCCCTAAGCCCCACTCTTATTTATCCCCTGATTGCAATACACCATGGTTTACAGGGTGAAGCAAAACATTTTACTATTGCTAGTAAGTGACATCTTACAGACATGTCAGCCTTTGTGTTGTTCCACCTTTGATCTCATTCTCACTTTGCTTGCTTTGTACTTTAGCTATGAATTTTTAAAAAAAAATCATCAAAACCCATGTGCAGTCTCTTGGTCAACTCTAAGCCATTTCCTGTCAACACTGTTCCTGTGTGTTGTGCCTCTGTGAGCCTTGCCAACAAAAACCAGCCCAATTACCATGTCACTCTCTTAGTTCTGTCTGAACAGATCAAAATTTACAGAACACTCCATGCTGCTGAAAGAGCCTGCTGTTCACTGCTGAGTTAATACTGGAAGAAAAGATCAGTGGTTCACTTGTTTCTGTTCTGAGGGCAGAGGGGCAGAGCTGACGTTGCCCCTGGAGGAGCTCTCTGCCCTTCCTGTACATAGGGACAATTTGGAAAGGGACAGTCGCCTCAGTGTGCCAGGTGTGAGCACGGGATATGCCACATGGCCTCCCTGGAACACCCTGAGAGGCAGGCCTGCCAGCAAGCTGAGCTGGACACGCTGTCCCTGATCTCTGATAGCCACAAACCCCGAACAGCAACAGGCACCAGTGTTCAGGAAACAGACTTGAGCCCCTAGTGACTTGTCAGCCAAGTGATGCTTCAGCCCTCACCACTGCTCTGATTAGGTCTCTGCTGACTGCACCTGAGCTCTGAGGTCCTGCAAACAGGTGCGGTGTTTGGGAGTTGGGGGCATTTCAGCTCATTCTGAACACAGAGCAGCTCCTCCATTTGACAAGTCTCTGGGTGAGAGGAAAAGTCTGTGGCTCCATTCTGATTGACAGGGAGAAAATCAAGGGTTCAGGCTTATTAGGCAATCTCTAACAGTGATTTATGGGGTCCTGTACATTTTAATCTAACAAAAAAAATTAAATCATATAATTACCTAAGTGTGTAATACTGTATATTAATTGTCTATTAGCCACTTCTTAATTATAACGGAATGCTTATCAAATAACATGTGATGGCCACGTAGCACCAATTTAAGTCATTATCAGACCAGCTCCTACTTTAATAAGGATCTGTTCAACTGGAGCCTAATAATTTCATTTTATTTTAAAAGCTCTACAGAAGAGGAAGCAATCACCTTAAAAAAATATTCCATTAAGACGTTCTAGACCCTTTACTGTACACAACACTACATGAAGAATCACAAAACCCATGTAAAATATCCAAGGAACTATCAAGGAACCTGGAAACCCAGATCTTTTGTTTAAGTTTGTCCAGGAGTTCCTTGTTCGTGCACACAGTCCTTCTAGCACTTTTGCTTGACTTCCTCTTTGCTGGGATGCTTCACTCCTGAGCTTGGAGGAGGTGATCCTTGATTATTAACCAGCTCTTCTCAGTCCATCATCCTGCCAGGGAATTCTACCAAGCAGATCCCTGAAGAGATCAAAGTCTGCTTTCCCAAAGTCCAGATGAGTTTGTTGTGTGCTCTCCTCAATGTCCTAAATGTTTAACTCCATATTTTTGTGGTCACTGCAGCCAAGGCTGCCCTTGAGCTTCACATTCCTCTTCAGGTACTCTTGCTGGTGAAAACAAAGTCCAACATCAGCACGTCTCTTCATTGGCTCCTCTATCACTTGGAGAAGGAAGTTATTATCAGGGCATTCCAGGAATGTCCTGGATGGTTTATGCGCTGCTGTGTTGCTCCCCTAGGAGATTCCAGGGTGGTTGAAGTTCCCTAGAAGGACCAGGGCTTGTGAAGCTGAGATCACTCCTACCTGTCTACAGAGGAGCTAATCGACTTCCTGGTCAGGCAGCCCATAGCAGACCCCTACTATGATGTCACTTGTCCCTGCTCTCCCTTTAATCCAGACCCATAAGCTCCAAGGTGGCACCCGATCCATCCCCAGGTGGAGCTCCATGCACTCCTGCTGGTCATAGGCATGGACAGTGACACTTCCTCCTCGTCTCTGCACCCTTTCTTTCCCAAAGAGCCTGTATCCCTTCATTCCAGCTCTCCAGTCACAGAGCCCACCCATCACAGCCCTGCAGGCATGCACAGTTCTCTGATTCCTCTGCTTTATTCCCCATGCTGCTTGCATTCGATAGAAACATTTAAGCTGGGCCCCCCGTTAATCTGACTGACTGTCTGGAGTGGCTGGAATCACACTGTGCTGCTCTTCAGGTGCTCTCGTGCTGACCTGTGAGCCTCTCCAGGCTCTGAGCATCTCTGGCTGGCACTGGCACCACTGGTAGGAGTGGGATGGATTGAGGTTTCCCTCCCCGGCAACATTAGTTTGAAGCCATCTTCACCAGCCTGGCAAGTCTATGGGCAAAGACGCTCTTCCCCTTCTCTGGAAGATGAACCCCATCAGCTCCCAAGAGATCAGGTTTCTCAAAGAGACTCCTGTGATCTAAGCAGCTGAACCTCTGGTTGTGGCACCAGTGCTGTGACCATTCTAAGCTTTTATATAGACTCTCCTCCCACTGCCCTTTCTGATTATTCATGTGTCATCTTCCAAGAAATTTTGAAATAGCTTGCTCGGAGTTGTAGCCGTGTTCTAATGGGCAAACACTGCTGGGTACATCTCTCTCAGTCCTTGTAGGCATGCAAGATTTGTTCTCCCATGTTTTTTTATCACTGGACCTGCAGGAGCAGACTTCTAACGAGGCACAGGACCCATCTGGTAATCTTATTAAAAATCAGATTTGGCTTTCAGAATCAATCTTTACCCAGTGGGTTTCTCAAATGGTAATGCTGTCACCTGGTTTCTGCAAAGAGCTCTGCACTCAGCTCCCAGGATTATCCTTCCACAGCATTTTTGCCTGCTACGATGGCACACAGATTTTTACTGGAGCTGATGGGCTTGTGCAAAGCAAGCATCTTATGAAAGATATAAATATCTTGAAGGATGTCTGAAGCTTAGTGCTAGACAGGGTAATTTTGCCAAACTAGAAATGCAAAAAGAACATTAAAAAAAAAGATAATATAGGCTCATAACTAAACTTAAATGTGGAGTGGTACTGAAACGAGACCATTTCAAGCTCTGCGGAGCACTGGTTTACCTTTTCTAGCACATATCAGGCTTTGATGGGCCATGGCACACTTTGCTTAGAGGAACACAATTTTAACATCTGCTCATCCCAGGGTTTAAATTGGTGCCAGAGTGCTCTTTTAATGGTATGCCAGAAGAAGAGAGGTTTAAACAATGAAATAAGAGAATAAACAGTTAGAACCCAGGTACTATTGTTAAGCACACCTAGGAACAATTAAATGGGCAATTTTAGAAATGTTATGTAACCCCTAGGAACGTTTTTATGCTGGAGGAGCAGCCCCTTTTACCCATTTCCCTCAACTTTAAACCTGCAACGTCTGTCCTGAGGTGAGTGGAGGTTACAAAAGTTACCTGGTTTTCCAAAATTGCCGGCAAACCTCTGTGCAAATTTAGGGTCACTGTCTGTCCAAGTACTCTGCAGTGACACTCAAAAAATAGCTGGAAACAGAATACATATCCACCCAGAGAAATGCAATGAGAAAGAAATAGGTTAACCTGTCTTCATATGTGTCCAGAGGATATCATTAACATTAATGTAGTCATAAAGCAGCACCTGCTGGCTCAACGCAGCACATCTTTGCCTACTACAAATTAACTCTTCAAAAAATAATAGAGAACAGTTTTTGCCCTTCTGCCCCAAGCACAAAAACTTGTTTCCTGTTAAGCATTATTAATTATAATGTCCCTGCTGCTTTGCCTCCCTGAAATGAACAGTCCCATTAGCGACATAAGCTTCATAGCAAGGTGTATCCCAGCAGGAGCAAGTGCAGTTATTGGGCTTTAAAAATATTATACTGCTTTTTATTACTATTGTTGTTCCTTACTTGTTATAGAGCTTTCACTTTCAACCATCCAATAGGAAAAAAAACCCACACATTTCAATCAAAGCACAGATTCCCACCTAGGCAAAGGCACAAATTCCACAAAGATGTTCATATTACGGTAATGTCAATGATCCAGCGAACAAAGTCCAAGCAAAAGGCTTAGATGTGGCAAATCGTGTGATGAGATGGGCAGAGACACTCCCCAAAAAAGGCTGTAACCATGTTCTGCATTGCTAAATGTGAGCTGCAGTCAGATGCTGATGGGAAGAGCGAAGGTGAAGGTGACTCTTCCTCTGCGGTCAGGTGTAAGGCGCTGTGCCCACGCTGTGGCACATCAGCTGGGTGCTACCAGCTTTCACAGGCCCTTGGCTCTCCTCCAGGGTCCTTACAGGACCAGCTCTTCCCCAGTGCACTCAAGCAATGCAGCCACGCCTCGTGCAAGGTTTCTGATGTGGTGTCCAATGAGGTCACACATATACACAAGGTTTGTATCTCTGATTTACAGTGTCCCTTCTGATTTACACTGTCTCTTCTGCACGGTGTCTCTTACAGCCCATTTCATGTTCTGTGGCTGAGCTGCCAGCCCTGTCTGAGCAGACACCACCAGGTCTGAGCACTCCTGGTCTGAGCAGAGTTGGCTGTACAAGAAGCAAAGCTAAACCTGTTGTGCTTAGGGAAAGCACAGCTCTTCCCTTTCCACCTGTATGCAGGGATGAGGTGCCAGATATATGTGATGCCCATTAAAATATTTTACATGGTGTTTAACCTGAGCATTTTGGCAGAAAGCATAATCCATCTGAGCTGTCTGTACAACATAAACATACAGTATATGGCAGCCAGCCCATCAGCTGAAGAGCTGTTTTGCATAGCACAAACACTGAGGTTACACCTTGTGCTTGTGTTACCCTCCTATCTTACCAAAGTCACTTTCTGCATAGACAGGATGTCAGGAATATGATTTACTGGTTTTGCTTGTCAGTGCGTTGCAGGTGATCACAGACCAAGTATCATTGCTGAATGGACTAATGCCAAGGACAGTGATTCCTGTATTTAGAACACAAAGACAGCAATGTGCAACTAGTTTCTGTCTAAAGCCAAGTTGCCATTAGTAGCCTGCAGAAAGCTGCACAGTTGCTCTTCTAAAAGTGTGCCTGATCGCATGTTTATTCACAAGTTTGAGCTGCACAGAAAAGTGCAGTTGTTCTGACTACTGAATCTCTGTCAGCCCTCCTTTTACGAGCCTTTCCAGAGCCATGAAATGCTTTGTACTATTTGCTGCTGGGATTGTCACATCTTCTATATCTAACAAGGTACCTGGAGACTGTCCTTCTATTTCTAGCAAAGATTTCTACCTGACACTAATAAGAAGACAGCATCCCAACATCACCTTTTTGAGGCAGAAAGGGGCACTCCAGTGACCTGGGAAGCCTCATCTGAAATAACTAAGCCAAAGCCTGCCATCATTTTACAGACAAGGTACATGCCATCAGCCCATATCTCCCTCACCTTCCACCTCAATGCTGATTAATTTCTCCAAGTCTCATCCCAAGAATTGCTGAATGACAGAAAAAGAGATATTTCTGTGACTCACAGGCCAGTTTTTGCAGTGCATCTTTATCTGCTTTGCCTGATTGATCAAAGATACCATTATCTGCTGTACTCTGCAATCTCATTGACTAGGTTCAGCCTTGCTAACTTCTCACCGTCAACGATCATAAAATAAAGTTGCTAAAAATAAAGTTAGAAAAAAAAAAAAGATTGGTTTGGGGTTGTTGTTTTTTTTTTTTGGACTAGGTTGCCGATCTTTATAGAGGTCAAATTTCCTTCCCAACTCTCAGAGAGATTTTCTTTCTTCTGACAGTGGATTATCTCTTGTGAATAATGAGACATCTGCCTAATTATTTTTCTTTGTTTTTATCTTCTCTTTGCATCAGCTCCACCCCACCAAACACAGAGCCCTAAGAAACCACAGCCAGCCATCTCCAGTTACATCTACACATATCCCCCATATTTCCTCTTTTGGGGAAGCCCCAGGCAGTGCTGTTTAAAGGCAAAAATTTAGATGCAATAAACACATTTGAGCAAACGAGATCAGAAATGTCTTGCCTTGTTGTTGAAACACGTCATCCTTGATGCACAGCTGCCACCAATGCACAGCCATACCTAGGTGATGGCAAGAGCATTCCTTCCATATTATGCATATGAAACATCAATACCTGAGAAATGACATCCCACTTTTTTTCCCCCCTCAAACAAGAGAATCACTGCAAAACTTCCTAAGTAAAGAAAAGCAGATGTGGTTAACAAAAGAACTAAAATATGGTTGGAGCAAGAAGTTTATTTTAAAGATAGTCCTTTTAAATGCCTTGTCATTTGCAAATACATTTAAAATAAATTATAGAGATAGCAGCTCTTCCTTAATCTGACGTCTTTTGTACTGTGTCAGAGAAATCATGGGTACAAGTTCACATACATGTCACTGTGCAAAGTGCTCGTGGTAATCATTTTCATGGGGAAAAATAAGCACTTGAAGGCTCATATATTTTATGTCATGAATTCAGTTAACGCACACATCAATCAGATTGTCAAAGCTGTTTACAGCCCATGACTGGGTATTTCTAGCTTTTGACATATTATATCAAAGAGAACCAGAATCCTTGAAACATAATTTTATAGCTCACTCTCTCTCTCTACTCACAGCTTTCTTACCATATTCAATTTTTCTGGTAAACTCTTTATATCATTTGCAGCTCCTTCAGAATTCCACAGTCGCCAGCTTATTAGCAACATCAAGATCACATTATTCCTCTTCTGAGATCCTGCCCTGGGTTTTCCCCAAAACTTACAAGGACTAAGATTTGCAATATTTAGGTAGGTTCAACTACTACATTCTTCTAAATTAAATTGTTCTGGTATTCCCTCATGCATTTGCACATCACTATCAAGTTTCTTTCATCCAGTTTCAAAAATGTACTGATATTCTTTTTTCTCCAGGGTCGTCATTTTTTTTTTTATTTTTGTACTTAATGACTTTATGTCTGGCTGTTGATTACAAGCTGTGTCTCCTCTGATGTTTGTTCAAAGTTTAGAACTAGTCTAAGATATTAGTCCCAAGAGAGGGTGTGAGAAGGAAGAAGGGCTGGAGGATCTATTTTTTTTCTTGTGAAAATTTAGAACCCTAGAACTAGAAATTACCCTTTCTTCTATATTTTTCCACCAGATGAACATCATTAAGAAATACCAAGTTTTCTCTCCATGTATACCACATGTGACAAACCAGGGATTTTGGAGTCAAGTATTTCAAGCCGTGAAGACACTACACTCACTAACTTAGTGAGTACCAGCACAGAAAATTTCTAGTGACATGCACTGGAAAGATATAAGCTCAGATGTGCTCCACACCATCACCAAATGAGATCAGCTCCACCTGATGGACTGTCTTTAAGAGGCAGCCACTGGACTTGTCAGGCAGCCCATGAAAAATGAAGAGGTGTTGTCGGGTCTGCTGCCCACCCAGGGACGCTAGATGTCGGGTCTTCCTGCCCACCCAGGGACGCCAGATGTGGGGTTTCACCCCCGGATTGTGGTGGCCCCAAAAGATGGAAAAGTCCCTCCTCCAACCCGTGCCTTCGAAGAAAGACTCAGCAGTCTTCTGTTGTCTGTTCTCAAGGTAGTTTATTGTTGGTTATCTAAAAGATTCTTCTCCTGAACTGCTGTGGCCCGTTCAGCAGCTCAGACAAAGGCACTCTGCCCTCCCAGGGGGCTGGTGCCATCTTTTATATCATATATTACGTACTACATGTTTATGCTTTTTCTTCAATACCTACTATCTATATTGAATGGTGACTTTCTACTCTAAACCAATCTGTGAGTGCCAACATCACCAAAGACATGGAGGTTAGGAAGGAGAAAGAAAGAGGACAGGGCACACCCAAGTCCCTCCATCTTAGAACTCCTGACCCCCATGTACAAAACTTGGACCCCTGCGTACAAGGCTTAAAACCCCCCTGTACAGCACTCAAAAAATCCTACCCTTCACTTCGTGATTATCTCTACTATGCTATCTAAACTTTTGTGTGTGGCTTGTAATTCTTCATACAGAGTTAGTAACTTGCTCCATGGGCTAAGATCAAAACCCCAAGAGTGTCTTTGGCTGCATGCCAGGGTCTCAGAGCCCCCTGCCAGCGGCTCTGGCCATCCAGGACACCCAGAGGGATGTTCTGGATTCCGACAAGGTGTGATTTATTCAAAGGACCTAATATCTCACAAAACTGGGCAGGGGGAAGGAACAAAAATGCAGGAGGGAAGAGGAGTCAGAAACAGTCCGAAACTTGTGGAGGCAACTGCAGCATAAAAACAACCAAACAGCACTACTCCAAGAACTTGGTCATAAAGCTTAATGGCTTGTTATTTATACAAAGCCTTCAGTAACACAGTAAGAAGTGCCTGTTTCCCCTCACTTCACATCTTTACTGTTGAATGCTTTCTTTTCTCCCTGTCTCTCTCTCCATTTTAGTTTAAACAATATATCTGGTTTGAGTATGACTATAAAGCAGACTCTTAGCAGGGACAGAGGTGCGTGCCAACTGGAAATGGCTCCACTCCCATCCTTTCCCAAGGTCATTCCCCAGCAGCCACACCTGAGGACGACAAGCCTGCAGTGCTGTGATCAGCCAGGAACGCGCTCCAAGGGTAGCAAAGAGACAGCATGCCCCAATAGCTTGCACGCAGCTGGATTTCAAGTCTTTGAGGTGTTGTCAAACATTGTTTTCCTCCAAGACATTTATTAAATACTAGATTATAGAGTGCCCTGATAGGTTTGCATGAAGGACATTGTGAGACTGACTGACAGACTGATGGGATAAAGATGTCAGGAAAACATTCAAAATTTACTTTTGGCAAAAGTCAAGAAAAGGAAGGGGAAGGCCTTCCAAATCTTGCTGCAAATAGGATTTCCACACATTTAATGGGAAAATAAATGTGCGGATTCCAAGACCCTACTTTGAATCACATTAGTGATTTGAGATTCTTCGTCATTCTCTTCATCACATGAACTGCAGACTTCTGATTTCCCAGACTCTGCTAATAACAAGCCCTGTAATTAGGTATCTGTCCTTTGCAATCAGCACTACGGCTTTCTGTTCATAGGAGAAAAATTGGAGGGTGGGAGAACCACTCAAGAGCATAGGAAAGCTGTCACTGGTGTAGTGTGGCTGGCTAATGGCTTCAAAAATGTTATTAGGTACATAGCGTGTTAATAAAAATGTTCTTGCTCATTTGTCTGTCTGATTGAACCCACACAAGTTTTGGATGCGAGCTCATTTTCTCAGACTCCAGTAGTTAAGTAACAGATTTCTTCTGATTTCCTCCTCCCCTGTACCCATGAGCCATTTGCCTGGATGACTGGCCACAGACTGTTCCTGCTCATTAGTCAAGATTTGCTTTTGAAGTTTGATACAGCAAGATGATGTAGAAAGGCATGATGGAGAGATGATGCCTAGGGATTTACCCTCCTATTTTACCCTGTTTTTTATTTTGCCCATGCAGTTTGCTGGTTTCTGTTCTTTGACTCGAAAAGAGGAGCCCAAGCATGTCAGCAGGCAAATATCAGACTGTTACCTGACTATCTTGGAAAGCTTTGAGAGACAGCAACAAGGAGACTTCAGTGTAAAACCTTGGCCTGTTAAAGTCACAACATCAAAAGCATGAGGGATTCTACATCCAAAGGTAGAGACATTTTGCCAGTCTTATCACAGCCATTAGAAGCAAAAGAGCGAAAATTAATCTGATTATCCTGCCTACAGTAAGGCAAAAGTCTGCTGCTCACTGCATTGCACTGTTGAGATCACAGCAACTCCACAAACCATTCTGGTGGAGTTCCTCTGGACCCCATTTTATGTCTGGAGAAGTAAATTTCCCCACCAAGTTGTCTCTGACTACATTTTAAAAATTAATTTAATGCCAGTGCATCCCATTCTTCACTCCAGCAAAACTGCCTTTGGAGAAAGCAATGATAGCTCTCAGACATAATTTTCTGCCCAGTACTTGCCTGAAAGTCTCTTCATCTCTGAGGTTTCCAAAGCCAGGAGGATTATTTTCAGGGACACACATATTAAAATTAATGCTAAATCCAAAGGACCACATGCTGTGGGGCTTGATTGGATTTGGACAAAGAATGTCACTTTCTAAAGTCAACCCTGCGTGTAGATCATTTTTTTCACCACCTAATCATGATTGTGAGAACATAAATCATGCGAATTACAATGAACGGAGTTGATGAACGTGCGCCGCAGGAGCTCCAACTTCAACCCCCTTCGAGGTCACCACTGGAGAAAGTCCCTTCCCTAGGGCTTGATTTCTGCTGCCTGGCACATTCCCTCCTTAGCCACACTCTTTTGAGGGAGATGAGAAGTACACCACCTTTGCTTCTGTTTTGTCTATAACCTGTCTCTCCTTTTAACAGGAAAATGAAGCCCTGTAAGTGTCTGTGAAGGCTTCCTGTATTTTTTCTACATTCACTTGTAGTATTTAGGGTAGTTAGGACAAGGATGAGAGACGAGAAATCTTGATTCTATGTTTTAGAAGGTGGGTTTATTATATTATGATATATATTACATTAAAAATGCTATATTAAAACTATACTAAAAAAAACAGAAAAAATGTATCAAAAAGCAAAACAAAAATAGAATAAAATAAATAACAAAATCTTGTAACTCCCAAAAACAATCTAGACCACTGGACTGTGATTGGTCATTAATTAAAAACAATCACATGAAATCAATCACAGCTCCACCTATTACATTCTACAACATCAAATAATTATTATTTTCATTTATTCCTGAAACTCCTCAACTTCTCAAGAGAAGAAAATGCTAACAAAAGGATTTTCATAAAATATCGTAACTACATTCACTTACAACCAGGCTCTTAATGATTGGTTATAAAGTGAAAATCCCCAGGAGCGCAAGAGTGAAGTCTGCAAGTGCATGGGAATTCAGTCCTCTCAATATTTATGTTTAGCATTAAATACTTCATGCAAAATCAACGACTTTGACTCCCAAGACCTTCCCTCTCTTATCTCAAAAACTGTCCACACATTTGCTGCAGGATCCCTATGCAAATATAAAAAGGGGATTAAGTTGTACGTGTAGTAAATCCTGTTTTTGCACTAAATAGGCAAGGGCTAACAGAGGGCCTTCGGATTAAAAATAGGTCCTACTTTGCTGAGCAGACTAAAGTATTCTTACCTCTGGCTTCCCTGCCATGCAGGAATTGACTTTTTCCTGGTGAGAAATTAAAGTGAATTGTAAAATCAATAGTGTATTAGAGGTATGTTCTGTAAAAGAAATTATTTTGATTTAAATAACTGTATATTAAGGAATATCCCCTGCTTCCACAAAACCACTCCTTGTTTTGCAGTGGGAATCTGTGCTCCAGCCATGTATGACAGTGCTTTGGTGTAAGCAACTTCCATGCCCTTAAGGAAATATTGGGGACACAAGGTGAAAGTTGACATCACAGCTGTCTGAGTAGGAGATGAGCACTGCCCCTGGCACCAGACATCTGATGTCTTCTCTCCACCTCTTGCAGCAGGATCCAGGAGGAGGAAAACTCCTCCAGTCTTACCACATCAATTGTTACTTCTAGGACCACACATCAAACTCATTGGCAGTATGGCTCAATTTTTATGGCTTGTCCCATGAAGAGGAAAATCGGGCTGCAGCGTTGAGCTGGAGGACACAGAGAGCAGAGGGCTCAGCAGGCAGCCCAGCTGCGGGACTGCTGACCTGGTCATGTGGTCTTTTGTTTCACCCATTTTCATTTTTTAAAACACCAAAACACTGCTGAGCACAAGGAAAATTCCTCTCTCTGAGTCTTGTGAGACCAACCCCTGGGTCCACAATGAACATAGTCACCAGAGTGGAAAACACCCCACAGAGTCTGATGGAGGGACTTAAAGGAACTGACTGCAGAGGGTAAAGCACAGCTGGAGGAAGCAGAGATGGAGCCACAAGTTCCTGACAGCAGCAGTACATCTCACAGCTGGACTCAGACAAATGCTCCCTTTAAACCTGGCTTTCCTTTCCTTTCAAGAAATCTCTGAGAGAAATGTAGAAGCAGTTTTTGCCCAAGTCATTAGCCTTTGCTACTTCCCCAAGACCTTTCAGCTCAGACACTCGGCTGCCAGAATAAGCAGCAACCTTATTTCACCTCTGGAGGGTAGAAAAACAAGGCACATACTAAAAAGACTTAAACCCAACAAGCTGGAGAGCCCTTTTGAGGACAGCAGGGGTTACTGACACACTCCATGCCCCAGCACTGGCAGATGGATGGGGTGAGGATGTTGGTGTGCTGTGGCCCATGGGAGCAGCTCATGCCAGAGAAGTCTCAAGATGCAGCACACAGCAAAAAAGAACAAGGAACACTTGGGTGGAACCTGTCCGCCGTGACTTAGGTGATGAGATACCCAGGCTCTCCTTCTGGAGAAGCATAGAAGGGCACTTTACCCACCTCCCCCCGGGCTTGCCAGGGGCAGGGTGCCTCAGGCAAAGCAGTATGATCCTTCCTCCAGACAAGCTTGCAGGCTGGCCTCCCGCTTCCAGCATGCCAGGCAGGCGTGACATCTCTGGATGTGATCTCACATATCCTCCACCACTGCAAGTCTCTGTTCCCTCCATCCCCCAGCCCTGGGCAATCACCCACAGCCCCGCCAAAATATCCAGGAAGATCTGCAAGCTGGCAGGAGCCCTCACCTCCTTGACTGAGAAATGTGGTGTGGCAATATGGGAACTATGGCAACAGAATCCCCACAGAATCCCAAGAGAACCCCAACAGAACCCCAATGAATCCCCAACGGAACGTGCAGGGGTGGGGGGCCAACAGCCCAGCAAAACGGTGAGAAGAAGAGTCCCAACAACACCCAGGGACACTGAGGACAAAGAGGGTGCCCCAGGCACCTCCCAGATCTCTGCCTGGACCTTGTGGCAAGGAGTCTCCTGGATAATTCTGCCCAAAGAGGTATGCCTGTTCTGTGACACCTGTGCAGGGTTTGATGGGGACAAAGCCTGTTTTGTGCCTATTGGATGCTGCTTTACCGTTTATCCCCCATGTATCCTTGTTGAACCCAAATTCGCTCTTCTTCTTTCCTGGTTTCCCTTTCACATGGGAGATGAAAACCAAACCCCTGATGGAAAAAAACCTTGTCCTATATGGGAGCTAGGAAGGGAGGAGGAGGAGAAAGCTGCAGGATGTCCCAAGGGCCATCACTGCCCTGCAGCAGGCAGGGGTAGAGACAGAAGAGCGTGTAATGGGATGTAGAGAGATACAGAGTCAACCTCCTCCCTCAGACCCCCAACCATCCCTGAGATCAGACTTTCCTGAGATGTAGGAGCAACAATGAGCCTGACCACACTATAGCATACCTTAATATAAATTAAAAATAGAAAGGGAAAATTAAGAAAAACATTCTCAAATATACGTTGAACCAATCCTTGTGAGAGCTGGAGTCAGTGCACCCTCTGCTCACTCCTCTCTGGCTGCAGATACTGCTGCAGACCCTCAGGTTGGCAGGCCCTAGAAATGGCACATGGAGACAACACATCCTGGCAGGTAGCTTCTTGCCAAGGTACCTATGAACAGGGCATAGGCAAGAGATTTTTTACCTCATCTGGTAGGACTGTGCCTCAGCAGGGTCAGTGCTGACAGGATTGTCCCTTGGCATCTTTCTCATTCTCCAAGTTCTCTTCATAAACAATATTCACATTCCTTTATCTCTTTACTTTCTTCATCATAAATTTCTACTTCAGAACTTGTAGTTTTAATACAAGACAGTCCTGTGAGTATATGTATTTTTACCTTTGACTTAACATAACATTAAGATATCTGGATGTGCAGCATAAATAAGAGGCTCTGTTGAATAGCGTAAGGATAGTTTATTCCGTCAGGGTAAGGAGGAGACACCAGAGAACTTCTCAGCTCTCTCTCAATACAACTGGCTCTGTATAACTGTGATTTTTTTCTGCTCTAAACCTACGGTAGTTGTAGTTACTTGGTATCACTGCAAATTAGACCACTGTTGTTTGACTGGGTGCATTGTGACTATGACTTTTAGTTCTACATTTAGGGGCCAATGGATTAGTTATGCATTATTTGCCACCTCTTAGAAATACTCCTTCTCATCTCCACTAAAATATTTGGCTGCTGCAGAGGACAGGACAAAAGGCAGTGGAGCTGGGGGTCCTCTTTTGCACTGCAGGACATGAAGTAGGAGCGACTGTCCTGCCAAAAGTCCTTTGCGTGGATGAGAGGATCAGGTCCTGTGAGCCAATACGAGGAAAAATGTTTCTACCTGCAGTTTGCTGCAGTGCTAGAAATCAAAACCACAGCCAGCAGTAACTTCAGCTCTGTGTTACCCAGAGCCAAACCCAATAAATCCCTGGCATTGCTGTCAGATGAGTCCTTTACTCTTCCAGAGCATGAAAGAGACAGACCCACTGGCAGTTAATCGGGGATTTCTGTGCTCTCAGACAGTCTAACTTCAGGCCACTTCTTGTGTCTCACGCCACAAGTCCCTGTACACACACTAACAACCATGATTTATGGCTGGAGCTGCTTTGCTTTGCTGTGCAGTGTAATTGCTGTGCTCTTGAAGTGCCAGGCTTTCTGAAGAGCGTTCATGGACTCTGCTCCTCAGCTGTGTGTCCCGTCTGCTCCGTGGCCCAGGCAATGGCATCTGCCAAAGTCAGGTTTTAAATCCCAGCAGCAGAGGTTGGTAGGCTGATTCTGCATACCCCTCTTAAGCTGTTTATGCTTACATGTTACAAATGTAATATTTTCTGATTTACCAGACTAAATGGATTAAATTCCTAATTGTGGGTGTTACTGGTTGCAAGCAGAGGCGGCTGGTTCTCATCCCTGCACCTGCAGAACTAGCATGATCTTTGAAACCCTGAGGCTGAGTGAATTCTCTGGGGCCCAGATCATCACATATTTGTCATGTATTTCTAGAAGCCTACTAATGGCCACTGCATGCAACAAAGAGGTAATCAGCCACTCAGCTGGAGCCAATGTCACTTCTGTGGTGAGACACAGGCTTTTGGAGGCATCCCTTCAAGTGGAAAGACGCTGCTGAGATGAGTGTTACTGGATCTGCCAGTGCTTACAGGACTGGCAGGATGCAACAGGCACAAGCGCTGCACAACAGGAGACCACTCCAGAATCTTCTGTGTGATTTCCAGTGACCAATAGCTTTCCAAACATCTTTCAAAGTGCAAAGTACAGAAACAGAGTTATTTTAGGAGATTGTTTTCTCTACAAGAGTTGTGTTTATAACTCCAAATTTGCAGACCTACTCTGGACACAGCTGCAATGGCAGAAATAGATGAAACAACCTGCTTGCTTTCAATAGGCTTGCTAGGCAATTAAAGTGCATAAATGTGTTGGGATTTTTTAGAGAGATCTATATTCTACTGCTTTATGTTATATATATGAATGTACAAAATGTGTGCAATAGTGACAACAGTACTGTGTGTATACAGTGCACACTACTCTCCTTGAGTCTGTAAATGTATGCATACCTATATGTATACATGCACAAACATATCTGCCTGTCTGGCATTTAAGGAAGTGTGGAGTCCACCACCCCAGCCTGCCCTTGGTGGTGGTAAGCTGTAGCTCTGAGCGTCACAGCACCTGTGGTGCCAGCAGGTCCCTCTGCCCCAACAAAATGGGGAGACTGCAGTGATGCTTTACAGGAGAGCCCAGTCCCTGCTGGACTGTAGTTCTGACAGCCCCTGACATCAGCTATTGCATTGGAAATCCTGCCAGAATGTCACATCTAAACAAGGTCAAGGCACTGTCAGATGCCTTTCATTGCAGTGGGCTATAAACTAGGAGATTACAAATCCCATAGGATCAAGCAAGCATTGCTTAGAGGGAAAGATTCCCTCTAACAGCACAAATACCTTGAAGATTGCCATGGAAAGCAGAGGCTGACTAAACTCTGATTTACACAGTATTCTCTCCAGACCTGCTGTGGTGCAGAAATTCCACTGCACTGTCTCTGTATGGCTGTCTCTCCAGTCTTGTGTACACAGCAGTCCTCTACCTTTTGGGATATGTGCAGGGGTCTTACAATAGGAATTAATTTAGTTGACATTTTGCAGTATGACACAAAGTTTAATTCTCATTTGATGGCTTTGCACTCTCTGTCTTCTGCCTCTGCCTGGGGAGTTACAGATGTGCAAATAAAGCCATTTCCCCTGAGATGATCCTACAGGGAAGATGCTATCTCTTTTGCAGCACCCTGCAGAGGTGCCTGGGACACTGGGTCCCACCAGATGCTGTTGGTGAAAGAGCTTGACAATATTCTCCTGGCCATCCTTCCCCCCCAACCCAAGGGATGTGGTCACAGAAAGGGTCAAGTCAGCTTGATTCTTAATGGGGAATGATGGGAGAGCTCAGAGTAAGGAAAACAAGGCTTTGATGGTGAGGCTGGTGGTTGTGGTGGGAATACCTACATGCGGCTGGGCAGCTCAGTTTGCCAGCATCACTTTGCTCAGGGAAGTGCCACGGGATGGAGATGGCAGGAGGTGCTGCTCTGGCCTCCCCTGGACATATCCAGCCTGGCTGTGTCTGAGAGCACAGGAGTGGTGGGCTGTGAGATGAGGCATGACAACAAGAGCTAAAAAAATATCGGGGTAGTGGCGCCAGAGAGGCAATTCCACCGTTATTAACACAAACACAGCCATCGCTCTGCCTTTGTCTCCTGATGAATCAGAGGAAATTGCCTCCCGAGCCCTTCGCCTTCCAGCTACTTCAGCTGTGTTTTGTTTCTCTAAGATTCAAATATTCTGACTAGATTTCAGCATATCATTATGAGAACAGAAGAGCTATAGAGAAAGTGAAGCTTCACAGAGGAAATAGCCAGTAAATGTTGGTTTGAATTCTCTTGCTTTTTATGACAAACTCTGATGTCAGGGACAGATATGGCTTTGGAGAAGATGTGTTGCAGTGCTGCAGATGTATTTGTGAATACTTAGTGACAATTTCCTGTGACATTGCAGTGGGCAGCTTACCATCATCTATGAGATTTTTAAGCCTGCCTTTTTGATGTAACTGATTCTTCTGTTTAATGCCGGTCCCCGTGAACTATGAGCTTACAAAACCAAGAGCACTCTTCTTTTATGCCGATCCTATCTGGCCAGATTGGCAAAATGTTCTATTTGCATTTTGCAAAAAAACTGGACTTTGTAACAAAAATATGCATCGGGTCATGTCAAAAATGTGACAGTTTGATATCAAAATCCCAGAAAGGCTCATGATGGAGAGGGCAAACTTCCAAAGCAGGAACATTTAATTTTGGCACTTTCAAAATGTGGCATTCCATCCCTCTAATTTGCCATGGGCTTTTTGTTTCAAACATTTCTTCTGATGAAAAGAAGCATGCAAAAAAAAAAAACAAAAACAAAAAAAACCAAAACACTCCATATTTAGAATTCAATAAAATACTTCATTTGTTCCTCTTCAGTTTCTTTGAAAAGTTCAACATGAACACTCAAGTGCTGCATTCCTTCAAACTGTGTGGAAGCTGCTGATCTGGGAGTTGTGCAGCTTTGATGCACCAAGTGCCAAGAGAGGGTACTCTAAAAGCTGCTGTAATTCAGATTATTCAGTGGGACTGTTCTGATGGGCATGAATCCTCAGTCTGGCAGGTACAGTACAAGAACAGAGACAGAAATCGTCTGTCCTGAGGGCTTTATCCTCCTGATCCATGAATCCCATAAGATCAGGGATATGTTTTTGTGTGGAGTGCTGCAGAGAGAATGGGATAATCCATTCAAAACATTTTTCTACCACTGAAAGTGTAGTTCTCCACACTTCTTCTATGAGGTGATTTTTCTCTTTTGTTTTGGAGAAAGTCAGGATAGGAAGGGTGACAAGGCAGCATAGACAAGCTGTATATGAAGGATGAGATTCTGCCCTTAGGCACTGCTGCTGTTGCTGCTGCATGGGGCCAGGCAGGGAGTTAAACACTCAGGTTCAGGGCTTGTGCTCTTCCACTGGGTTTCAGAAATGCTCAGCTCAGTTGTGTGTTTATTTATTTCAATTCCCCATTTTCAAGGTTGCAAGAGAAAATATTTTAAAAGCCTTACTAATAATGCATTATAAAACATCCTTTAAAACATTCATGAAGGGGAAGAGTTCAAGGAGAGCAGCCAGTGTTAAGCGAGGGTGGTGTGCAGGGACACACGTGGGTGAAACACTGTGCACAGACACGAGGCCAGGACAGCCCTTGCCACACAGACATTGTGACAGTGGCACCAGCTTGCCCCAGAGCAGACTCTGAGCTTGCCCAGATCCATGCGCTGCAATCCCAGGCAAATGGCAATCACAGGACATTGCAGCAGGGACGCAGGTGGTCCTGAGCTGAATGAAGACACGGCCAAAACAGCCGGATTAAATGTGACTTCCAAGCACAAGGTGGAGAAACACGATTATTACCCTCTGCTTGGCAGTGGGGAGGCACATCTGGAATGCTGTGTCTTGTCTGGGGCTCCCCAGTGTGAGAGAAACGTACTGGAGCAAAATGTCACCGAGACATGTAGCGGCTGGAGCTTATGTGCACAACAGGAGGTTGAGAGAAATGGGTCTGTTCAGCTTGGAGGAGAAAATACTCAAGTACCTCTCATTGCTGCCTGAAGCTGCTAAAAGAGAGGGTAAGGACAAAACAGACTTCTCAGATCTGCACTTTGGTAGGATATGGGAAATTCCAACTAAATATTAGCAAAAGTATTTTCAGCATAAAGGTGGTTAAATATTGGAGTTGGAAAGGTTGTAGAATCTTAGCTTTTGGAAAGACTTAAAATTTGCCGAGGCAAAAACCCGAGGACTCTGATCTAGTAGACTTGATTTGAGGAGAGTCCTGGACCCTGGTGGCCTCCAGAGGCACCTTCCAACCCTGCTTGTTCTACAGCTCTGTGACCACAAAAACTCGACAGGGAAAGTAGAATGACAGCAGTACAAAGATCAGCAGAGCTAATGACATCGAGATGTCTTAAAGTAGGATTAAGAAGCAAAGAGGTCTTAAAAGTCTGTTACAAGAGAAATGGCAGAATTGTTCATTAAAGGCAAAAATGACAGACTTCTGCAAAACTAGCTCCCTAAGGAGATTAAAATTAAGCAACATAATTAAATTACATGATAATAAGATGCTTTGTGTCCCAGCAATGAAAGATGCAGTGTAAAGCTAGGTTCTTTCCAATCAGGTGTTGCCAGCTAATCTACACAAAAGAGTAGTAAGAGAAACCTTTGAGGGTCTTTCTGGGTCATTTGCAATCGATTTTCACCATCACCTGGATCAGAAGGAAAGTTCCAGAAAACTGAAAAGAAAATTATCCTAAGGGAAGGATAAGAGGGGAATTAAAGGTAATCCTTAACATGAATTCAACACAGCGTTAGGGAATATGACTTTTGCCTGACCAACTAACTCACTGGTTTCTTTTAATGAGATATTGTACAAGTTTGATTGACAAACATGAAAATACTGATACACCATACATATGCTTCTCTGTGGCACTTGAGCTCTTTGTGTCAGGCACTTGTATTACACAAGTGAACCAGTTTAGCCTTGTGGATTCAAACATGCTAAACACCATGTCTCGGACTTACAGCCTTCAGAATTCAAGAAATGGTAACAGAGGATCATTGCCAGAGCACCTCAGAAACAGCCCTGGCTGGGACCTCACCTGGGCAGCATCATCACCTTGGACAGTGCTGTGCTGGTCCTGCTCACCCCTTATCTATTCCCTTCTCAGAAATTATTCCACTGGGGAAACCCAGCCCTGAGCCATCCCAAGGGCACCTGCAGTGCCTGAGTGTCCATGGGCTCCCACAGTGCTGGCAGAGACCCCTCTGCTGAGGGCAATGGAAGGTTTTGGGTCTTCTGCATTGATGAAATACCTGGAAACACCCATCTCGGTCTGCAGTCAGACAGAGCAGAGGAGCATGATGCCTGATGGGAATTGACAGGGAGGGGCAGGCCAGGAAAGAGGAGGTTGTGAAGCACTAGTTCTGCCAAACTAACCTTATTATTTTTCCCTCCTTTATCTTTTGACATTAAACAGATTGAGTGGGAGAACAGAAGATGCAGACACAATTAAGCAGATATTGCAAACAGGAGGGTGAGTTGCTTTTTATGGCTAGTTTATGTTTCAGACACACAACTATACAGAATAATGCAATAAGAAAAGCCATGCAGTATTTACCCTGGGTTTATTCACTGCAGGTCCTCTGAGAGCTGCTTTTGTTTGTCTTTATTTAATTGGCATGGTCGGATGGCCACCAGCAGGTCCAATTAAACAGATTCAATAGATTCCACTGTACATTTTTATTTTTTCTCCATCAGTGTGTAGCAAAAACTGTCCAAAATAATTTGTCTGAGTACTAGTAATGAATATAAAGTGCACTCTATTCCAGCCTGCACATAGTAAGTTTCAACTGTACAGCATTTTACAGCCAAAGCAAACTGGGTTAATAATGAAATCACTGATGCAATCTTTAGTACAGCCTTAGTGGGGAAGAGGGTAGTGTGTTATGATATGAAATATTTGGTTGCTCAACTTTGGGCATATCTGAAACACAGAGAGGCATTATGTCATCCTTTGCAGCTATCTTAAGTTTTGGCCTTAAGTGTTAGGTGGGACCAATTTAAGAAAGTCCCACCAATAGGACCTGAGCATGCCCTCAATATCAGGTATTTGTTTAAGTGCTTTGTTGAATTGGTGCCTAGTAGATCCTCTTGAAAAGAAAGTGATTTTCAATCTAATAAGGTTATCTTAGTGTGAACATTTTAACTACATCAATCAATATGCCCATCAGGAGTAAATGACTAATGGGATTTCTCCTTTCTTTCTTTCTTTGTTGCAAGAATGATGAATTGACTTTGCCTGTTGCTAAAGATTCTCATCTCCTTAATGCATTGCAGATATGTTTAATGGACACAGGCTGTCAGGGTCTTGCAGTTACCAGTTCCAACCAAAAATATTTCCCCTTCGGATTTGGTCATCATATCCCAGTTCTGCTCTCACAGTGGAAAATTTGAAAAGGCTGGAAGAGGAATATGTGGCTTCTAAAGAAGCCTTCAAAATGCAGAGAATGCAAGATTATATTGAGCAGAGTAATCTTGCTCTCTTCCACAAAGAGACAACTAGGAGAACCAGCAGAGATTTTGTCTGTGATGCAGAGCCTGAAGAAGCCTCCTTATCCCTTCCTGCTAAACAAGCAAAAATTGCAATTGAGTTTCCTGAAAGACCTCGGAAGAAAGAAGAGATATTGACAGGTATTTTTGAGCAATCTGTTACAGGGAAGAAGAGAGGAGAAGTCAGCTGTTCTGGAGCTTTCCTACCTTGCTTTCTGCGTATCATAGAATCATAGAATGAATCATCATAGAATAGTTTGGGTTGGAAGGGACCTTAAAGATCATCTCATTCCAACCCCTCTGCCATGGGCAGGGACACCTTCCACTAGACCAGGTTGCTCAGAGCTCCATTCAACCTGACCTTGAACAACTCCAGGGACGGGGCATCAACAACTTCTCTGGACAACCTGTGCCAGTGCCTCACCACCCTCACAGTAACGAATTTCCTCCTAACACCTAATATAAGTCTCTCCTCTTTCAATTTAAAACCATTTCCCCTTGTCCTGTCACTATCTGACCATTGGAAAAGTCATTCTCCTGCTTTTTCTCCTCCTTTAAGTACTGAAAGGCCTCTGGTATAGTGTCCCTGGAGCCTTCTCTTTTCCATACCAAGCAACCCCAACTCTCAACGTGTCTTCATAGGATAGAACCATCTGTTTTCATTTTGTCTTGATCAGAGTTGCTCTATTGCATGTAAATGCCAGCAAATTAATATTAGACAGTTATCTCTCTTATAAGGCTCTTCAAGCTCTGTTTACTTCAGACAGATAAATAGGCAGGTAGGTAGATACAGGCAGATATACATATCCTTCTTTTAATAGCACTTTACGGCTCATTAAGTAACCCGTGCAGGATGGGGTCACAGCTGCCCCCTGTGAGTGTGGGGAGGGGACAAGTGGCTCCCTCGAAAGCCTCTGGAAGAGGACAACACAGCAGCCCTGGGGAGCCACAGCTGATTGCCTACACAGGGAGAGTCTGGCTTTCTGCAGCCCAGACTGGATCACAAACTGGGGTCCAGGTGGGACAGCTTGGCATTATCCTAGGTCCAAAGAATGTTTTTGGAGGAAAGATCGGACTTTTTCTGTTAATTCTTCTTGGAACATAGCATGAGCGGGGATTCTGCCTGCTACTATAGTAGAGCCCCTGGTACAGCCAGCATGAAAAAGCCAGACAATTCCTTGGAGTAAAGGGTTACCTATCTCCTAAGGAATTCATGCATTGGTCATCCTTGGGGGTTATCAACAGAAGTGTTTTCTGCTCACTTTTGCATTTTTCTCAATGTGAATTTGCCAGCTCCTAAGGATGAGAAAAATAAACTGTTCACACACGTAAGGTTAATGTTTTAAAGAGCTTTCCATGTGGAAATCAAGTATTCTTATCAGGAATACATGTGAGCTGCATCCTTGAGGACAAATCTGTCCTGGCAAGAGGCTGAGAGTCTGAAACCACCACAAAAGAGAGGAAGCAAATACATGTAGAAACCTCTCTTGGTGCTATCCTAGGCAGTCATTTCTTGGATTTGCATATCACAATTAAAATTCAAGTGGTATATGAAGTTTGTTTCAGTGGAGAGATAGTATGTAGACACAGGAAGCTTTACCAAGGAAAGTCAAATATGGGAATGCCTCATTAGGGACCCAATGTCAACATTTAATATGTCTTCAAGAATTTGTACACTACAGTGGTTCTTGGGGATTTTTTGGCTTCTTTTGATTGCTTTTCATTCATTTTTGTCTTTTGTAAGAATGGCTTATGTAATCTGAGCAGTAACCTGCATTTCAATGCTTTTTCTGGCTCCCTGTCATAGCTATCCATACCTCTCTTTTTTTACCATGTGTCTTTCTCTTCCACATTTTCTTTTGTACCATCTCCTCTGCCACCCTACTGCCCTTCCCAAATGCCTCTTTGTCCACCCTCTTACCCCTGACTCCTGCATGTCCACAGGCACCTCTCCTCTCTCCCACATATTCCTGCCCTAAATCTCTTCCCTCTGTCTCCTCTGATTTTTTGGAAATAAGACCACTTGGCATGGAGACACTGAGGTAGGTTGCATAAGAGCTGTGTGACGTGACAGAGCACGTGAGACAAGGTGAGATGTACAAGTGACCTGGTAGATGTGGGCTGTACCAGACCCCAGGCCTGTAGTGCTCAGCACAAAGTGGGAAATGTGCAGCCTGCGGCCACTGAATCAAGGCAAACCTGGAGGAGAAGGGTGCTGTTCTGGCAGCAAATCCCTCATGGCACCACACCTGGTGGTACGATATGTTTGGGCCAAAATCACCACTTTGGATTCACTCCCCATTCTTTGGGTTCACCACTTTGGGTTCACTCCCCATTCTTGCAGCATCATGACCTTCCCGGAGAGGGGCACCCCAGTCCTCTTCACCCCATTGCTCCTGTGCAGCCACAGGGAAGGTAAAACACCCATGGGAATGTGCCCATCCAAAGAGTCTCTAAAATAAGGAGACCCAAGCTGTTTACAGCGGAAACCTGGACAGAAAGGCAAAGTAAATTAGCTTGTTACTCTTGCCTCTTCCTCTGCAAAGCCTGCCCTCAGTCTCCAGCAACTTTTTTTATGGTTCATTTTCAGAAGCTTTTTCTCTACTCTCCCTCAATTTATTATACCATTAAAACCAATGGGGAAAAATGTTCCTCGTTAAGGTGAGAAGGTTTTATCTGAAATACAAAATAATGAAATGGCAAGAAATCTGAAGGCAGGAAAAAAAAAAATAACCAACCCGCTGTTCTACACAAAAAGAGGATTTTTTTTAAACTTCTTTAAAGAAAACTCTTTCTCTCCTCTCTAGCACCAGCGACATATTCTCCATCAGCTCAGCCCACAAGAGCTGTGCCAAAGGAATCCAGGTAAGCAGAGTAATTGGTAACATTTTTTTCTGCACAATTCAGTCACGTTAGGCTGTATTTATGCCATACACAGGAAAGCAGCAGGAACACGGAGCCACTGGAAATTTACAGTGTGCCTGAGACACTCACAGCCTGGCAGCCTCTGCCGTGCCCTTGCTGTTAATAAACTGGAACTTATGTCTGTCCGTGGGGCTGTCTTTGGGCCCCTCAGCATCAGCTGCATTAAAAGGGATGCTGCCAGCCTCTGCAGAGGGGTTTTTTAATTTTTTATTTTATTTTGCTAGACAGATAAATCTTACACAGCATCTCTCGAATCAACTGAGATGTGTGATTTTTATTTTACAGGCTGCTCTTCCAGCTGAGGAAAAAAAATAGGTCTGATTCCCCAGCCACAGTAAATCAGCATAATACCAGCCTTCCCAGCACCGGTGCTGCTGCAGCAACACGGATTTACACCATCTGGAGACGTGGCTCCCTCCTCCCGTCTGCCCCACGTAAACACAGAGACATGTCTAATCTTCCTTGCACAAAGGCAAGGAAAGGAAATTGAATAGAGACTCTTGTGAAGAGGCAAACAAAGACCAAACTCTTTTCCGGTGACTTTAAACAGCACTCAGTTCATTAATAACAATCTTTATAGGGATAGCCAAATGATTTTTTTTTTAACTTGTTTCTTCCCTTGGCACCAAGGGAAATAAGCAGCTGTAGAGGGAAAGATGTTACATTGTTACAGGAACATGCTGCAAGGTGTTTTTTGGATTGTATTTTATAAATTGCATTCATAGAAATTGTAAATATGCTATAGATTTTTAATAAATTTAAATGTCCAACACTTATATAAATAACTGTTCTAAATTCATAACTTTCACTCTGAAAGAGCGTAGACTCTATTTCTTCCCCAAATTTTGAAAATGTTATGGACTGAAGTAAAACCTCTGATGGCAAATCAAGGGAAATCAGTCTTAAAAGTTTCCTGGCTAAAGTCACTACACGAATGCAAAAAAAAAAAAAAAAAAAAGGGATATTTTCCCCCATCTGAAGGCAGACTGCAGTCAGCTCCCTGCAGGGCTGGCCTGAGCTGTTCTTAAGAGCCTGGCAGTGATTTGGGGTGCATGAAGAGAGCTGCCCATGCATCACTGAGGCTGCACCCCAGCCCTTCCTGGGCAGGCAGGTTACTCACTCTGAGCACATCTCATTCTCAGGCAAGCACCAGCTTGACCCAGCGAGCATCCCAAGCTCCCACCTACAGCCTGGTCCCAGGAAGAGGAATTTCCATGAGATTTGGGCTTGATACTGGTCCCAGTTAACCTGCACATAGTCCTTTACTGGGCTCCTCATGCTCAAGGCAGAGATGATGGCATTTTACTGCCTCAGGAGAGCTGGCAAAACAAACACACGGTGGAAGCATCCCTCTATTCCTCATAAGTTTTCATCCACAGATGCATTAATCTGTGTGTGCTCTGCCCAAAATCCTTTACAATTCATAGGTAACTAATAAGAAAGCAGTGATGTGTAAAGACCTTGTTGAATTACACATGGATAGAAATAAATAAATAAAATTTTAAACACCCTTCAATCCTTACCTTGAATCAGATCACAGTTGAGCCCCAAGCAAAGTTTGTTCAGTATCTTATTTTCATTATTTTGTGGTTTGTTTCTTTCATTTGCCAAGGCCACAGGTATCTTTAAATTAGTATATTTTTAAAAAAAATTATCCCTACCTTACACAGCAGTGGCTGGACACCTTGATAGCTCTGTGTTGTAGGCTCAGAATGATCTTGTACCTTGACTGACAGCTTCAGGGAAAAGGAGAGACTAGAAGGGTGTATGGAAAGCCTCAGCTGCTGCTGGACATGCTGTGTCCAGCTGCAACTGGGCGTCCAAATAGGGGTATCCCAGAAGGGTCCCACTCCAAGTGTGCACAGAGAGATACCATATTGTCGTCGGAATGGGGGTCACCTACCACCATTTGCAGAGCTGTGTGAGCTGAGATCAGCAGGAGGGTGATTTTAGGATTGATAAAACCTTGTTTTGTCCAGTGGCAAGGGAAGCAGTGAGACCACAGAAGAGTCTGACAGCTGCCACCAATACTCCTTGTCCATTCTGGTGTGCCAGCTGTTACCCTTCTCCTCTGTGCTGCCTTTAGCTTTGTGAGGGCAATTCTCAACTCTGCTTGCTGCAGAGCTCATTTCTCAAGGATAAGTGCCTTGCATGACCTGTGTCCTGAGTTGTGTTCCTCTCCTCTTAAGCAGGGTACCCTCCTGGTAAGCCAGGGCAATGCTAAGCCCCTCACCTGATAGCCCAGCAGCTGAAGAGCATCACCAAGAGTGCTCTGAGGAAATGTGACCCCAGTCCAGCCTGTCAAAGAGCAGGGATTAGCTGATTTTGCTGTGACATGCCCCTGGAAGGCTGCTCTCCATCACACCCTAAGCCATGATGCCACAGCTGAGGGATGACAGCTGCTGAGGTGGGAGGATGCCCAGAGGTGCTCAGCATCTCCACCTAAGTGTGCCAGCGTGGGCTGTCTCAGCCAGCAGAGGTGGCCGTGACCCAGACTGGAGGAATCTTCAGCTTCTTGATTTTAACAGGCCTCCTCAGGCTGATGGTTCCCTCTCTTTTTGCCTGCAAAGGGGAAATTAATTCACTTGAAATTCACCAGTAGTTCAATGGTGCTGTCAGTCTACCATCAATGTGCAAATACTCTTCCTCCCCTCCCTGCCTTATGCAGCCCTCAGGTTGTGCCTCCTCCTTGCCACCAGTGAGGTGAGCTTCAAGGCCAGCATCTCCTTTTAGGCTAGCACAACTCCTCCATCTCCAGACATCCAGGTTTCAAAGGACATTTGAGGGCCTTTTGAACCATTCACAAATGGGATTCAAATCAATCTCATTGATTTCCAGGGGCTCATTAGACACCTCAGTGTTTTAGGGGTTCCTGGCCTAAGGGTTTCTCCATGAGTGAAGCACAACATTGTCACCAGGCTGTCTCGGCCCACGAGGGTTTATGAAATGCTTAGCTGGCAAAACAAAAAGCATTAACTTCTTGGCTACAGCCTTCTGCCAAAAGATAGGCAGGTTGTGCTTCAATGCAGATGTCTCAAGGAAAAAATGTGCAGTGCATTAGAGAGCTGTGACTCATAGAATAATTATCCTTGTTTCTCATAGTTTATTAATAATTTAAACCCAATCTTGATGTTATTGATCTATCATTGAATTGGAGATTTATTTCAGATCTGTAGTCACTGAAGCAGTAAATTTAATCCCCCTTTCCCCCCACCCTTCCATCCACTAAACTCACTTTATAACTAAAACATGATGTTTAGGCTGTTTCAGTAATAGCACGGGAGAATAAGAGCTCAGAGGCAGTGGGTGGCAGGAGCGGCCTTAAACCCACATAACACCAAGGGAGGGCATATAAGGTTCTGGTTTTAAAACATCATTTTGACCAAACCATCCTTTTCACATGGTGTCAGGGATGTCAAAAGGACCAGAAGCTACTTGCTGGCATGTGCATCACAGCCAGATCCTGCACCAATTTTACCTGTTTTCATCTAGATTTGATTACCCATGGCCACGGCTGACCATCAGTTTTGCAGGCATCACCCGAGCTGTGTACCCCACCCGTACTCTCTGTCACAGATACGAGCTCACTGAGGTAAAAGTGCCTGCAACACGTGGGCTGTTGCAGGGCACGTAAGCTCTTGGGCCTGATAATAATCTTACTTAAACTGGCAAAAACCTGAAGCAGCTGCCTGGGTGTCCCAGGAGCATCATGAGTGTAAAATCCATTTATGTGTGTGAAGGATCAAGCCTAGAGAACTGTAATGTGGAGGCTCCTGCAGCAGTGCTCACTGGGCTGTGCCATGCGTCTGCTGAATTCAATAATACAGCAGCAAGACTTGGCCTTTTAAAAGAAGCCAGGAATAGAAAGCAGCATCCTTTATGGCTGTAATGTGCCCAGAAGAGTGATTTTTGTAGGCAAATGAAATGCATTTTTTATTAGACCAATTGTAGTGTGTAGTTGGGTAGGAAAATGTGTTCCTGGCTGTACCAACTCTTTCTCAGGTCTGGAAGAAAACAAATGTGCCCAAACGTGTGTCTGTTCTTTTCCATCTATATTAATGGATACAATTAAATGTATTTCCATTCTCTGCCAGCCTATCCTTGCTGCTGATCTTAGACCCTGCAGCTGGAACCACAAGTGGGGGTCTCTTGGCCACCATCGGGTCCCTGCAGCTGTAGAAATGTGTGACATGGCCAAGCTGCCGCAGCCTCGCTCTAAAAATCAAACCTGATGGGTGCCACAAAACAGAGAGGATGTGCTGGTGTGGCTAGTGCTGCATGCACCCACAAGTGTGTGCTCTTAGTGTGTCTGCTGTTTCTTCCCCAAGCAGGAGACATTCCTAGAGAAGAACAGCAGGAAAACAAGACACAGCAAACTCGATGTAGTTTAGGTTTTCCAGAGGTATCATTTTAATGAAATAGTCACGAAGCTCAGCTTTCCTTGGTTTGGATTTGGGGAAGTTTTGTGTTTCAGTTTATGTTAGCTAGACCTGGAATAAGACCAGGGAAATGCTGCTATTTCTTTAATCCTGGAGGTGCTGGGTGTTGCAGGGCTGTTGGGAAAGGAGCAAGCCCAGGGAAGTCCACATCTGGAAATGCTGCTGGATGGCTGGGTCCCTGTGTCACTGGGTCCCACCTGCACTGATGGGGCCATTGTCGCAGGCAGGTAACAGCTCCTGCAAGGCCCAGACTCAGTGGCATTAGACCTTTCTCTTCTTTAAGGCCTGAGAGCTTCTTTGATAGGTTTTCACCTGAAGCCATGAATTCCTGGGAACTGGGGCTTTCCTGCAGTTGGAACGGAGTGAGCTCTCTTCCTCCCTGTCCTTGGTGAAATAGGTGGAATAGGTGGAGTGAGGTACCAGGCACGGGTACCCATCACCAGGGCAAGTCTGCTCTGAGCACCTGCCTGTGACAGGAGCAGATTTGGTGCCTCTCTAAACACATAACCTCAATTCCCAGTTTAGTCCCACTCCAGGCAGTTAGGAGGGTGTTTTTAGTACTGAGCAACCAAGTAGAGAAGCTGAGCACCGCTTCAGGGCTTGGTCCCTCCAGAAAGTGCCATTTAACATGTCTGGGTCTCACTGCAGCCTGGTGAGGTGAGGAAATGTCTTTTGCTGCCCTTTTAGGGTGAGTAACTAGAGAGCTGTGTCCACATCTCTTTCCCCCCAGGCTGTGTGCTTCCTACTCTGACTTGCTTGCTGGAGGTGTCTGTCTCCTGCTGTTGACAATATTATGCTCCTAACTCAGCTTAACTCACTTAGGGTGTTGACCTTGGGCCCTGGTTCAGCTCACACAGGATGTGTTTGTCTGTCTGGGCTGCCAGTGCACATTGCTGGGTCGTGTTGAGCTGCTCATCTCAACCAACACCCCAAGTCCTTCTCCTCAGGGCTGATCTCAGTCCACTTTCTGCCCACCCTGCATTTGTCCTTAGGGCTGCCCTGACCCATGTGTGGGACTTGCACTGGCCTTGTTGAACTGCAGGAATTTCACACGGAGCCACCTCTCAAGCCTGTTGAGGTCCCTCTGGATGTCATTTGTCAGGTAGAAAGTGGCTGTCCAAAGAAAGGATGTGCACTGTGGTGAGGTCTGCTCCAGCATATTCCAGAACAAATACCAGGCAGCAGGAGTGACACAACAGTAGAGTCACTGCCTGTGCCACTTCTCTTTGCCCACCCCAAACGTCTTATTCTCCCATCACTGGGCAGCAACAGCTTGAAATCTGCAAAGGGAGAATTCCTGGAAATCTGGCTCTGTGCCTTGCCCTGCCCCGCAGCTTGTCCCAGCAGCCCTACTTTTGCTTGCCAGGCATTTGTATAAATAGGATTAACATCCACAGTTACAGTTAGCTAGGTTGCAAATTACACAGGCTATCAAGGCTCCTGCTTCAGGGCATACACTGATTACCATCAGAGGGGCAAAAATGAGTTTTTCCAATAGCAGACTATTGCGTGATTGACTGGGAACATTACAGGGCAGAGTGGATTAGCCTTTGCCATCAGTATCAGTTAGATGTCATTACCACATCAAAGCACCAGCCCGCTCCCATTCCGGCAGCGTGGGAGGCAGCTGGGTCTCGAGGAGCAGGGTTGGTTGTTAAACCCGACACAGATTTTGAAGCTGTTTGTAAGATGTACCTCCAGCAAGCTCTGCTCCTTGCTCTGCTTGCCTGCCTCCTGGGTTGTGCACCTTCAGCTGCCCAGAGGAGCCTGCCTGCCTCTCCTTTGCCTCCTGGGGTTTCCTGGCTCTGGTGGGATCACTGGGTATCAGCACATCTGGGACTCGGGACAACAGGAGGCACCTTTACTTATAGGCCTGCTGACCCCATCCTCATGGTGTTTCCAGAGGAGCTGAAGTGCCTGTTAGCTTTCTATTTTGGATGAACAGCTTTGCCCACTTTCACGTCATCTCATTTCCTTCATCTTGGCAGCAAATGATTGTCTCATTTGAATGGAAGAGCTAGAACTGACAGAAAATCTAAAATAAGAAACATAATTAGCAGCAAAACTTTTAATTTTCCTTTCTAAGCCATTTCTAAATGTGTTAGTGCTTATTTATTGGACCTGGCTTGGCATTTAGACAGCTCCTTTTAGTGCTAATGGGGTTGATTGCCGGGTTGAATACTACAGCTTTGAGGAAATGGCTGCTCAGTATTCAGAGATGCCAAGTTCCCTCACACAGGAATACCCACATTTCTTCACAGGAAATGTGTTTTATTCAGCACAAATATATTAAAATAAGGTTGTCACAGGAGCCACAGGAGTCACAGATGCCACACCAGCAGCCCATGCACGAGGTGTGTGGCTGTGGGATGCCAGGGCTCGGCCTTTCAGGGGCTAAAAACTCCTCCAGCAGGGGCAGGACAGTGCCAGCCTTTGTGATGGGAGCTGGGCTGGGGTTTGCTCCAGATCATTGGCTTGGCTCTGGTGCCAGGGGCACCCAGGGGGTGGCAGGACCCCCGAGAGGGATCCATGGGGAGATCTGAAGAGGAAGATTAGGGCAGAGGGTAAACAACCAAAGAAGAGGAGAAAGAGGAGGAAGAGGAAGCTGCCTGGTTTCCCCAGGTTACAGTCAAGATCTGGGGTTTCCTACCCTTGCTCACTTGCATTTCACACTGAAATCCAAGACTCTTGTCTTCCATCCAGAGCCAAGCAGAGCTGGGTCTCCTTCCTAATAGAAATCTGGGGGCAAGAAATGTGGGTGGGGATTTTTTTCCCCTGTAACAGTCTTTATTAGAGTAGTTCCTTCAGTGTGTGTAATGGACCTTTTTGTGTTCCCTCTCCTGCAGATCAATCAAGAGGACAGATGTCTGATTGTCCTCCTGTTCCAATGTATATCATCATTACTCCTTTGGAGCTGCTGCAAAATAGCACAGGTGTCAATAAAAACAGAATTTGGACTTTCATTTACTTTCATTTAGGCTTTATAGGTGAAAATGGTGGGTTTTCAGAAAATAAGCCTCACCTTCACATTACTGAGCATGTGATGCCAACAAAAGGCTGATTGGGTGATGCAGCAGCATCCAGAAATAGGGTGGGCTCCTAAAATCTGAGCGTGTCAACCCAGCCTGGCTTGATAGGCTTTACCAGTGGCTAGCCAAGTGCAATGAGATTACCCTGATCTGGGGAACAGAGATACTTGAGCTCAGGAATTTCCCCTTAGGTGTGATTATCTTGTAATAGTCACCATCCCTCATTCTCATTTCTAGCTGGGAAGGAGGTGCAGTGTGAGTTTACTGGTTTGTGACCACCAGCTTGTAAACTGCCAAGGCATGGCTTTTAGGGCAGCCTTGGAAAAGTGCGCAGGAACACAAATGTCCCTGTCATTAAGGCACTGAGATTCCAACCAGAAGGGTCACTTGCATATTGTGGCAGTGCAGCATCCAAGTGTGTCTTTTTAATTCACGGGGGGAAAATTTAGCAAATCACTCAGATTTGGATTGACCATTAGAGCCGCTGCTGCTGCAATTTGTTTCCTCCATCTCTTGTTGTTCATACCCAGGCATTCTCTTTCAGTGATGCCTTGGAACAATAAACCCAGGGTGACCCAGGCCAGACAAAGTGAGATGCACATGAGAGATCTGGAGAGCAAGGTTGCATCCCTTGGTCACCTGTTGCATTCCAGAACAACTTGGCCTCCAGCTGTGAAGCCTTGTCCATGCAGGTGAAGAATTTTTCTTTGGGAGCTAAAGGAAAATGGAATGCATCTGCCTGTGGGTCTTGGTGGAAGACTTCTTAAGGTGAAAATTGTGCCTGATGTGGGAGCAGTGACAGGCAGGAGCACCAGACACCTCAGGCTTAATTTCAGCCATTCCCCTTAGTGAGATACACGGCCTGGTGTGAAATGCAGGACAGAGGGATGACTGAAAATGGTCAGCCCCCAAAATACACCTGGCCCAGCATTCTGCCCTGGATGAGACCCAGCAGATGCTCAGGAGGTAATACTAAAATAGAGCAAACATTTGTTTTTACTTCCCAGAATACTTTCCATTTCCGCAGTGGTCTGTGACTCAGGAACCTCCTGAACCGTAGATGCCATCTCTGCATTTAACAGCCCTTGATGGATTCCTCTTCTATTGATCAGCTTACACCCTATGGAACCAACACAAACTCTAAACACCCACTGTACCCCATGGCAAGGAGTGCCACAGCTAAAACTCCCCTTTGTTTATTTTGAACTTGTCACTTGATAGTTTTCTTTGATGTTCACTCTCTTCCTTTGAAGAGCACTGAATAATACGAACAGCTGTTCCCCAGTCACATCGCTCTTCCTTTCACAAAACTCGATCATATTTCTTCTTCAGTCATTTTTTCCTCCAAGATGAAAAGTCTTAATCTATTCAGTCATTCCCTGAATGGAGGCCCTTTTGTGCTTTTGATCATCTTCAATTGCCTTCCTCTGTAACTTTTCTATTTCTTCTGTATCATATTTGAGATCAGTGAATCAGGACTGCACAATGGCATTCAAGAGAAGGGAGTCTTGGAGTTACACAGCACCATAATGATTTCCCCTGTTTTGCTCTCTCCTCCTAGCCTAACAATTCCTAGTTTTCTGTTTGCTTTTTTGATTGCTACTGAGTCTTGAGCTGACATTTGCATAGAGTTATCTATTATACCCTGAGGATTTTGCTCCCAAGTGGAAATAGCCAGCTTGGAGCCCATTATTTTGTATGTAAAGCTAGGATTGTTCTTTCCCATGCACATCACTTTACATTTATCTACATCAGATTTTATCTGTGATTTTATTACCCCTTTGTTCAGTGCCACGAGGGTCTTTCTGAAACTATTCACAGTCAGCCCTTTGCCTCATCCACCCTTAATATCATCAGCAAACTTCTCCTCTTCCTGCTTGCTGCTATTTTGAGATTATTTCTGAATATTTAGACATGAATATTTTTCTGAATATTTAGAAAGCATGGGACAATGTTCTGGCTAATTTAACAGCTTACTCTCTCTAATTTGAAGTGCCAGCTGCCAGGGAGAGGGGGGGAAATGGCACTTCCTGAGGTCTTGGGGTGTCACTGGAGAGCAGCTGGGGATAAATGGCATTGTGCCTAGGCTGCGCTTCCAGCTCTCCCCTTGCACAGGTAGGATGGGGGGTGATGGCCCTTGCTGGGATGTGTGTCTGCCCTGTACCAAACCAGCCTAAGATGGCCCCAGCCCAAGGAGGTGAGCAGAAGCCCTGGAGCCCCAGGAAAGGGTGCAGAGTGGAAGCAATGGATGGCAAAGCCTTTCTCTGAGAAAACCTTTGCACACAAAGTTGTGTTGAACGAACAGGAGCTAACTGGGAACTCCTCCTCACAAAAAGCAATCTGGGAGCCTGTCAAGCTTGTCCAAGGGAGCCCAAAGCCTGAGTCAGACAAGGAGCCTCTGTCCATGGGAGGAGAACACAAGGATGATGGAACAGTCACTGTCCTCTGCCCAGGCAAGGTGAGACCCAGCTCTGGCTGTTTGGTGACAAAAAACCAGAAATGACCAGTGAGGAGCCCTTTCCCAGCAGTGTGTTTTCCCTGGGAAGCAGCCCCTTGCAGCCGTGCCTGGCAGGGCATCAGTGCTGGGTAGCAACACCAGAGGCTCTTCTTTCAGCTGGAGGTGTCCTTGTCTGGGGGAAGAGGTTGGACAGTTGCCACTGGCATTTGCAGACGAAAGGAGCCAGACTGAACCTCTCTCCAGCACCACAGGGGAACATGAAATTAATTCACCTAGAGGAAAAAAAACAGGAGAGGGTTTCTCAATCCTATCCAATGGCACAACTCAGAGCCACAGGGTCACACAGAATATGTTGTCTTCTCCTCTCTGGTCCTAGTAAATTCATGTTGCAGCCTCTAGAGCCCGGCAGGGCAGGATTGCCAGCTCTTTGGTGAGATGCCTTTCAGAAAAGGCATGTGGCTTTCAGAAGAATGCTCTGTGGAAGTGATTTGATGCTTCCACACCTGCAAGGGGAAAAAGGAAGTGTCTCTTCTCTGATGACAGAGCAAAAATTGCTTCAAAGGGCAGAGGCTCTCCCCTTTTAAGACACTTAAGGTTGACCATCAGAAAACCAGAACCCTTTTGATGACAAAAGAGCAGGCATCAGTGACTCAAGCACAAAATGTTTCTTGAGCTGTGGGAACACTTTTGTCTCCTGGCAAAAAAAAGATGTGTGTGCACATAAAAAAAAGACTGACTGGTGTCACAAATCCAGGGAGCAAAACAGAAATTCAAGAGAAAGCCAGGGGCAGACCCACTGATATTGCAGCCACCAACCCCCTGCTCATCCGAGCGTGGAGGCACTCAGCCACCAAGGCAGAGGTCCTCATTTCCACCCCAGCCCAGTGCCTCTGGCCGCTCTGGGGACTGAAGCTGAGGACCAGCAAATGACCAGGGCTCCTCCAGAGTGGCTGAGGATTTCAGTAGTGCCTTTACTTCTTGTTTAGGGGTGGTTTGGGGCAGGAACTGTGTGATGTGCCCAGTGCCAGCTCAGCGCTGGTGACCCACACCAGCATGGCTCACACCTCTGCACAGCCCTGCTGCACTGACAACAGGTGTAAAATCAGCCCCTTTGGCTCCTGTTACAAACTTTGCATCTCATTCAGGTCAGAACTGGAGGGTGTTTGCCTGTCTCTCTCGATGGGAGGTGTTGGGGACGAATGAACAATAAATCAAACTCTTCTCCCCACCAGAAAGGCAGATGTGGATCGTAGGCAGAGCACAGCTTTTGTACAAGCAACAGTGGCAGCAGCCTGTGTGACTCAGCCAGCACAAGCCCACAAAGCCTGCAAATAAAGCTGGAGTCAGATGCAAAATGCACAGATTCCTTGGTCCTGGTGGCACCAGGGTTTGTGCTGTCAGCCCACCCAGCCCTGGATCACAGCTGGTTGACAGATAAGAAAAACCCATCTGGAAAGGAAGCTGGGAAAGATGGACTGGATTTAGGTGACAGGACTGATCACAGTAGAAGGCACCAGAATGGCTCCTATAAATACCACAGAGAGGAAGAAGGCCCTTGAGGCTAACCCAGACTTGCAGGTCTTTTGAGCCATTATCATAGAATCACAGAACGGCAGCGTGGTTTGGGTTGGAAGGGACATTAATGATCATGTAATCCCAATCGTCTAGTTCCATCCCTTCACCGTGGACAGGGACACCTTCCACTAGATCAGGTTGCTCATAGCCTCATCCAGCCTGCTCTTGAATATTTCCAGTGGTGGGGCACCACAGCTTCTCTGGACAATCTGTTCCAAGTGCTTCATCAGCCTCACAGTAAAGAATTCCTTCCTAATACCCAATCTAAACTCTCTGACACCTTAAAGCCATTCCCCCTTCTTGTATCACTACATGCCTTTGCCAAAAGTTCCCTTCCAGCTCTCCTGAGCCCCTTTTAGGTGCTGTAAGGTGTCCCTGGAGCCTTCTCTTCCCCAGGCTGAGCAGGCTCTCTCAGCCTGTCTTCACAGGAGAGATGCTCCAGCCCTCTGACCATCTTTGTGGAACTTCTCTGGAACAGTCTTTCCTGCTCTGAGGAGCCCAGAGCTGATGCAGCACTGCAGGTGGGGTGTCACCAGAGCACAGCAGAGGGGCAGAATCCCCTACCTCACCCTGCTGCCCCCACTGCTTTTGATGCAACTCAGGACAGGTTTGGCTTTCTGGGCAGCAAGTGCACATGGCTGGGCCAGGTTGAGCTTCTTGTCAGCCAACACACCCAGGTCCTTCTCCTTAGGGCTGCTCACAATCCATTCTCTGCTGGGGAAATCCCCAGTCAGGAAGGAGGAAAGCTGGCTGTGAGTGCTGCCATTGCAAATGCTTTGCAAGTGCAGGCTATTTTACTTTCCAAAATGCAAACTTTCCAATTTCCCTTGAAGATTCTTCATATTAATGTTGTTTTAAAAACTAAGTATGTCTTGACTTCTAATCTAGTTTCTCAGGGTGTTCTTTTTAAAGAAGAGACAGGAGCTGCTTTTTTTTAATTGTTTTTAAAGTTTTAAGCCTTTTAAAAATGCATAAAGCCTTTTTTTTCTCCTTTTTTCCCCACTTTCTCAGTGCTTCACAGGGTGTTAGAAGAAGGCCAAATTCCCAAGTTGCCCACATTTTCATATGAAAAACAGCTACAACTTTCCATTGAGCTTTTAAGAAGGAAGTGTAAACATGTCAACTGTGTTTATGTGGGAGTACAGATAATTAAATATAACCTACATTTCCTGCATTATAGATATATAAGTGCCTTTATGAGAACAGTCTAGACCTAAGGCAGCTGATCAGAAGGAACAGACCCAGGAAAACGTGAGCATGGCTGTAGCACAAGCTTCTTCCTGGCAAAAAGGGACAGTGACCACCCCATGGCAGTGGCAGGGAAACAGACTCTACCCACCTCCATGACATTCACCCCTCTTGCCCTCCAAACCAGGCTGCTCCATGCAAACTACCCAGTGGGGGCAGGTCCAGGCTCCTCAGCTAGGAATCACAAGGAGAAGTGCTCCTGGTCCCAGGCCAGCTATTTAACAGCACAGGCAAAAGCTTTGCAAGGCAGCCTTGAGTAAGGACATCACCACCGTGTCCAGCAAGGGATGGAGTATCCTGGGACATCCCTTCCAACCCAACTGCCAAGAGAAGCAGCACCCCCGGCCCTGTTGTCCCAGCTTCTGTGACCTTGGAAGGGCAAGCAAGGACTGGAGTTCTGCCCAGTGATCCAGGGCCTGGAAGGGATCTCCCTGCCAGCTCAAGCCCCTGCAGCATGGCTCCTCTGCTCCCTGCCTGCTTCTCCTCTCCCTTCCCCAGCCAGACAGCATTGCAGTTTCTGCCAGCACGCAAGAAAATGACCTGTGATTTATCACACAATCAGTGATTTTGTTGGCTTTTTTATTTTGGACATAGAAGCACGTTATACTGCTCTCCCACACTGAAATACAGGGGTAGCAAATCTGCCTGCCTGGGACTGTCTGTCTTTTTAGCCTCATAAAAAGCCTGGAAAATGAAAGCAGGAACAAAATCGTCAGTTTGTTGCTTTTTTTTTTGTTCCCCTCTCTCCCTTACAAGCAGGAAGGAATTCTTAGCTATTTTGCAGAGCCAAATCCTGCACCTTCCGGTTATTAAACTGGTGCCAGAGCTACAGCCAGAGTCACTCACTTCAAACACACAAAATGCCTCCAGCTGGGAGCTGCTGTGGACGAGTCCCTCAAGTCCCGGTCACAGACACAGCCCGAGCACAGTCCCTTTCTGCAAGTGAGAATTGGCTGCTGCATTAACAATGACCTCTCTGCTTCCCCCTCTCCTAGCTGCTCTCCATTCTTCCCAGAGAAGCAGGTGGTAATGCTGCTTATTTCTATTAGAAAGTATTAAGCCCTGCTCCCTTGTAATGCTGGGAGCCAAGCCCTTAGCTAAGAAATGTTTCTGTGCTCCTTGTCAGTACCTTGCAGGATAAATTACTTTTGTGTCTGATGAAAACAGGGCCCTTAGCAAATTATATCATCAGAGAGCAGTTAATAACACAGAATAAAAAGAGTTATCTTTGTACATGGAATGGGAAAACACAGAAGTGAAGGATGAGTTTTCCTCAGTTATTTGAAAGGGTTTAATTAAACAGTAAGCAAATAAACAAAAATACCTAAGGCAAGGTAGAAAGCACAGAGTGTGATGGTCTTGCAGAGCTCTGGGGTTGGTACCAGTGGAGGGGGGAAGAAGGCCTGGGGCATCACATCCCCATCCCCCCAGTCCAGGCAGGCATTCCCACCACACTTCCACGTGGAGCCCCAGGTGGCCACAACAGAAAAATGTGGCCTTGTTCCCTGTACCTGTGAGGGGACGCTGCAATAGGGCTGGTTAGCTTTAGGTCAACATTGCTGCTGGATTGTTTCTCATCTCCAGCGAGTGTTCCTCACTGAAAGAATGACTGAGGTGATCCAATTTCTTGCAGTCTAAGTTGTTATATGAAGTGAGTGATGACTTTAGTAAAAGCTGCAAGCATCTGAGCCATCAAATAATAATTTTTGACATCCCATTCCCAGTCTCCAAAGTTTCCCTTCAGAAAGCTCATATCTGGGGGAATCACTAAATCCCATCTCAATTTTACAAGTCCTCCTTGTGCTGAGGCTAATTAATGGACATCTTAAATGTCTAACCAGCTAGTACAAATCATTTTAAACAGCTTTTGCAATAACACTTCCATCAGACTCCTGCAGCCCTGCCTTTGCCTGCTGACACGTTGGTGTTCCATCCATCACAGGGCAGCCAGGTTTTACAGGCTGACCCCGAGGAGATCCTGGGCAGCACTAAACCATCTCTGCCCTGCCACGAGCCTCTCCCGACCTCACAGGACTGCACGCCTCCCGTCGCTGTCAGCCACTTGCTGGCTGCTGCCTCACCTTGATGCCTTCAGTTTTAGCTTTCATATTTTCCAGGTTCTGTACTGCACTAGTACATAACTCTGAACTTCATATGAAGTGTTAGCAAGTTCTCTTCACAGTTTAGTTAGACAAAACAATCCTATTCTAGCCTGAGAAGCAAGGACACCATTTCAGCTTCAGGCCCAAAAAGTGTAAACACCAGCCAAGTGAGGAGAGCAATCTGGGAGAATGGAACTTCACACCCTCAAGCTGTAACTGGACAATTAACCCCAATATCTAAATGGACCAAAACTTATAAAAGTGTGAAAACTCAGCATCCATGTTGGGTGGAGCCATGGCCAGGCTCCTGCACTGCCCAAGGCGTATCCTTTGAAGGTCTTTTAATAAACACCTACTTTATCCCTTTAACACTGCCTAGCCTCTGTTTTAGGTAGCCTCGCAAGGCATCGACCTCCGGGCTGGGGCTGGCTGCTGCAACACACCCAGCCTCAGCCAGCACCTGCAGATTAAGGGCAGTGCTAAGGGACTACTCTGATATTCGTTAACAGAATGTGATAGTTTTGATGGGAGGAAAAGAAAAACTGACAGCTTGTCCTGCTTATGGACAGGCTCAGGCTTGCCCATGGCTGGGGCTGTAACACATCACAGATGCAAAGTTAGATTTTCTTTTTTTCCTGTTTTCTCTGAGCTGCAGCACAAGGTAACACTGAGGGAGACCAAGCCACTCTTGCAGCCTGGTGAGAAGCAACTTCTTCATGCTTGGGCAGGAAAAATTCAATGCAACACATGCTGTGAATGATAAAAGCTCCCCCTGTTGTGTGCCACAGCTGGGGGATGGGCCAGCACCCACAGCTGTCTACCCAGGCTGTCACAAGATGGAGAGCATCAATTTGCATTTGTATGTGTAAATATGGGCTGTTTTCCCTCGCATGCTGCCTTTCCCTCTCCTCTGTAGTTTGGCAGGGCCATTTCCCATACCCAGCCCCACACACAACCATACACGCATGCATGGAAGAGCTCTTTTCAGGGACTTGCAGCTGTAGACATGCAACGGGAAGAGAGGGACTGTGGAAAGATGACCAGGGTAAAAAAGATAACAGTGTGGAAGTTGCTGCAGAAAATCCAGCTGCTGCTCCCTGGATGGAGCACGCTCAGCATACCCCACCTTCCACACACAACACAGCACAGTCGAAGGGGGGCTAAAGGGAGGGTGGAGTGGAGACACCACAGCCAGGCTCCATTGAAACCCTTGCAGAGGAGGGAACTCAGTGGTACTTTCCAGCTGATAAGCCCCTGAAAACAGCAGCTGAAAACCAAGGGAGATAAAGGAAGATGTCCTGCTGTTGAATCAGCAACCGTGGTGAAATTGCTCTCCTTGGACTGGCACATGTCCCCATCACACGGGTCCCAGCTTTTCTGGGGTGTTGGCAGAGCAATCAAAGGGTTTGAGTCAATCTCCCTTTTTCACGTGACAGGGACTTACACACAGCCCACACTCCTCTCAAGGGGTTTTTCTGCCCTTCAGGGACTCCTGGTTCTCCAAAGGGCCATCCAATTTCTGTAGTGTGCATTTACCAAAGGACAAAAACTTACCAAAAAACAGCCCCTGACTTTATGCATCAGGTCCTATGAAGCAACTCCTAAACAGAAAAAAATTGAAGTTTGGTCCAATTGCAGACAAAATGTGGTACCTGAGACCAGGAAGTTGTTGGGTCTAAGTTCACCCAGCTGTGTATTTCTGCCCAGGGCCACCCTGGACCCTCATACTGGGACCTACTTGGGGCGGGAAGGGGCCACCAGAAGTGCTGATCTGACCTGACTTCAGCCAGCACTCTCAGGCCTCCTTTCCAGTCCATCACCATGGACCAGAAAGGCCACATCACCATTAAGTCCCAGACTTAAGGTCAAGTTGACTTACTGTCCCTCAGGCACAACAATCCTGTCTGTTTCAATGTGGGGTCCCAGCTCCTGGTGAGCACTTGCTGTGATATCCTTGCCTGGCCAGCTCCTGCCTACCAGCTCCTTGGAGAGCAGCAAGGAAACCACCCAGTGGAGATAAATCTGGCACTGCTGCATGGGACTGGTCACAAATTCTCATGCAGAAAATAAATTGTTTCATTCAAAACCAAATTTCCTGCCTGTGTGACTCTTAATGAAATTCCCTCCTGGGAAAGCATTAAGAGGAGTTGAGATGCTGTCATTGAAGGGTAAGAACAAGACTCACAAATCCCTTTTGAAACACTGTTTCTTTTCAGAGTATTAATATTAAATGTCAATATAAGCACAAAGCTTCTGATTTTATCTAAACAGCATTCCACTTAACATGAAACAAACATGTGGGGAGAAGAACACCAAAATCCTTTTGTACTTGTCACTCACTCAGGTTTCCCACCTCTGACCCTTAGAGGTGGAAATGCTGTTTTGGACACAGTTGAGCCTTGCATGGTGCCAGTGTGACTGTCCCAGCCTACGGGTGTGTAACCCTGTCCCTCACTAGAGGCAAACACAACTGGTCAGCACTGAAATCACGTCTTGCCCATGTCCAGTTGGGGGCTGAAGCCTCGGGGGGAAGGATTCAAGTTGTCTTCTCTGGTGCAAGCACAGACCAAACACAGCCAGCCCTCACAGCAATGTCCTGTAAGTGGTCACAGGCGCATCACTAATGGAAGCAACCTCTGCGGTGGCTGCTCAGGCTGTGAGCCAAGGCCCCAAGCGTGCAGAACCATAAAGCTCTGGCTACTGCTCTTTGACTCCCAAAATTCAGACTTCTTCTCAGGACCATCGGCTGTGTTAGATAAAGAAGTCATCTTCCTTGTCCTACTACCTCTGGGCAGCCCACTCCCACCTGAGCTGGCTCAAGTCATGAGTTTAGTTCTTTGCTCCTCAGTCCCCTCGTGCTGGAAGAGGATCAGCTCCCAGGAGAAGCTGTAGGGTTAGTGCGCTCCACGAACATGAAGGGAAAGGGCACCCATGGCAGGTTGCACAGTGAAAGGTCGGGTAACAAGAGATGAAGGATGCTGTCCCACTTGGCCCCTCCTCAGAGAGTTTAGCATTATCATCCTTCACTCTGCACGGGCTCTCTTTGCAGCTGAAAGATCCAGAGAAAAGTCACCCACTTAGGTGGCCAGAAAGCAAAGAGGAGCTCCTCCCTCAGCTAAAAACATTCAGCTCATGAGCCTGCTCTGCAATAATCAGTGTTGCAGTACTTTTGGCAATCTCTTTCTCGGTGATATCACTCCTTGCATTTTGTCATCTCCTACCTGCATGAAATACTGAAACACAAGAAAATTAGTGCTCACAGCAAGCAGGCACATCAGCATTTCAGACCAACTTTTCCCTCATCAGGGTGGCAACAGTCACTTTGCAATGAAAACAAAGCTCCTTTCTTCAAGCTCATAATGCCCATCTGTACACCAAGTCCTTGTAAGCAGGTTTGCCTCAGCTGACAGCACATGATGGATCCCAGTCTGATCAGCAGGGCTACACACCAAATGCACAGTGCCTTGGAGCACATGCCTTCCATGCTTCAGCTGAGGAACTGGAAATTTGGGAACTGGTTGTGCCAAGTGTGCCCAACCAGCCTGCTTTGGCTCTCAGCCAGAGACACCTGGGCTGGTGCAGAGGGGATGGCAAAGAGCAGCCTGGGCACAGGGATCAGGGGCAATCCAAGAGAGGGAACACGAGGTGTCTCTTGGGTTTCCAGGCTCCAGCTGATGGCAATACCTATGGCTTAGTGACACAGTTGGCCACCACTGAAAGGAACCAAGTGATTCTTTTTTCCTTTTGCACTATTTAGAGGTCTTTATATCAAAGACCTGACTTGCTCCACATATTGGCTTGGTTTTGAGCTCAATGGAGATGAAAATGCACAAGAGTAGGAGAAAACAGCATTTGTGGACAGAGGTGCATCCACCTGCAGTCACCAGGGTTTGCTTCAGCAGCACAGACTTTTCCCCCTTTTCACACTCACATCACTTTGTCAACACCAAATATGCAGTTTGAGAAAGTTTGAGAAAAGAGCTACTAGGTTTTGCTTGGAAAACATGGCACAGTGTAAGATTTTGCTGCAGGCATCACTGTTGTCCAAAAGCTGCCCAGGCATTCATCTCATTTGGACGCAATCCAAAGGGCCAGACCCCTAGAGAAGCCTCCAAGTGACCAGGAAGCTCTAGTCACACATCACTGCCCCATACCTCTCAGATAGAAGCCAAATTCCACAGGGAAGGAGAACTTTTACTTTGATAGTTCATTCAAATGACATTGTGAAAGCCAGAGGGTGAAGGGAAGCTTCATGCTGACATTACAGAGGACAAACCACAAGCTCCTGTATGATGTGTTTTACACCACCAAGGGCCAGAAGAGCACTACAGGGTAATGAGAAACTCCGGATAGATGAGTCTGCGAGCAACCAGGCAAGAACAGGCATCCAACACAGTAACACTTGTGTTCTCTGCCACCAGCTCCCAAGCTCTCTTAGTAAAAGCCAACTTAGCTAAAATATGTTCTTGTATTACAGTTGTGGTTCACAGTTGTGGTTTCTTCCTCCTAACAAAACTGCAAGGAAAGAGACTATTTAGTCACACAAGACTGCTTGTCAGTAAAGAAAATACAAATTTACTTTTATTATAACCATAAAGAGGCATATATTTAACAATTAGCTGTACATTCAGCACTCAGGTATATCTGTGTCAAATAAACTCAATTCTCTTACTGCTAAAAAAAGAACACTTCTCAGCAATGCACAACCTGTGCTTATTAGGATGTTTATTGTCTCTGTATTGCAGTTATCTTGACAGACAAGCCTCAGGATACAGAATAAAGCTTTACTCTTGGACCAAAATAGGAGGCAACATTTTTATTTAAAAAAATTAAAAACAGCAAGTTTCTAGTCAGATAATATAAAGCATCTTAAATTAATCTTTTGAAACTATTTACACTATTTGTAAACGTAAATATCTGAAACTGTACATGTTTAAACAAATGTTCATTTAGCAAACAGGCTGTATAAACTGATTGCTCTTCTAATCCTTCCACCAGCTGTCCTAGAGCTGTCTGGGTACTCTAAGAGAGAAAAGATCCCAAGCACAAGAGTGACTACTGCCATGGTTTACCCTTCACAACTCTTCTGTACAATGTCTGCATTAAGTTAGTCATAACTCTGTACAGTAACCATGCAGTCCTTCTGAAAAATCTTATAAAAAACAAATATACATATATTACAATGCACTGGACATTATTTTACAGACTGTATTTCTACATAAGTAAAGGGAGAGGGCAAGTTCTTCTCTTTGTTAGTTCCTTTACTTAATTTTTAAGGAGTCATGTAAGGTCCTATTAGTACCATTTATGTATTTCAGCACCACTGCTGTAACACTTCTTGTGGTAGCTTTCAATCCTACCATCTTATACTCTAGTCTTGTTATTTATATCAGGAAAATTATTAAATCAAAATATCACCAATGTGCAAGAAATGTCTTCATATTCAAAAGTACAGAATAGGCTTTAGAAATAAGTTAAAAATCTGTCACATAACCTACTACATTTTCATTTTACAGTGCTGCACAATGAAGATTTACACACTGAGAGACACTGAAGTGTTCATTCCATTAAGGGCCAGGCATTTAGCATCCAGCTTTCCACACTAATGTCCAATTAATGCTCACTCAACAGCGTGCACTGTTTACCAGTTACCAAGTACTTATCCTCTCTTATCCTATCCCTGTACTTATCCTCTCTTTACAATGCAGATTTGACAGCCTTGCACATCAGTTTCAGACATCCCCACACCCCCTGATTAGCACTTTCTCCACGGCACAAGGGCTGTGCAAGCTCCAGACCCAGCTCCCACTTTAAACAATGTGACAACACCATCTGATCTTGAGAAAGGCAAAAAAACCATCTCTGCCCTAAAATTAGATAGCTGAAAACCTCAATGCTAAGCACTGCTGCAAAGTATCTGAAAACATGCAGTTCGCTCAGAAACAACAGAAATTATGTTGCACTGCTTTCCATTGCAAATCCAAGGATCTGAGACTCTTCACATGGAGAAAGGCTAGACTATGACACTTCAAGTCAGGCCTCACAGCTCCCAACCACAAGAGTATAAGAAAGACAGCCCATCCAGCATTTCAAGAAACACTTCACATGTGGGAAATAAAGTTTTCCCAAGCAAGAACCTCTGAGTTACTTTCAAGCATGTGGCGGATTACCAGGATTTTCAGAGAAGTTAAAGAAAAACTCAGAAAAACTGAGCATGCCTGCTTAAGTCAAATTGTCATACCGATATGGTCATCTCCCAAGTCTCACAAGTATCTACTGCTGCGCTCAGTTGACTCCCTGCACTGTATTTCCAGCATCTCTTTGAAAGTGCGACTTTCCATTGCATATATCAACTCATTAAGGGAAAGCAAGAACGGTTTTGACATTAAAAAAACAAACAAAAAAGGTTTTCAATTTTGAAAATATCTGAAAAAGGCAGTAATTGAGCTTCCATAAGAGTCATCAGCAAACGGGTTTTTGTTTCATTTTCTTCTGCCCACTGCTCAAGCCAATGAACAGGAAGACCTTTACCAAATCAACAAACCTGTTCATTTTGGTTTTTTTCCTTTAAACAGCAGCCTGTATAGTTTTGATGCAGACTGGACTGCACACGGATTCTTTGTTTACTTCAAGCAAATGTGTCTGCATTCCCTTCACTCCCTGGCATTTGGCTGAAGCTTATTCCAAGCAGCCTCATTGTTGGGCTACTTGGACATCGACAACAGTAAGTTCACCTGAAAGACAAAATCAAAGCCTACGTTAGACAGAGAAGCCAAGTTGCAGAACTGATGTGTCATATTTTAACCTTTAAACAGGATTCCTAGGAAGCACATTAATCAGAAGACAGTTACAAAACAACAGCCAAAATTTCCAGTCAAATGCCTACTCACAGGCTTTTTAAAATGCAACTGATGACCATGCTGACCACTCATTTCAGCAGTCACAAACCACTGTATAAACTTCCTAAGATAACTTCATGAATTGTCAAGAAATTCCAAAAAACAGGCACATTGGCAAAAAATGTTACCATTCACCTCAAATATCTGAAACACACTTGGAATCCTTCACAGTACTTGTTTCCCATAGATTACAATACGGTTTCCCACACACTTCAGTTTGTAGGGTGAGTCTAAGGTTCATCAGATAAACAGTTAGAGGAAGCCATCTCCTCCAGGATAACCTCACCTCCTTATGGTGCATCACTCCCACTCCAGGACAGTGCTCCAGGACAGTTATCACACATGCCTGTGGCCACACGCACTGCAGGCAACATCCTCTAATCCATAAACTAGATTTCAATCATCCTGTGATAATCGAGATTCTACCTACATTCCCTAGACTACCAAGGTCAAAGTGACATTTTTAAAAGCCTACTTTTTTTTTTGTTGGTTTCTGACAGAGAATCCTAATAGAGGGAATTCTTAACCCAAATTATATCTGAGATTACAGACCATGTAGGGTTACACTTCCATAAACACCTGCACATTTTCTCACTACAATTCACTTTAAATGCACTCTAGTAATTCATTCTTGTGCTTCATAAATGTAAAAGCTGCTGCTTTTGTATTTGTCAAAAGAAAGACTGCCTTCAAATGCAGTTTTTTTAGGGCATATTCACTGGCTTTGATACCTTTCCAAGAAGACAATGCCAGGAAATGGCAAGACTCTGCTACAATGCTGTACAACTCAATCCCCAGCAACATCAATCATCACCTTGGTTTAAGAAAATCCATTAGACATTCATTAAAATAACCCAACCAAACAAAGTCCCCTCCTAGCTGAGAGTCTTAAGATCAGATAAAGCCCAAAGTTTAATCATCCAGGATTAAGGGGGATAAGAAATAAATAATGATACTGAACACTGGAAATACAAAAAATGAAAAAAATCAATGTTTATAAAAGCCAGTCACATGAAGGAGCAACTAATAAAACAGGGAGCTTCAATATATACCTGTTCCATTGAAGGACAAGCTATGATCTGGAGGTCTTCATTACTAAATTCTTCCTTTAACAGAGCATGGAGTTTCTGGAACATTTGCTGAATGTTATTCTTTTAGAGGAAAGAAGAAAAAAATCAATATTAAAAAACACAACACCCATCTTAAACCAGAACAAGCACAATGTACATGGAACAGCTACTGAAGCGACCAGGTAGGGAGAAGTAGCCAAGCTTCAAGAACTTTTTTCTAAATCAAGCCCCAAAACAGCTACAGGAATCCACATTAGTTATGAGATAAAAACTTCAGTTAGATGTGCTAAAGGGAAAGACTGAGTCCTAAGGACTTAACCTGGAAGCTTAGAACTCAAGCTTGGCTCTCCTGGTTGTTTACAGCAGGTTTTCCACTGAACTGTATCACCATCTCTGCCTCTGGAGCTTTTGCCCATGCATAACTGACCAAAATCGACTGGTTGGTGTGGGACAGAGTTAGTTTTCCTTATGGCAGCTCATTTGGGGCCAGGTGGAAGATGTACACAATACAGAGCAGCAGTCGCTTCCCTATAATATCCATGTGTTGTGTAGTACAAGTGAGAGCAGTACAGCTGTTTGGATTTGGCTTTTTTAAGCTAAAGATACCAACATGAAACATCTACAGGAAAACATGGCAGCAATACTCACTCTGACTGGCTTAAACAGAATTAATTCTGTATCTTTATTGGACAAGTATAAGGACATGCTTCGTAAAGTTGATGGCAACTTTGTTTTTATTGTCTTGTAAGTGGAAGAGACCAGATCGTTGATCTTTGCTGAAAGTAAAAGAAAATATGTTTAACAGGCTAAAATGGAGTTCTGCTTGCTGAAACCTATACTCCAGAAAATCACCTCCACTCTCCTGGGGCAGATCATTACCAGAGGTTTGAGTGGAAGGGAGAGAGGGGGTACAGGGCTGTGCAGTGTCAAACCCATCACAGGACCACAGCCTGCCAGACACTGCTTCCTTTCCCTGCAGAAATTGTACCCATTCCATTTCTGAAAGCTACCACATCCTCCTGAGGCTTCCGAAATCACAGCACTCCAATAGCAACTAAGTTCTACATAGGCTCCCTCCCAGAAAACTTAACTGGAAAAGCAATTGCTGAAAAACAGTGCTCTTCTGCAAAGAGAACAGAATCACAAATCCTCCTTACTGGTTATAAGCCATGTCTGTGAGAGGAAAGGCTGCACAGAAATCTGATATTGAATTAACCAGACAGGAAAGCTCTGTCAGACAAGATCTTCTTTCTTTATTGCTAGGAATTTTAATGATTTTACAAGATCACTGCCTAAAGGCCAGGGGAAAAGTAATTTTTGTAATTTTGTAAATTTTTTTAAGTACTGAAATTAAAATCTTGTGTGGGTTTTTACCCCCCTCAACTTTTGCCACATCTAAATTTTCTGCCTAGTCCCACTTCCCAGACAAATGACTCCAGGAAACAGCAGAAGCTCTGCTTTGATCTGCTTGTATACACATAATTATCTCCAAACAAACACTAAAAAAACTCCTGAAGAAGCGGGAGATATTAGGTAGAACCTCAAGTTAGCCCTTGAGAGCGTCTGACCCATGGAGCAGCACTGAATTATGTATGAACATAGCTGGCTTTGCATCTTAAGAATATGATGCAACAGAAGGTTCCAGTGTATGATTTAGAAAAATCAGAGTTTTTCATCCAGAAGCACAACTTTGTAAAGTGAAGAGCAAAACAACCAAGGAGCATCTAAAACTGCTTCAAATGTTCCTATGAAGTGCTCACATTTGAATTTTTAAAAAAGAGGGAAACAATCCCAGATTCCCTTTTTTGCATGGTGACAGGAAAACTGAAAACAAAGTAAATAACAAATGTACAGACAATAAGGGCTTCAATGAGGATTCATTCTTTCCTACAAAAGTAAAACCTTTATCATAACGCAATTAATTAATTCCTTAAGCACATTCTGTATGCAGTTGCAGAAATGCTGTTTATGTGCAAGAACAATCACAGCTTGAGAAATACTCAAGGCATTCATCTATTGCACCAATTAAACACATATTCTGAAGTTTGTCAGGTTTTTAGAGCTGGCTTAAGACATTTCAAATAGCACACAGGCTCAAATGGAAGCCAGGATTTGCAAGAAAAAAGCAGATAGTTCTTATATGTAGAATTTTTCAAAATCAATCACAGTCTCTCAGTCCAAGTTATTCTGACCACCTCTTCGGATTCCTAATAGTAACATGAATATAAGCCAAAGTAAATACCTGGTTGTGCCCAAGGTTGCTGTGAAAGGCTGTAATTGGGACCTCCTTGAGTGGCCATTGTTTTTAAAGCAGCCACCTGAAACAAGTAAAATCAACAAAATGATGTTTCTTTCAGTTGAGTTCAAAACAAAATAACCAACTAAAAATTGTAAAACTCTGAGATACCACAGTGTACAGAATCTCCACTGCTCTGTCTCTTCCGTGACCTGACTTAAAAACGCACAGGGGAAGCAGCTTGACAGAAAAGCAATTCAAAATTACAACCGTGATCAATTCTTGAAAGTAAAATTCAAAATGGGATTAAATTTACAAAGATGCTTAGGCACCTAAGGATACAAAACCTCAAAAGAGACTTATCCTTAAGCAGCTTAGTCAAACTCCCAGATTCCCAATGAATCACTGAGATCACTCAACCAATCTATCAATCTCACCAGTTACCCATCTATATTTTAGGCAAGCCACTGACCCCTACCCCAGCATGACAGGCATGAGTAAATTTAATACCGTAATCTTCTAAATTCTTAAAAAATCAGCAGCTGGGATATCTGCAGTCCATGCAGTGCTGCAGCCCCAGTTTCTGAGAGGTCATGTCACTTTTTCTCAGGACATAAGGCTCAGAATAGATTCTGTTCCAAGGTTTTCTCACTAGAAATTCTGACCTCTAGAGCAGGTTCTAGAACGAAATGTATTGTAACAAGACACCTAATATTCTAAGACCTCCCTCAAGAACACACATGACCCAAGACTGTTTCTGAAAGTTTACAAATGCAATCAAAGTAGTTCCTGCAAAAAGAAAAGCTCCTGCCAACCTTCACACACCTGTTACCATTCAAGGAGAAATTAAAGCTTCTTGAACAAACACAAGGGTTGCTTTTAAAAACTAACTATGACATGTTCCTTTAACCCATTAATCTCAAAAATGCATGGAAAATTGCTGTTGGAACTTAAAGGAAAGCACACTGTCTTCAGCTAATCACACAGCACTAGCAGATTGTCATATGCCCAATTTAAATACCAAGTCCCTTATCCTACCAGTACTTCAGTTAGGTTAGCAAACATACAATACATTTGTACCTTTGTCATGAATTCCTCCAGCTGGTCTATAAACTGTTTGGTTTGCTGCTGAATAAACTGCTCACAGGCTGATTTCAGATGACGATCTACGTCTTTCTTGGAGTCGATATAATGTTCTCTGATTTCTGGAGTACCCTTGAAGAGAGAACAACAATTCTCTTCTTTTTAATTGCCAGAGATCACCACACACTTAAATGACCCAATTTTTCTTAATGCAATAAGACTCCACATTACCTCCAGTAAGAACTGTATCAAGGCGTTGTTGCTGTTCAGTCTAAAAAATCTTGAAACTGCCTTAGGATTCAGAATTTTAAATGCTGCATCTGTGAATCAGAAAGTCACTCACACTGTAAGTCAATGCCACTCAGCTCCAGGAACTACAAACTATAATCACTCATTTATGCATAAAAATGGCCCAGCATGAATGATTATGACTGCAACATTAATGACTCTAGCACTACTCAGTGGATGCACAAGTGCACATGCACAGAAGCACACAAAGCTTAATTCACAACTTTTCAATGGCACCTATGGTACACCTGTACCTAACAGTTGCACAGTCTAAACAGATAAATGCATTACAAGAAACTAACAAGTTGCTGATATTAACTGCAGTGCTATAACCATGAAAATTGTGTGAGCTCTCCTCTTCTTGTTACTGTAATCTACAAGTGGAAGACTTTAACGTAAGCTATTTAAGCATTTACAAACAATATCTAAAATTTTGCAAACATTGCCTGGGAAAACTACCAACTACTGCATGAAATAACTTTTAATTGGCACTTTTTTCTTCTGTGTTTAGCTATTTTAGTTAGGATGAAACAACAAAACATCAAGGTTGATAAACATTCATGTTTATGTTCTCTACACAAGCCTCAAGAAGGAAAAGCAACAATGTCTGTAATTAACACAAGATACTGAAATTACACCTATAGTTTCAACAGGATGCTGTCACGCTGAAATCTAGTCAAATTGGGAAAAAGAAAATTATTAGTTACAGTATAGCTTTTTACCCTACTGTCAGCCATTTATCATCCTACACATCTATCTGCTTTTTTTTCACTTCAAAAGGAATTCTGCACTCTGTATAAAACAGGAGGGAAAAAAGGCATAAAAGAAGTGTTTTCTGAGACATTAAATAAAGAGAGAATACCAAATATATAGGTTTGTAGATTTTGCACTGAATTAAGAATCTGCACTCTTATGCAGTGAAAGGTGAACACAGAGCAAGATTATTTTTGTTCTCTGAATTTTTTACCAGCAGCTTGAGAAATTCCAAAGATTTGCCAAATTCTTGGTTAGAAGACTACAAGGTAGTCCTTTTTCCCACGAATATCTCAGTTACATGAACCTTAACATTATACTACTTCAAAGAAATTGGGCAAAAGCATGACTTTTACAGTAAGCAGTATCGCTTCACCTGCAAATACCAAATTAAATCTTAAACCTGTGTGCAGGAAGTTTGGCTAGAAGACAGTAAAACTATTAGCCATATTATTTTTCCTCTACAACTCATCCCAAATATAAAATCCCTACTGGCCTATGCTACACCACAGTAAGAATTAAGCACAACATACATCTTTTCAACACCACTGCCACCACCACCACCGAATGCAAAGAAAGTGTTTTCCACTACTTACCACTACCACCTGCAAAGCACTGGCTGGCACAAAAATTTATTCCATTAAATGAATATGGAGAACAAACTTGTGTGTCAGCCAGGACCAGACACCAAAAGGATGTATTTGCCCTTTAACCTCCAGTCAACTAGAAACCACTCAACAGGTAGGAGGTTTCATTGATGTTCAAATGCAACAAGTGAAATGGTTAGTGTAAGAAATGCTTGCTTCAGAGTTAAGACTGCAGCATAATAGCAGGAAAGAGAAGTTATTTCTTCAGCTTTCTCTTCTGGAATGGAAGGAGAGAAACTTGACATGCTTCCAATAATTTTTCCCATTATCCTTACAACTTGGAAAGTGCATGACAGTTCAATTTTGTATTAAGAGCTTTTTTGCTGAATTTTATAAGGGAACAATAGTACAATTTCAAAAACCATTACCATGGCCACTACTTCTATTTTCCTACAAGAGACATGCTTGCTACATAATACCGTAATACCGATGCTGTTCATTGAACTTGCAAAATAAGAAATCCTTCTCAAAACAAAACCTTCACAGAAAGGTCCAGGAAATCTTAATTTGCTCTAGCTAAGTTGACTATGTATTGTTAAATTCCCTGCTAAGCAGCAGTAAGCAAAGATATTCCTTTAACAGGCCAGAAAAGAGGAAAGACAATTCTGGGCAATAGAAATGTAGATTATTTAGCTGTTCTTAAAAAAAGACTGAATAAATGAGTTAGGTCAGCAGTAAAGAAGGCAAACACATTTCATACAAAAATAAAGAACACATTAGATACATTTTGAATTGCCCTGAGTAGGAGAAGGGTTTTGGTTTTTTTTCAGAAAAGCTAGGAACAAAGCAAGAGATTAGAAAAAGCATACAGGTTATTGCAAGTGAACATAAAATAAACCCAAAACTTTTGCTGGCACAAAGGGAGGACAATCCCATCCCATTCTGTAGCCAGCAGCTGTTTAGTACCTCTAGTTTTCTTAAGGTCCAGGGAAATTTCCTTAATGGTGAAATCAGTATGGAAAGGAGCAATTTGTTCACGAAGAATCAGAAGGTGTTTTATTAAGAAAAGTTGTCCATCGACCTGGGTCTACAGCACAAGAAAAAGAACATGCATTACATGTAAAAAAAAAAACAAACCCCAAACAATTAAATGAGGAGCAAAGTTTCAACATTTCCACTTTTATTATTTAACAAGCTTTTTCCATTAGTCTGTAGTGTGATTAAATACTCTGGGATCAACTTCTGTACTGTTCCTAATACACTGCACTACAGAAGCATTACTTCTACTTTAATGGGATACTTTATTCCCATTTCCTAGAAGAATTAGATTACACAGCCATATCACTAAATGTCCTCATTAAGTAAAGGTATCCACTATTTGAAAGATATAAATTTATTCTTCTTCAGAGAGAGGAATTATTTCATGTAATTTGTGTAGTTGAAAAACATGAGGTTCTAAATTTGTTTTCATCATTACAATGACTAAAAAAAGTCAATGTTCTTGTAATAATCTTGATTAACTGTGCTGTTCTGCAAGGGTCTTGCAATGCATTTTTCTCATGTCATTAAACACAAAGCTTAGTTAATTTCTAAACAGTACAGCAAAGATACAAAGAGTAAAAGAAGGCCAAGTTCACTTCATCTAAATGATCCGTTTTGCACTGCTTGTTATTTTAACTACATGCTTTATACCATGTGCTGGTTTTAATCTTTAAAGTTCATGGCTCATTGAGGTAAAAAGAGGAGGACTCTAGAATTCAAATTTGCTTTTGCAAGCTGGAGGAGAACTTTCCTTGATATAATGTTAAATAAAACAGAAAAGAAGAAATCAGATTTAAATCTGCAGTTTCAACAAATAGAAATTTCACTAAAAATGAGTGGTGGAAAGGGCTTCTAGAGTTGTTTGGGGTTGGTTTTTTGTTTGGTTTTTTTTTTTTTAATTCTTATATGCATCATTTCACCAGATAACATTAAATTAACATGCATCAAGAACAAAGTGGTAGAGATCTAGTTCTGGGCCAACCTATTTAGAGCTCATTGCAGGACAAGTTTCATTCTCTGCAATACTTTTAAGTCAATGCTAGCCAGGTACACAGTGCTAGAATTGGTATTTAACTGTAGAATTCTGAATCAGTTACACAGGAAATAGTTATCTGCTTAAGCTAAAGGGAAGTGTAGCTTGCATTTCTTTTTAAAGATGCCATGTTTAACAGATTTTTTTAAAGGACACTCAAAAGAGACACTTTAAAACAGATAATTTCCAATCAGAACTAAAACCTTTCTCATTATTAAATATTTACTGCTTATAAAAACCCAAAAATTTTAGCCTACTAAGACTTTTCTTTTTTAATTCACTTCCTGGCTGTTAGGAATTAGCAAATTACTACAGGATTTAAAGGAACTGTGAAAGGAAATACAAAGTTTACTCCAACTACAAACACAGGTAAAGTTTAAATTACTTGATGAATCTGCATTGAATTCTGAGCAACACACAAGATCAAACTTTTTGACAATACAGTTCTGAGCAGTGAATACTTAAAACTTCTTCCCAGTGAACATAAGTTAGAAAGATTTTTGAAAATTCAAACAATGGAGGCAGAGAAAAAGAGAAAAGAGTAACAGGCAGTGAAAATAACTACAAAATCCTCTAGCAAAAAATTTCCCTTCAGGCATCACTTCACTGAATCCCCATGATTAGAGCAACCTGTAAACACGACTGCTATGATCTGTATTCCACCTTTTCAGACAGGCTACCATGTGAATCATTATCTTTGCCCTGCAATACATTAACCATAACTAAGAACTGGCAAATCCATCAAATCTCTGGGGGGCAGAGCAACATGCTTTGACTAAGATTTTAACAGAATTCTGAACCACTGCTTCGTGACTTTAGATAGGGGCTGAGGGCTGTGGAAATCATACCCAAAGCACAGATTCTGACCTTGTTTTTGCTTATGGAATCAGCAGCTCCCAGCAGCGACTGGATGCAGGCAGACAAGGCCTCTTGCGATAATCCCTGAAACACTGCCCTCTGCAGGGAAGAGGAAAATGGAAAAAAAAAAAACAAAAGAGTTGTTAGCAAAGCTTAGGTAGAATTTTAAGAGTTGCACTTTGTGAACGATGTGTTTACCAGCTTATAAATCTCCAGACCAATTAGCAACAAATATGTTGGCTAAATGCAGTGACACAGGACAGACCATTCACATATAAAAGCTTGCTCAACCACTGAGGCTGGATGCAGGTACCCACACAAGCCTGCCCTGCTCACCCTGCAGCTCTGAATCAGCATCTGGGTAGCGACATGGTCAGTGACACCTCACACATTCAGAGCCAACAGCATGAATGGTGTGTGTGCTGGGTAACCTGACCAGACACTTCTTTGTGTCAGGGCAGCTACCTGTGCGTGCAAGCTTCACCTGCAATAGACACGAGATCATTTGAGTGAGCTTAACCTCAGGCAGACTCAAATTACCTCACATTTGTGACAGCTTAGTAAACAAACATGACAGCTGCCAGGGCCCAGGGGACATGGAGCAAGTCCTTAAGTGGCAGCAATATGATCCTACAGCTGAGCCAGCCATAGGAACACAGTTCACTCCCACCAGCACTGCAACAGAGCCCCGACTGCCCCAGACCTGCCAGCACCATTTCATTCATGTGTTCCCTATCTACAGGGTGCAGGCAGAGGGTACCAGTTCTGCTACAGGATCTCAGGGGAAAACTAAATTAGCCTCTGTGCAGATACACTATAAACAAGCCTGGCAAACAACACAGAAATCACCTCATTTACAAAGGTCTAGCTGAAAACAAGGGCAAATATTCATCTGTTTTAGTGGGATTGATATTTTAAGCAATAAAACATTAGTATTTTCTAGTTCCCTTTTTAGTAATAGCATCTTGGCAGGAGTTTCATGTAACACCCATCAAAGATATTTTGAAATCCATTAAATGTGTGTGTAATAAAGATACAACACGCGCAGAAAAGCAGAAACACTTGCATTAGTTTCCTCAGAGACTTATCAGCTTTATATGCTGTTAAGCAAGCAACACAAAACAGATTCTAATGGGAAAGTCTTAAAATATGTGTGAAGTAAACATTGGTTTTGTTTCTGCTAGACATGAAGATTTCCACTGTCTTAAACTTTGGAAATGTGTTTCTATGTTTTGGAGCATGAAGAAATGTGCCACAAAAAAAAAACTTCAGGACATTTTCAAAATGTAGAAGCAGCACAGTCACCATTTTTAAGACCAGAGACATAATACAAACACATTCACCCAGTAATTTCAGCAATAAAATCATTCCCTGTAATTGACCCAGAACTTTCTATTTTTTTCTTGTCTTATTCACTCCTCAGTTTTCATGAGACCAGTATCTTGAACATCAGACACTGAATTATTTCTGTAACACCAAAAGCAATAGATGTACAAATCAGTGCCATTTTTCTAAGTCTACAAATATAAAACTGTCTTGGAAATGATGACCTAAATTTGTCAGTTTGTTTTACATGAAGATAACAGCAGAAAGACCAAGAGGTTAGAGGCCAGTATTTGTCCATTCCTAGTTGTATTAAAATATTTAGACATGGTGCTCTACACACTTTATAACTTCACCTTAAAAATTAGATAAAGAAATTTTTGCATACATCTATACATCTGTACAGTTTGGAGAGACACACTAGAGTCCTTCTGACAGTAGGATACCACATTCCATGCAGATCTGCAGGTGAAATCGTGCTCTGATGCCTGGGATTAAGGGATTCAGCTGAACCTGTTTAAAAGCAAAATACACACATGAAAAGCTTGCCCATCTGTCCTTCCAACCACAGGAGACTGTTCTATCAACTGTAATATAAAATTCCATTTTATACTCTCTACGCAGAAATATGACATTTTATTTTACCCAAACAGGTTAATATTTTTTTCCTTCTGACCAGGTCAGTACTAGACTTCTGATGTGAATCGAGCACAAGCCTGTGAAAGACATGAATTTGCTTTCAGGGGTAGCCCAGCTCGACCTCTTTAAATGAGTTAGCGTTACAGGCATGTCTCCAATGACACACACCTCCCTCTCAGATAGCTAAACAGCTGAAATAATCAGCTACCGAAAAAAAAAATAGCACAGGAGAAAAGGCAAAAAACAAATGGTTAGAGATCATGGAATTACAGGAAATACTTAGGAAAAAAAAAAAAGGGAAAAAAACATTCTATTTCTTCACTCTTTCCCTTCTGCTGGGGATAATTCTACATTGATTGAACAGTTGCAAAAAATATAGGGTTTAAACATAATTTATAAACTGCAAAAGTAACAGCAAAACCAATTTTGTCATGAGCTTGTTGCAAACATAAAAAAGTGCTCCTCCTGGGTAACCTTCATAATAACACAGTATGCTCAAAATGGATTTTCACAACACCTGACAGACAGAAGTCTGTTTTCATTTTGTCCTTAAATCAAGCTGGGAAACAGCTGAGTCAATAGCATCAGAACTCTGATTTCAAATACCAACCATTTTAAAAAAGTAATTTTTTCTAGTTTCACCTGCTGATGGAAAATGCTCTTGTGCATATGTGATCACATAAAGAATGTGAAAAACATTGACATTCACATTGATATGAAGAAATCATCTGAAATAATCCAGTAAAATCTTTCTACCTTTTGCAACTATAAATATACTGTCACAGTAATTAGAAAGCCTGTAAAATCTTATGATATCAGTTTGAGGTTCCTAGGCCATTTATTAGTCAGTGCAGCTACTTCTGCAGGTCCTGAAATGGGAGAGAGGCACCTCTGAAGGACAAATAATCCAAATTATCTTAGACACATATCTTCAAATTATACCATATAGGTTGCTTCCACCTCCTGAGTGCAGGTGAGAATTACAGGACTTGCAAATTCCATGCACCTGGGGTCAAGTACAATGAACTACATTCTAAATGGGATTTGTGGAGCCAGGCTAGAAACACCCCTGCAGACTTTTCAAGCCAAAAGCAAGAAACTACCATGTAATCAAAAGCAATAAAAGAAACAAGTGATAAAGAGCTGAGAAAGATGCTGCTGAGTAAATAATAACACAGTACCACTCTGAAAAATGATAAAATAAAAGGAGAAATTCTTCATGGATCTTCGAAAGTAATTTAAAATTTTCTAACACTCAAATGACTGGCATCAGAACAGCCACGTTTTATGAAATTTTATTCCAGTTTGCTGTAATTTACAGACACATGGGTCACATGTTTAAAATGTCAAGGAGTAAATTCTGAATTATTAAAATACCTATCATTTAAGAGACAGGCCTGACACACCAAATCACTCTTCCCATCTTAGCACAGCTAACAAACAAAAGCATCCTCAAGTACACATCTTGATGGCAGGGACACTTTTCAGCGGAGAATACAAAAGCTCAGGTTTATACAAAGTACAGTAGATGCTGTTGGTTGCAAAAGAAGTTGCTTCATATAACAGACTGCACTCGAAGCACAAAGAAATGGCACCAAAAGAACAAGATCAGGCTATTTCTCATCCAAAATACAAAACTAAAACTTTGAGACCAAGTTCACCTCTAAAAATTGCTTATAAATTTGTCTAGGAAAATAACCTTTTAAGATACATGCAAGTTTCTCACAGATGGTTCAAATTAATGCTCACATTCCATGAGCTTTATGCATTAATTTGACAATATGAGATGTATTTCATACCAGATTTAACTAAGCTGCAGGACTCAGGATCTTCTAGCCGGACATCTGAAAATGAAGCTTCAGATGGCAGCTTCTTCTGTTCCTCTTTCAAACTCTGCGCAATTTGCTGCAAAGAAAGATACACAATAATATTTTAATATTACATAACACTGCTTTGGTTACAACAGATAAAAGCATGCTGAATTGCAAAAGAAATCAGCTACACTCAGCTTCCAGTGTTTCAAAGACATTTAGAAGAAATAGGCAGATGTTTCCAAAACAGTGGCAAAAATATTGCCATATGATAAAGATTCGCAAATACATATCTGTGTAAAGCACTGTTCTTTCCATTTTGCCTGTTTTACTGACCGCTCAATAATGACCTATAAAGCCACCTAGAAAGAAAAGTTCAAAATAGGGTAACCCAGTTCAACACTTACTTGGATTTTAAACAGATCATTTTTGATGGCTTTATTTCCATAAATGACATGTGCAGATGGCCCAAAAGTACTCTCTAGTTTATTCACTGTGGGAGTTCAACCAAAAGCCTTCCCCTAACATTACTCAACATTTCCACACTTCAACCTTTTCCACTACTTGGTCGGCTTCAAAGCAACAAGAGGCAGCAAGAATGGGCAAAGAACTGCATTAATATTTGAGCAGAACAGCACAAGAAACATTTCTGCCCCGTGCTTTTAACATTTTAATAATTCATTTACTAAGACAGAAGGTCTCTCTAAATAGCAAGGTTTTGAGGTTTAAAATCAATCAAGTAGCAAAATGAATCTCAAACCAGGCAAAAACTGAAGTCTTATGAGGACATATGAAGAGCAGCATAATTTCTCAATTTGGAATGAACTTTCTCTTCCTTAACTGAAGGGCCATAGGACCTTTGTTAGAAAATAAGGCCTCATACAGACCAAACAGCAGAATCACTTGCCTGAAGATGCTTATTAGTCCTTAAACTCTCAATACAAAGAGCATCTACTCAACAGACTCATGAGCTTCAGGGTTTAAAATCCCAAGGATATCCCACAAAATTGCCAAAGTACAAACTGCAGCACAATAAAAGCTTTAGATGTGTATAAAGACAATTGCATAGCAACATGAGTTCACTACTGGTAATTTTCTCACAGTGTTTTTTTCTGTTTGCAGGCAAGAATTGAGCCCAGTAAGGTACAGTCACACAATGTTAATGTCTTTCAGCCCACAGCAAAGTACATGTATTTTAGGAGAGAAGAGAGAGATAAGACAGACAGACAGACAGATAGATAGATAGACAGATAGACAGCTTCTGTATTTTTTATAAGTAATGTTCTGATTCTGAAGTCAAACAGCAGCTTCTCTACCAACTGGTCAGCCGGAACGACGTTCTACAATTTTATAAGCACCACCAGCTATTCTGGCAGCTAGGTGGAAAGCAGAATACAGTAATAAAATTTGGATCTTTCCAGTCCATGTTGGAAAGGCCATTCTCAGTCACCTCAGTCCTTTGACAGCTTGGGCCTCCCATTATAAAGTGAATGGCAAGAGTTATTTGGAGGGGGATCTTTGCTTTACTGCTTCTGTGTAGTCCTCATGCAGTTGCAGCTTGTTCTAGTCAAAAACTCATGAAAGGTTTCTCATTGGGCATTTATTTATTTCTGTGAGTTGTTTCATTTTTTAAAGTAAGTAGAGTTAGTTTGATCCATTTCAACAGGAACATTGACTCAAAGGGCTTAGAATGACTAAAAAAACAGCTAATACTGATGAGAACTTGAAAAAGGCTTCTGGAAGCCATTGCTAACATGTTAAATTATCTAAAGCAAGTCTCCTCTCACACTGCCTGAGCAGAGTACACACAAGCCTACCAAAAGCTAGTTGACCAGTAATTCTTAAAACAAACTTGCAGCTAACTGGGACTGCCTAAAGCATCTCTTCAATTCCAGCCCAAATAGAAAATACACTGGGTAATACCTATTACTGATAAATGTAAATAAAAATTCAGAAGCTTCAAATTCTGATAAAACTGTTAACTGTGAGAACTATTGCCATTGTCACTAAGTTTGACATAAAACGCTGACATCTAGTTCAAGGTCATAATTTAATCAGCAGGTGTCAATTTAAAAACGTAACACTAAATACACCTAAGAACAGGAAAACCCAAGTTGCCAAGCACTGTACTGCACGTACAAAGTCAAGGGCAATGAAAAAGCTGAGGCTGTACCTCCATCATTTCCAGCTTGTCGGGATAGGCGAGATCGCCTGGCGCAGGCTTGTAGCCGGTAATGTCAGTCTGAATGTAAATGTGCGTCCTATAGACAAGGCGCTCTTGCACATCTTCCAACATCTGCTTGACACCAGCTGCAAATGCACCCAGTTGTTCAGCTGGCAAAGGTAAAGCAAGGCACAAACTTGTTAATGACAAAACAAGCTTATAGAAACACAAATCTGAAGTATCACATATAGGACCATAAAAACCTGGCTTGCTGCAGATGGAGTCAGGTTATTTTTGGAACAGTGGCATGCAGACAAATTTGTGACAAACCAGGAATTTACTGAACTCCATGCTGCAGTTGCTTTGGCTCCCCAGATTTTCATTCGGCTATGAAAATGCAACCTCACACTGATGACATCAGATGCCTTGTTAGAATTAAGGGTTCTAATTATTTCAGACCTGGGTACATCAAGTGGAATTTGGTGGGAACAACAAAGCAAGGTGGCTTTGGTTCCATCACAGCCAATACCTGTGGTGTGACTGTTGAGAGCTGATAAAAACAGATAAACCAAAGCAGCTCACATAAAACTTAAGAATTATTGTATCAGCCCAAATTTAGGTAGTAGTAAGACACTTCCTATGATAAGCCAAAAGATTAAGTCAGCAAATTTTTGCTCATTCCCAACAGTGTTTTAATTATACTTCCAGGAAAGTGAATTCTTCATGATTACTGGCACAGCTTCAGCGACAAGGAGCTACGCTGGGTGATACATCAGCTACCAAGGAGGATTTCTGTTCATTACCTGGTGCAATAAAGGCTATGAAAGGATTCCATTATGCACTGGTCAAACTATGAAATGAGACACCAGGTCAGCTCACTCCTATGAGACTTTGGGCTCTGCATTCTTAGAAAACTCCAAAAATTACACTGCTACTAACTCCTCTGCCGAAATTACAATTTCTAATCTGGGAAACATGACATTAAGGAAAATTGAAAAAAAACCAGTTTGCATTCCTTTATGATCATTATGCCAGAAGCTCTACGTGGATGATGCATTAGCAGGGCCAAGTGAAGTAGTTTGTTAATTTAAAAAGTCAATTTAAATCAAGCCTGGTGCATGCATATACACTGGGCGGATGCTTGCTAGTATTTGTACAATCTAGAGAAAACAGGACTAACATCAGTACATTATTTAAAATGAAGCTATGCACAGACCCAAATATACAGACCTTCACTATAAATGAAAAAGCATAATTAATTTTACACAAACATGTCAAATATGAGCTTAGGTTAAGATCCATTAGAAAGAAATAAGCACCTAGAATTTCTGACTATGCAATTAAATCATTTTACGAGTTAAGAAGACACTTAAAAACAATAATCTTCAATCTATGAGTTACCATTGTTTTGTACATGATCCTCAAGCATCTCATTTTTGAGAATCCCACAGAGCTCAGAAAGTGTCTCTAAGTGAATGACATGGATGATCATTGGCCTCAGGACATCATACAATGAAAGACACAACTTCTCCAAGAGCTCACTATGAAGAAAAAATAAAACAACACAGCTCTGTTTGCCATAAAATATTGTCTGTTACATCACAACACACTAAATACAACATCCAGTAAAAAAAAAACCAGCATCTACCACCTACTCCAGTTTTGGTGTTGGTTTTGTGAAGAACTCATTGTAAAGCTGGTGTTCATCCTGGCATACATGGACCATAAAGGCACAACCACTTCGTACCTGTATTCACAGAAACACAAATACTTCATTATTAAATTCTTTCCCTTGCATCAGTATCGAAATAGATATTATTAGAGGTATGATTACTATGTATTATATACTGAGTTGTGATTATTACAGCTATGATTAAACTGAAGGTTTGTAAGACTCAAAAGCAATGAGATAAATTCTAAGACTATGGGCTGAAAAGATGTTACTAGGCAAATAAAAGCTCACTGTACAACTTCTGTCCCTTTTTTGTTTCTGAAATTTAAGTAACCACATTTTATGCTTCTTTTCTATCCTCCCGGCTCTGTGAGGTTTGTAACAGGGTGGAGTTTTTACAGAAACACAACATGTATGGCTTGAAAATATTAGTAGAATATTAATGATTCAAACTCACAGACAACAGTAACAATTCTGCATGTAAGTGACTGAATTAAGTAAGTTCACTTTTCCTGGGGGAGAGAGGATTAAAGCCTGACAAAACCCTCACAACACATGACTACTCTACTTACCAGAGCACAGTGATCTCTGTTATTCTGACTGGTTAATTCTGTAACAGTGCTAGCGATACTTGGACCAAGCAAAAGTTCCCGCTGGTCGAGGTAACATTGATGGATTTCATTGAGAACTTGCTGATACCTAGCCAAGAAATTAAAACAGTAACTGCATCCTGAAGATCATTTTCTGGCACACATAAAATGCATTCTAATACTCTCTTTAGGTCTATGCAATTTCAGTTACCTAAACAAAAGTAAATATTTTCAAAATTTAAAACTGTTGAAGATAAATTATGTAGACATACTCACTCTGGCATTTTTTCAGATCTTTGCTCTACTTGTTCAATAAGAGTCTACTCAAAAAAAAAACAGAGAAAGAAGTATTATCAGTAAATTACTTTTTTGTAGTAATTGGAAAAGAGTTCATAGTATTTTTCCATGGATACAATATGCAATCTTTGGACATTCATACTTGCACAATATGCAATCCCTGCATTCACACTAATAAATTCAAGCCTCATTTTCATAACTTCCTTTTTAAAAGTTAGTTACCAGCTACTTACTCTGACTTTGGGAGCAGCTGCTCTGAATTTCACATAAAACAGCGTGAAGGCATTGTCAGAATTTGGCACAGCTGAAGGATCCTGAAAGAAAAGATGAGTAATTGGTTAAAAAGCAAAATACTATATTTGGCTTCTAGTATATAATGGTGAGATAATTAGGCTCTAAAACAGGGTATTGGTTGTTTATGCTTTTGCCTCCAGTGAAACAGCTCTTAGCCACTTCCCACCAAAAAAGGCGTGCTGGTTTCAGAATTTAAAGTCAGATGGAAGAACAAAACCCAAGCATTTCATGCAACAGCCTCTACAGGAAAAGGAACATTTTCAGTAATTATGACATTCTCCATTAGAGACAAAAATTTTCTCTGGACCTGCCAGAGAAGTAGTGATTGTTGGTCCTTAATATGTAGTACTAAAATAGAACAAATTTCCCTTTTATCTGCTGGTCCCAAGGCAGAGAAGCTAGGTTTCAGCTTGCATTCAAGCTCCAACCAGAATATCAAGTCTTGAGGCAGCTCCCCCTACAGCTCCTCAGCCCAGTGGGGCAGACAGCTTGAACTTAAGACAAATTCTAGCACTAACAAAGCAGAGCAGAGACCCAGTTTACAAACCAAGCTTTCCTCCCCTTATCCCTACTGAAGTGAGAGAGATGATCTTCTTCAGAAATATGATGGGGACAGGAAATCTCCACCATCCTCACCTCCTATTTTTATCCTCGTGAGCAACCTCATCATCCTTCTACAAACTTACATCTAAACCTCCACTCACATGTGTGCACCACCAAAGAACATCCAGATCTCAGTCCCTTTCCAGTCCTGACAGTCTTGTTCTGTTACAATAGGAAAACTCAACACTTGATCCTAACTAACAAACTGTCCGGTCCAGTACTGCACTTCTAGCAGAAGGAGCCATTTAACGTTTCAAACTGTACAAAATATCCATAAAACCCCTATGTACATGGGAAGGAAAAGGTCATCCGACTCTTAAAAGATGTATCCTTCCTGGCTTAAAACTCCTAAGCAGCAATTCAAATTCAAAAATAACGTTTTGCACTTCTTTCTGGAGACATGCTGATTATAAGAGATGTTCAAATTTGTTTAAATTCAGCTCAGTCAGAGCAATCCATTGGCATCAAACCAAGCTATGATACCTTTTTTGTAAAACAAAACCTAGTTTTGTACCAAACACAAAAAATGTTCAATGCCACTTAACCAAGATCTTCACTCCACGAGTACCCTTCCACAAGTTTCCACGAACACTGCCTAAAATTCCCTTCTTTTTGGTGTGCCAGTTCTCAATTCTGGCATCTTTCAGATTCACTGATTATCCCTCAGGACACCATGTTTGCCTGTAATAGAACTGAGCACAAGGTACACAACAATTCTTTGGAGAAAGAATCAAAGCGCATAGGAAGAGACATTCCCCTCTCCCTTCTGCCCTGCCAGAATATTGCAGCATGAGACTATCAACATTTTAATGAGACCAAAAAACCTCCCTGCTCACATTTATGCCTACATCTCCTTGGAGTGAGGGGGAGTAAACACCTGGACAGGATGTTTCTTCCCTGGGACACTCTAGCATCACTGTCAACACTTTAAACTGAAACAAAAAATACTGGCAAAACTAACAGGAACCTGGCACAGTTGTTATCTGCAGCTACACAAACCACTGCAGAATAAATGAACATTTACATGACCAAGAGCACCCAAGAATATTTACTGGAATGTAATACTGAAACCATCATGGTATGAACTCAGAGTTGTGCTTTACAATTACCATCCAGTAACACCCAACTCCTATACACTTTTTTCAAGTATTCCCTTTAATCTCTCTCTGTCTCCAAAGCAATCCACCTCCAAAACAAAACACCACAGTACCTCTATTTCTCTTGGGTACCTTCCCCATTTGGCAACACACCAACAGCCAGTTCAGAGCTCCAGTGCACATTCTGGTTCAGGAAAGCAACTGTCTGGCCATCTGGAGTCTCTCATAAACAGTCCTTCATCCATCCCTGGCCTTCACTAGCTTACTGCTTGCCTATGTCAATTCACCAACCTCACCTTCTTCAATTTCCATCATTTTTTAATTATTACTACTTTTAAATCTTCTGGATCACTAGATCTCTGTCATACTTGGCTGAGTATTGGACAACCTACACAAACACCATAGTGTTTGCACTGACCTATTTTCACACAATCTGCTGACACATCCCACCTTCAAAAAAATAAAAAGAGAACTGTTTGATGTTATAATAGACATTTCAGTACAGCTCCACTTCTCACTTGCTGGTTCACCTTACCCTTTTCATTAACTGGGTTGTGAGGTTCTGTAGTGTATTCACAGTGTATGTCTTGATAAGGTGCATAGCTTTAGAAAGGCATTGCTTAAACTTCGTCAAATATACAGGATAATCTTTAAAATTTGGCTGAAAGAAAGAAAAAAATACAACTTAAATAGAAATAGTAAGAGTCAAAAATTTATCAAACTTAAAACACATAACTAGCTAGCTTGTACAAACTAAAAGCAGTATTTTACAAAAATTAAGCAGAATAAAAAGTATATTCAATAAAAATTTCTCATGTTTATAAAGCACCATCCTTAACTTCTTCCTGTATTTGGCAGAGAAAACTTTCTTTGGAGGAAAAAAAATCATTACAAAAGTATGAACACAAAGTTGTGACAATTTAACCAAAAATACAGAATGACTTACATGTGATGAAATATATGCAATACAATCATCAAGCTTAGCCAGCATGGGAATGAATCCTTCACTGTTCACGGACAGCGTAGGGGAATTCAATTTCTTTGGAAAACAAGACAAAGCATCATTGTAAGGAACCTAAGCACATTACTTAGTTGGTGACTAAGTTCAACAGACGGGTACATTTTCATTTTCTAAGACTATTAACAACGAAATAATACTTACAGTGTTGATATTTTCCAGCTCATTAAAGTAAGAAAGTTTCTGCTGGATGTTTTCAGCCAGGTCAACAAGTTCTGACTAGTAAAGAAACAATAAATAAAAGAAAATCATCAACCTAGCAAGTGGCTTAAATATATATATATAATATACACACGTGTGTATCAAATTATTATGTCTCCCTTTCAGCTTTCAGCAGACACCATTGTTCAACAGCTCCAAGTAACTTGCAACAAATTAAGTACAACAAAAGATGCAGAACACAGCAGTGCTCTCTCACCAGAGACTGACACATTATTTTCAGTAGTGTATTTAAAATAATATATACTACAGGTTTGTCTGTATCTCACAGACAGTGCTGCATACAAATACTAATGGCAGTGCTGCCATCAGTATCACAGAGAATTGTAAAAATCCTGTATCTCAGGACTGGAGTCTTAAAAAGTTGTCTCTTATCCAGCCTGACTATGGAAAAAAAACCACATACCACTGTTGCAGCAGTTCATCAGGAAAAAGTAAGTATCTGGGAAATAAGCTCCCAACTTTAAGGACCTTGCAGTAAGCAGCTCAAAATACTTCTGCAAGTGATATGAATTATTAATTCCAATACAGTTTGCACTTGTCAGGCATCAGTTACAAAAACTGCCCTCAGCTAACTTTCTTCATTAAGGCACATATTGACACATACTGAATACTGCATAACCCCCAGTTGCAGGTGAAACATTCTCAAAAAATTAGGTCCAAAGCAAACAGATGTAGTGTTACCACAGCTCATATATTTTCCCAGCCCAAGAAAAAGAAACTGTCATTTAAGATGTCTTAGTTCCCAGTAACCCTTCCATCAAAGATTACCTGCTCTTTCAAAAGCTGTTCACAGGCCTCATGCAGCGTTCCTGTCTTTGTAGACACAAAAAGATACTGTTTTTGCAGTGACTCCAGGTGCTGAAGGGCACTATTCACATCATTCAAGATAGCATCACACTGCTCCTGAAAGCCAGACAAGTAATCCCTCATCTGTCTAGAAAAAAGAGAACCAACAGATAACAGAAGTAAAATTTCCCTTTCTGTATTTGTAAATCCAGCTGCCTGCAGGGACACTGCCCCCACCTTTCTCCTTTTAGGAATAGGAGATCACTTACATCAAGCAAGAGTGCACAATAAGCAAATGTTTCATTATTTTAGAAGTAAAAGAGCTGACGGGTCTGGAATAGCCACTCCATCTCCCTGACATTCCTTATAGCAAGCCTACCTAGAAAGCAGCAGCTTGCACCACAGCTGGTCTGCATTGTGTGAGTACTGTCTAAATGGACAGCACAAACACACTGACTTCTGCAAGCAGCCAAATTCTACCGGCCTTGCTCCCAACAGGGGTGCTCATTTGGGTCTCTTCTACTAATTTTCAGTTTCCATTTAGAAATTACTTTTTCTCTCCTGAAGTAGCTGAAATTATCGAGAGGATTCAAAACTTACTGTGAGGATTGAAAGAGGCTTAGATGAAATAGATCCGGTGTCTAATGTCACCAGATTTGCCCAAGGCTCGATGCAGACAAAAACTCTACATTATAACTAAATGTTATGTCAAGCATTCAGCTTACCTAAAGCATATTAAAAATTATTTACTCTTGGATGTCAGCTAAAACTTCAGGGTTCTACTTGACCACGTACAAAGATGCAAGTAAAGCAATTCCCTGTATCCATGTGCAACAGGCAAAGAAATTATTCACCTTCCTTCTGCACCTTTGACCTCCTGCAGACAGTACCATACTGGCCAGCCTACAAACCACTGTACATCCACGGCACACTGGAGTACCTGTGTGCACCATTATGAACGTGTCAACTGACAAAGTGCAAGCCTGCTACTCCTTTTAGGTTTTTAACGATCAGATCACAGGATCAGTTTATGCCTCACCCTCTGCTTTTAAGAAAAGTCGCGTTCTCAAATGTCAGAGCAAAAGAGAAAGAAACAGCCCAAAGCAAAGCAGAGGAAAAACAGAAGAGGGAATACAGCAGCATCTCCTTGTGGCCAAGGGCAAGTTTGTGAAGTCTGAAAACAGAAGCCAGTTTCTATAAAAGCCACGAGCGGATCTAGCTAAACCATTCAGCTGTACTCCAGATTCCCAAGGAGTAACTGTCAAAGTCAGTGAGAAGGGTTTCTTCTGAGCCTGACAGAAAATTCAGTTACACAAAAACAGATGAGAATGGCAAGACTCAAAACTCGAGTTGAGCAAAGTGTCAAGAAATGCAGGGAATGCAGATACAGAATGACAACCATAGTCACTGGTGAGCCAAATGGTGAGAACAGAAATGACCACCAGCCACATCTGCTTATACAGTCTAGCCCTCAGAGGATGCCAGTCCAATAGCAGCAGCAATTGAAAAATCATAGGAAAGCTCTTAGACTGCCTTTGTCTACAGCCCTGTCTGTAAGCCAAACCTGATTTCCATCTGTCTAAATACAGTGGGCAGTTCAGAAGGAAATCTGTGTCCCCTTAACTGCTCTGCCACCTGGGCAATGGCCTTTGGGAATGAGGCACACAGCCTTGGAAAGCCTCAGCTGCTCCAACACATTCCCCCACTCCCCGCCAGCTGAATATGAACACGTGGTAACATTAATGGACAAGATGAAGTCCCTCAAGGGTGGAACTGCATATAGTGAAAAGAACTGAGGAAGAGCACATACCTATACTTGGCACCTTCATCTTGATCCATCTGTGTTTGCACCTGAGCAAACCAGGAGAAGAACTAGAAGAGATTTTTATGGTGTGAACAATATAGATATCACATGCAATCAATTAAAAAAAATCAAATCTATGATCTATGAAATGAAGATGAGCTTTTGTTAAAAACAGAGCTGTTTCAGAATTCAGTTATTAATCTAGGAAACTAATTCCTCACTGTAGGTCCCTTCCACCTGAAATACTCCATTCTATTCCTTCACTGAGTTTCCACCTGAAATACTCCATTCTATTCCTTCACTGAGTTAAAATGGTAAAGACTGGATTTCATATGGCTTTATTTGCACAAGAACAAGGATATCACATTAGGTAACTGGGGTTCTTCTGCTTCAAGAGCAACACCACTTTAGTGAAGGGGTGCCTTATTCTCGAATTCAATTCCACTCCAAATGCAAAAAGTACCTGTCACTTAAGAGCCAAGACTTCAGTGACGTTTTCCCCCCAAGTTCCCCCTTTTGCATCTTGAAAACACCCCAAAAGGTTTAGCAAACCCACCAAAAGCTAGGCGAGACACACAGAAACTAACAGAATTCTCTGAAGATCACTGCACCTTGGAGGTCATTCACTTACCTGCTGTGCTGTTTCAATTCTTTCATCCTCCATCCCTAGTGATGCAAATCCCTTCAAAAGGACATCCTCAGTGGATTCTGGCACCGCAGCTGTCAGCAGAGCGGGCAGCGACTGGGACGTTAGGCTGCACAAGTCCTCAATGGGCAGCTGCTCACAAAACACCACAAACTTTGGTCAGATAACTCACCGAGAGTCCCTTCATATCTGCAGCTCAACTATAAAGCAATCCAAAGCAGTAAGATGAGAAAATTACAGGCATCTACTTTTGAAGAAAAAAAATGCAATGGACATTTTACCTATCAATGAGATAATCACAGAATCATTAAGTTTAGAAAAAACCTCTGAGATCACTGAGTCCAACCATTGCACCAACAACTACAACATCCATACATTTAGAAACACCACTCAGGAACCGTCAGGTTTTTTTACTAGACATTCAAGGAAAATTCAAGATTGCTGCCATAATTTATTCAGAAGACAAGGAATAGCTCTGCTGAATGGGAATTATTTTTAGCCACAATTATTTTGTTTAAGCAAGAAAAACATGGAAAAAATTAACTTGAGATAAATTGTATTTAAGTATGACCAGAGACTATTCACTAGCCTATATGGAAGAAATTATTTCAAGAAGAAAAATACTGTTATACACACTTAACTAATATAATACCCTCTTCAATTACACGATGATGAATTGTATGTTTTCTGAGAACATCAGCAGGGTAAAACCAGAAAACAGTGCTTAACTACAAACTGGTATCTCTTTAGAAAACAACTCGCTTAGTAAAATATTCCCTGCCTGGTAATATTAGTCCGACAGAAAAAGAGCCATCAGTATTCCAACTATTTGAGAAAAAACAGATTGCCATACATTGTTCAACTTCCACACACCTCTCCACCCTGCCCCCCAAAACAGGGCTGACCCCAGCAGGGGAGCAGGGTTTCTCTCATGTCTAATACAGAGGGAAAGGTGAATCCATCAGAGCCTGCTGCTTCAGGACAGCCGAGACAATGCTGTCCCAGTTCTCTGAAGAACTCAATGTCTTGGCTTTGCTGCTGTCCTCACTGGCAAACAGAGTACCTGCCTTGTTGCCAAGCTGGTTTAGATCCTTAAAAACATCTTCTGGTAGCAGGACATCCTTCTACAATCACTTTGGATGCCTGCCAATATTTACTTTTTGCATTCTCCTTACACAAAAAAAAAAAGCAACCAGGAAGGATTAAATGAAACAGGTGTATTTGAGGAAGGAATTGCTTTACACTCTCCTTTTGGCAGTTCTGAGCTTTCAGAAACTTGCTGAGAGCAAGCTTTGTTGATTTTATGGCACTGTATCTTACACTACGATCCTGTTTAAATACAAACCACCTCCTGAAAAGTGCACTTAGGAATGCAAGGATTCTGTTCCACCTCCCTTTGCAGACAAGGGAGTGTTCCTAAGTAATCACCTTGTCAGAGTTTGGAATTTTACACCGTGGGAGACCATGTCCTCTATGGTGCTGACAAATTATTAAGCTTTTTACCCCTATTCCTGGCTTTCCTCAGTTCGTTCGAGAGCCTGCAATTCATACCAGGAAATAACGTTGGCGCCAGCAGCTATGCATTGGTAAGGCTCAATTTAGGAGGACCAAGAGAATGAACTCCACGACTAAAGCTCCCAACTTGAGCAGGACAAATGTCGGTGGACTGAGGGACGCGGCGAGGGCGGGCAGAGAAAGCCCGTGGATTCTCAGGGGAAAGCTCCCACCGCTGCCTGACAAACCCCTGCCAGACGGGGTGGGCGGGCGGCAGGAGGCTCCTCGGGACGGCTCCCAGAAGAGCGAGCCCTCCCGAGGGAGGGAGGGAGGGAGGTTGGGGGCGCGGCTGTGAGCGCGACCCAGGACGCAGAACGCCGCTGAGCCCCCTGAAGCCCGGGAGCGGCCGCGGCCCCGCAGGCCCAGCCGCTCTGGGCCGTCCGTCACCGCCGTCCGCCTGGCGACGTGGCACCGCCGCCACTCCCGCCCTCGCTGCCGCCGTCCGCCCCTCCGAGCCGGGCGGCGCCCAGCCTCACCTCGGCAGGCACCGGCAGGTTCTCGGCCGCCGCCTTCAGCTCCAGCACCGAGTCGGTCTGGCGGTCGCTGAGCGGCGCGGTGGGCTGCGGGCGGCGGTCCCAGAGCGTGAGGCGGTCCCGCACGTCCCTGCCCGCGGGCGGCGGCTCCGCGGGCGGCGGCTCCAGCATGCTGCCGGCGGCGGGACGGGCGGCCGGGCCGGGACGGGCCGGGAGCGGCGCCCGGAGCGCGGCGGAACGCCGGGAGCGGGGCGGCGCTTCCGGGGGAGGCTCGGAGCGCGCCGCGCCGCGTCGCGTGGCAGCGGCGTCACGGGCACGGGGCGGAGAGGCGCGCCACGGGGAGCGGCCGTGCGGGATGGCGACCCCTAGCGCCTGGGAGGATCCACAGCGTCGCAGACTGGCCCGGAAAAGACCTCGGGTCGTCCCGGGCACCTGTGACCGAACAGCACCATGGCACCGAGTGCCACGTCCAGTCACTCCTTAAATAGCTCCAGGGACCGTGCCTCCACCCTTTCTGAGAAGAAACTGCCCCTGATGTCCAACCTAAACCTGCCCTGGTGCAGCTTTAGGCTTTGGCCTCTTGCCCTGTCGCTGGTTTCCAGGGAGAAGAGACCAATCCCACCTGGCCGCACTCTCCTTTCAGGCAGTTGTGGAAGTGGCAAAGTCCCTCCCGATCCTCCTTTTCCCCAGCTTGAACAGCTCCAGCTCTCCCAGCCCCTCCTCACAGGACTTGTGCTCCAGACCCTTCCAGATACACTCCAGCACCTCAACATCGTTCCTGAGCTGAGGGGCCCAGGACTGGAGAGAGCACTTGAAATGCAGCTCCGCCTGTGCCAGGTACAGGCAGACCAGCCCTGCCCTGCTCCTGCTGGCCACACTGCTGCTGATACAGGCCAGGATGGCATTGCCCTTCTCAGGCACCTGGGCACAGCTTCAGCCGAGATCCTGAGCTACCATTGCACTGTTTCGTTGCCTGTGTTGCAGTCAATTCCAGTCCATCTTGTCCAGCTGTACCTCTCCAGCTTCCCCACAGATTAACTGGTACAGTGCAGTCACTGTCACTCCAAACTGGCAAACTTCAAGTATTTGAAACTTCAAAACAAAGTAGTTCTAAGTCATCACACTTCACATTTTAATAGGCTTGAAAAACATGTACTTTACTTACACAGTGTACAAAAATATTTACACTTTTTTTATTAAAGCAGGAAACAGTTGTAAGGGGAAACACTGCACATCAGCATACCCCTATATATAGAAAATGTTTTACCTTAGGAAAGTGCCTTGTGCATTTAAAAATTCTATTTGTGAATTCAAAATTAGTAATTTTAAGTGATTACAGAAATTTTGATATCACAAAGAAACATCTTTAAGTGGAATGCACAATTCTATGAAAAATGTGTAAAAGATTAACACAAGGCTACAAAAATCCAAAGCTATGGATCCTGCTTTGCTGCCCTCTGTAAACACAGAAGATCTATCCTACAATTTGCATCTTACTCTTTTTTTTCCTGGAATTCAACAACAGCACTTAAGAAGCTTGATGTAACTGTTAACACCCCTGAAGTTTTGATATACCTTTAAGCCTAAAGGTAATGTTTATAGAAGCTGTGGTTGATTTCTGCATCAAGTGTTTCCTTGCATGTAACAGCAACTTGAGCATCTTTGGTGTATGAAAGTGTTCACTAGTTCTGGACTTGGGTGTCTTTTTAAAGGAGGAAAACATTTTATAGTAGATTTACTTTTGGAGGGGTTGGCTCTTGTCACAAAGGCACCCACATGACACAGCCTGACTGCTCAGTGTAAAACAGTCAGAAACCAATAGTTCTTTCCAAGGATGGAAGAGGCATGGAAAGTTTCTCTACAAGATCAGCAGATGGGCATGAACTTGTTTGAACTTCATTCCTACTAGCAATTTCCATATGAATATGTTTAAGAAGCACTTATGCTGAAATCAGGAATTATACATGGAAGAAGAAAAAAAAACCCTTTCTTCAAGCTATGCAAAACTGTCAACTGTAGCAACCACACTTGCTAATGAAGCTGGATTATTCCCAGAAAATTATGCAGACATCTCAGGACTTAGAACACAGGAAAGCTTCAAACCCAGAAACAGATTTTATACTGCAGTAGTTATTTTGTCAGCCTGAAAGCCAGCAAAGATGTCTTGTGACACTTCCAGTTAACTGGAAGCTTTAAGCTATTACAATCAAATTGTATACATTTCTGAAAGCAGGAAAAGCCCAACTCCTTGGTTCTGCTTATCTTCCCTTACAGAAATACTTTTTTCCTTTACAGAAATATTTTTCTTTTCCTTCCTTTATGGAAATACAGAAGAAAAAACCCTTTCCTTTTCTTTGACTCTTATAAAACACTATGCTTTGAGACTCAGATGCACAAAGTTGCATTGCCGATCTTTACATTCAAGAACACTGAAACAGTTGATAGAAGGTATTCCACCATGTTTGGTTCAGTCTAAAAAACAGTGCACATCATCCACTGAATCACGTGCACAAACTATGGTTACAGGAGCCAGTTTGCCTTGAAATCACTTCCAGGTTCTTCTCATTCAGTCTTGCAGTGACCTCTTCCTTTGGCCAGCAGCTCAGACAATAAAGAGCAAACACTCAAGACAACTTGCACATTGCTCTAAACTCAGACAGTACATGAACAGAATTCTGTACACAGCTCAGCATGTCAGGCATCCAATTTCTTCAGCTGTTCATATGTCAGAAAGAACTGGCACAGCTGATTAAGGAAAACTGTCTCCTGTTCATGCAGTGGAAACTGGTCCCTTCACTACTGGAGGTTAACTGCATCTGTGTGCAACTGTGTTCCACTCCTTGCTCCTTCTTTTGCCCTGCTGCAGGTTGGCCGCATTTTTACACAACACTAGGCAGAATAATGAAACTTGCTTAAAGGCTGGCAATATAAAAATACTTTCCCATCCCTTCCTCAGGATCTTAAACCCAGGACTGAGGAGGCAGTCCTGCAAAAGCCCTTAAGAGTCTTTAATCACTTAGCTTTGATGGGCTACAGAAGGTTTGTTTATTGTAAAAAACATTTCTACCAACTCACTTCCCAGCGCCCTGATCAGCTGGCTCCTGAAACAAAGCCAAAATTGTGAGACTAAGATAAACAAAAAGATTACATCAGTAAATGCCAACAGTTTCCCCAGTTCTGGAAACAGCCCCCATTCCTAATTCACCTGGTCAACTTGGATTAAAACTAGGCTCATAACAAAGAAAATGGGCAGGTATGAAACTGGAAGAACAGAAAATTATTTTGCAGGATCATATTTTAGTGTTGACTGTGTGAATCAAATTCAATCTGACTGGAAGCAGTTAACTAAAAAAAAACAAAACAAAAAAACCCTGTCAACTGCACAATTTTCCATTCATAAAAAAGGGAATATCTGTGCTGATATGACACTTCCCACACTGAGTAATTCTGTAAAAAACAATACTTGTTGTTGCATGGCTAACTGAGTTGTTTTGCACACCTCTGGAAAGGATACAATGATATTCCAAGGACCAAGTCTTAACCAGTTTGGCCAAAAGCCTTTATACAGAGCAAAAAAGCCTTCATTCTTCCATGTCTGGGGGGGGAAAAAAAAAATAACACATTTATGTAATTCTTTTTTAGTGAGAAATCCAGACAGCATCTCAGCTAACAAGACTGTACCAGACAAGGGGGTGGCTTAGTCCCGTAACCTTAATTTAAATTGGTCTGCCAGGACAAAGAAATACATTCCATTAGATGTAAACTTGCAGTTGACATTTGACAGCCCCTTGAAATTTGCTGCAAGTAAACTTGTAGCTAACATATGGCAGTTCCTTGAAATATTTCAGTTTGCTTTATGGACCTCAAATTTCCCTGGACAATGTGACTTGGACTGTTCTGTCAACAGCTGGACAGCAACAGCTTACTATCTTCTCCATGTACAATGCCATCATGGTCCCACTTCATATCAAAGTTAGAGACTTCAGAAACCAAATCAAAGTAATCAAAATCAGAGGCTGACCTTGCCTCTGGCTGTACTGGGCTTTCCATTATGCAGTAAGCAACATAGAAAACCATCTGTTTCAGGAGATGTTTTTCTTCAAGGACTGACCTATGAAATTATAATTTCCTGTCAGCCTGACATAGTATAAGTTGAACAAGAGAGATTGCTGCTGAGAGCCTTCCTCTCCTCACCCAAGCACCCAAACAAAGTAAGGCTCTGCAGCAGACACTAACTTTCTTCCTGCCTTTCTGGCAAGACAGTAGATACTTTTCACACTTGAGTGCATTACTGACAGCATATTCCTTTTAAATATTATGGCAAAAAGCATGTCAAAGTTACTAGGGAAAACAGAACAATTTTGAGCTCCACAGCAAAACCATTGCTTGGTGGCAGCAGTTTCTGTTTATAATGATACATGAACTACTCACCTGTAACAAGCAATCCAAAGTGCCCTTGTAGGCTGAGTGTCCCCCGTGTTGTTGGCTTTTCTGATTCATCATGCGCGTTCTTACAACATCAACTGGGTTGGATGCAAGGGCTCCAGCTAACCCACAAAGAAAACTGGAACTAGTAAAAGAAGGGTTTAATGAAACCTAATCTACCACACAGATGTACAAGAATTTCCCCTTTCCAGGAAACACACAGTAATAATGACTGTTTAATACTTTTACTAAAAAAATTAGGTCATCTAATGAATGTGAAAAGTTACTTTTCATTTACTATAAAAACATAATTTTGAAAATTTGCTATACAGCCCCCTTATATATATATATATATTATGCTTGGAAAGATGTTCATGCCCCAGGGAATAATATGACTGTAAATTTCTTCTAACCTCAATTTGCACAGTTGAATGATTCAGACCGCCCACAAAACAAATTTCCACATTTCAAAAGAAAGCTAAATCCAAATGCTAAGTAAAATTAGCTTCCATGCTACCATTTGAGATGCTATTACACTAGAAATTATAAACACATCACAAGTATATGTACACATCTAGACATATGATAGAAAAAAATCAAAATACTCCTCTCCCCTGTAGCAAGAACTATCTAATAATGAGCAATACAACCAGGTACACAAACTTACAGGAAATGAGTATATACGGTATCTCCCATGTGTCCAGACATAATTATGTGCTTCTTGGTAAGGTCATACACTGGCAGCTCTACTCCAACAACAATAGCAGCTCTCTGTGCTGTCAATGATACTCCCTGGCAAAAGAAAGGATATAGTTGAAATTTAAAGTCAAACTTTGTGCACTGTTAGAAAAGCCAAGCTCTTATAGTACAAAGCAAAACACCACAAATGTGTTAAGAACATTGCAAATTCAAATAAGGCTAATTGTACTAAGTCTTAGATGTATGTACTCCAAAATGACAAACTTGAAATAACAGAAATCACTTCTCCACACAGAATGGCAACTTCGAATCCTTGAAGTTATTTTCTCTCTCTGCTTAACATCTCAATTCTTGCAGCAACAGTCAGCTAAAACCTCAAAACCAGTATTCCTTTGCTGCTAGCTGAAAAACTGAAGAAGTAAGGAGGATGAACAGAAAACTGAAGATCAGGAAACTTTGTGAGAAAGCAGACTAAAAACATTCCTATTTTCCAAATTGCTCAAAACAATTGTACATTTTGGCTCTTCAGTTGTTATACAGCCATTGACTGTAATCGGCCCAAGAGACAACATGTAAGACTGAATATGAGAGGTCCTGAGCTAGAAGGGATGCTGAGCAAGTCCTTCACTTCCAAATGTTCTTTAGCATATGTTTTAAAACAGACAGAGCATACAGATTGAGAGGTGTCAGGCAGAGGGTTGTTGAATTGTTCCTAGAGCCAGTCACCCTAATTGAACCCTACACGTGTCCTCCCTCTGCTAAGTGGCAGCTAATCCTCACACACAAGGCTGGCTGTAACCCTTCACCAAAAAGCACTGAGACACCAGCAGTGAAGCAGTCACGACAAATGACAGACATTACATCCTCCGTATTTCAGCTGAGAACACTGTAGGGATACATGACATTCAATTGAAGAAGGAAGTGTAGTTGAAGTGTAAGATACAGCTCAAAAAAAAACTTGCCTTCCACAATCCTTTAGTGCCTTCCTTTTGGTAGATCTGTATGAAGTTGCCCATCATTCCTCCTTGAATCGTTCTACCTTGAGCTTGCATTCTGATCTGAGATTCATTTGAAGATACGATTAAAAGATAAATACAACCAAAAATAAGAAAACTAGATTCAACTATTAAGTTACAACTGCAAGTAGTAAAGTCAATTTCTCTTTGAGTATAAAAGCAAGTGATGACATTATCACAACTATAGTGCAATCTTTTGCCTTAACTATCCAAATGCAGCTGCTAATTTTGAAGTAGTATGTGGTAGAATTCTTAGCTGCATTAAGTCACTTCTATTTCTGTATGGGTACACTGCTCCATTTAGATAAGACTGGCAGATGGGTTCTGCAGGATGTCCTTTACAGGATTCTCACAGGAACATGTTGAAATGAAAGGTTAAACAGATTATTGTTTCAGCTACTGAGAACCATGATCTTCAACCCTGTAGATTTATAAGAACATCCTTAGGGACCTGTCAAGGTAACTTTCATATACGAGTTGTCAACAAGTGACTTGGTGAGTGGATATAATTTTAGGAAGCAACTAATTGAAGCCACACTTGAAATACAAGCTTGTGTTTGAAATACCACTACATAACCACACTAGCACTATGAAGGACAAAGCTTTTTAGTAGTTTCAGGAAAACAGAGTTTTCTTGACTTCCTTTTCATTAGGAGCAGCTTTTTAAGTCACAAGCTCCAGTTTTATAAGATAAACCCATCAACCCTTTCAAGTAACTGACTATGATTAAGCTAACAGATTCTTAAAGAGGTGGTTGCTTCACTAATTCACTTTAAATGATTGATGCTGGAATGCCATTTCCTTGGAACACAGGTTTACAAAGCCTCTCTACAGTGTTAAGGAATCATAAGGTACAAGTAGCATTCCCTGGAACTCTTGCCTCTGAACTGATCTTCACCTGTTTTGAGCTCTAGCAACATCCAAGTGTAACAGTGTTACCAAGAAGTATAGATGAAATATGGAGTGTGGCTTCCACACAAACTCCACAGCATCAAAGTTATTTTGCCCCCACTCAAAATGTGCAGATCTAACTACTTCCCCAGCCTTCACCTTCCTCACACATACTTCCAAATCATTAGTATGGACCAGAAGGAGGTTCCAAGAATTCAGGATGTTACTGATTCTTTAGAAGTTAAGAGATGAGAATGAATAGGGTTACAAAACAAATCTATATTCATCAGGAGACTCTTTTTACTTCAGGAGAGAACAAAATTAAAAGACAAGCTCTACATAATTACCTTTAGGACATCAGTAGGGTTGGCAATAGATGACGAGATTACTCCCGAAAGAACACCACACAGAACATTCATCATGAGGGTTTCATCTGTTTCACAAACAAAGAGTTTAGCTGCAGATTCACAGAGCTTAAGATGCATTAAGACAGGATGATACCTCCACTCATTTAACCAGAGAGTGCCAGTTACAGAAGCCAGTTACAGAAACCCGCTCTGATGAGTTACCCTTGCTGACTAACTTTGTTGTAGCTGGTGTAAGGAATGTCTTCTTGGTAGACTTGTTCAAATGCTACAGTAAGATACCAAATGGAATCGGCTTCAAGCAAATCAGTCCTCAATTAAATAGAAAATGACCACTCACCTTCTGGATGCTCAACAAACATTCTTTTTAAGCTCTGGTAAGTGCCTATTTTTATAGTTCCATATGAAGCTTGTCGTAGCATTGCAGGTGCAATCCTGTAAAAACAAGCAGCAAAAATGTTTATGCTCAAGATCTCAAAAACTCTTCCTAGTGCAGAGATATCTAGCAAAGAAAGGTTTGTTCATTTAAATCAGCAATTTAAACTCATTATAAACAAAAAAAGCTTTGGAGCTTTTTAGGTTTTGGGTTTTTTTTTTTAATAGATCAGAGCCTGTGAGAACATGAATGAACTGTGAAGGGATTATTCTTATTAGACCATGCTTCAACTTGTAATCTATAAAATAGCTGGCAGTCATGTCTGAAATGTAGTTCCTCCACCATCCTGCACGTTTTGAAATAAAGCATGCTCATTTATAGGCAAAGGTAAATCCAATTTTAATTCTGAGAGATGGAACAACTATAGCAGCACTGCAGAGAATAACCTTATGCTTAAGTATTTTGTTTCATGTAGGTTTCGTTGTTTAGGGTTTTTTTTTTAAACATGAAATGCTATGGCAGTGTGCATCACTGAAGGTATTAAAGCTGGGTCCTCCAATTTCCAGATTAAGGCTAGCCAAATGCCTTGCAATCATGAAGCCCAAAAATTCACATACAGTGGGCTTATACTTTCACTAATAGACTGTTCATAAACCATTGCTGCAACTCTGTTAATCTTACCCAGAGTATAAGGCTTTCAACCCTTCTTCTCTGCATATTCTGACCAGTGCATGCACCATTCCACGGTAGCGGATCTCTTTATATTTGGCATCATTAACTTGACCTTGAACCTGGAGACGTGTTTTGGTCAGATCAATGGGGAAAGTACCTTAAAGGAAAAATCAGTGAGAAAATTAACAAAGTACCTACCTAACCAAAGAAAACAGAACATCATACAAGAAACAGCAACATTTTTTATGTATCATAACATATAAAAGTACTCCCATGGGAAAGAAGCCTTTCTTACCAAGACTTCTATTAAAGAAGCAATTCACATTCTATCACCTTGTTTCTTCTAAAGGCATGACAGAGGCACTGCCTACCTCGTGTGTTCACATTCACTATATTTTCAGGCAACACTGGTTGTAAGCAGCCACACTGAAAGGACTTTGCAATCCCAATCAAGCACTGAGTTTGCACGTGCATTCTACCAACACCTTTGAAGAGGACATCACTGAAGGCAAATAAATGCTGGAGGACACTTTCAGATACTAGGCCAGAAGCTGTATAAAGAAATAGCAGCAGTACCTATTTCCATTACTGCTTTTCTGTAGCCTACTACTATGTTATGTTCAATTCATATTCTCCATGCTCCCCTTACGAAAGGGTTCAGAAACCATATCCATCCAGGAAAAGGACCACCTCAACATTCCATACTCACCTAAGTACTAAAGGAGTCAGGATTAACTACATCTGTTTAAATGAGGCTTACCAAACAAGCAAAGCTTTCATGAATTGTGTGTCTTCCTTAAAAGCTTTTGGCATTATTGGCCATATTCAGTCAAGTCAATAATGACAGGTTTCAAACTCAAGTTTGTACAAATTTCCTAAGTCAAAACCCTTCCCATCCCTGGAATCATTCAAAGTCGGATTGGACAAGGCTTTGAGCAACCTAAACTAATTGAAGATGTCCCTGCTCAAAGCAGGGCAGCTGGACCAGATGACCTTCCAACCCAAACTACTCTATGAAAACAAAATAGTAGTTTTAAGTGTAATTTTATACCGCATCTACTTCCCTAGACAGACCTTTCATGCAAGCCCACCAGATGCCCAACCATGTCCTGCTACAATGAAAATCCAGATTCCCTTTACTTTCACATACATGCATTTCAAATACAACTCTATGAAAATGTTGATATTTAAGGTCTGCCTTTAGAGGAGGCCTAAAACATCAGAAGCACTGTCTCAACACAGCAATTATTCTGTGCTGCTCACTATTGAATTTACGTGTTCAAATCTAAGCAACCACTTACATTCAGAAAAAGATAATTTACACTGCAACATAAATACTCAGTAAAGCTAAGAGAAAAATCTACAAGTTCAGAGTGTAACTAGCCTACTGCAGCAAAGCAGCAGCTGTATCTACTTATGACCACTATCTAGGAACAGATCAAACAAACACCAAATAATAAAACACAGAGGCAAAATATGTGTAGAAAACAAGACTCACCAGGGATGAGAGTTTACAGACACAAGTGTTCTGACATCGCAACAGAGATAAGAGCAACTCTTCAGTCAGCATTAAGCAAAAAACTCTATGCTGCAGACTACCATATACCACTGTGTCACTGGCAGCATGGAACCAAACTTGTTTTACATAGAGACTATTCAAGTAAAGAAAACCATGTTAACAGTCAAAGCAAACACTTACCACATTCTGCAGTGATGGATGCTAAACCTCCATAGACAAAGGGCTTCCAGTTCAGTGCTGGCATTATTGGTTCCTCTTTCTGTGAAAGAGGAACATTTAACACCACTGGAATCACATGTAATAAATATACATGCTAACACTTAGCAAAAACTTTGTGCCTGGTCCATTTAAAATGGGCCTTTCAAACACAAGTAAAAAAAAGGTAAGAGTAAAAAAATCACATTTAATACATTTGGCAATCAGAGGAAAGACAGGAATACCACAGAAAGGCATCTGGGTTCAAATCAGTGTCTGCTATGTATTTGGGCCACCACTCTCCTCACCATGAAAGGTTAAAGCAGGTTATCTCCCAGGCATAGCGTTAAGGAGCACTGAAGTGAATAGCCTCCAAGGCTTTTTACTAAGCTGAACTAGTCTGACTACATCCTGCAGTCATTACAGAACTTCATTTTTTCCAGTTACCAATGTTATTTAGCATGAGCTAAGCTGGTACACTTGGACAGAAAATAAGGGTGCATACACTATTTTGCTTCTATTCAGACTATTTCTGCTACCAGTGTTCACAATATTCATTCTTACGAATGTTACATGAAAATAGTGTCAATTAGTGAATTTGACAAAATAACCACAATTCATAATTAACTATAGCATATGCTTTGCAAGATGTTGAAATATATTAGAAAAGAGACAAGAACTTCATTCCCCTTCCTCACAATAGTTTTCATTCCCCATTTTCTATGATATCCCCCTAAACATTGCATTCTACAGTTATTTTTGCCAATTAATTTTAGGGGAAAATTGTACTTGAAAATACCTCCCTTAGCACTGACACTCCCTGTTATTCTTCCCTGCTTTATCACCTGTAGTGCCTAACTAGAAAATATCAAAAATACACCCATTACTTAGCCCTGCCTTTTGTATAGCTGAACCTTCTTTAGGCACTTCCCTCTAGAAATGCCAATAACCCAGCAGCAAAATGAATTTTCAGAGTTGCAGACACTCAGCAGGCCTGAACAGTTTCTGCAGCTCTAGTTTTCCTTTTATCATATTTAGTTTACAATACTCAACACCTACATGCACAAAAATCCTTCTTATTCTTTAGACTGCCACAAAGAACAACATTTGGGAAAAAAAAAAAGAGCGAGAACAAGGCAACTAAGGTCACCCCACTATACTGCCAAAAAGAGTGAAGTACAGAGATCCAGACACACAGGCTTAGACCATGCCAGCTTTTCAACACAAAGGAGGCAGAGCCACATGGATATGGCATTATATCAGAGGGAGGCCAGTTCCAGCTCCAAGTTCCCCGTGATTAATGGCAGATCATTTAATCAACAGAGACAAAGCCAAGCTAAGTTTGTCTACCCTCTGCTACACACCTGTCTTTACTCCTGAGAAACTCATCAAAACTGACAGTTAAGCCCCCCAAACATACTAAAACAGGTTTTTGTCTATCACAAATATACACTAATAAAACAAAAAGAGATCCTTTTTCTGTTAATTTCATATTTCACTCTGGCTAGGCAATGAAGGCTACTCACTTTTTCTATGTAATTCTGAGCACAGTCAAGTAAAGTTTCCAATTTGCACACAGATTTACAAATATTAGTTAAAGCTTTAATATATAAATAGGATACTCCAATGCAAAAACTTTACAGCACATTCTTCCTTTGACAGACCCCAAAGTGAAGGTCAAGGTCTGTACATCTGAAAGGCTGTCAAGTCTCATCTCCTGCCACTATGCTAAACTGACCATATGAATCTTTCAGCTTCTAACCTCCAGCCTGCTTCTTCAAGATTTCCATACTTTAGGAAGAAGTATGAAGAAGAAGAAAAAGATAAAGCAAAGAAGTAGAGTTTTTCTCAGGAAAAAAAAATCAAAAAGACACACCATCCAGTAATTTCGCCCCATGGCCTCAGGTGTCTCATTTCCCGCTTATATTCCAAATTCTTGATTTGCTTCTTAGTCAGAGCTTCTTCCCTATATCAATAAAAATAGTAAGCGTCTCCTCAGAACAATTCTGTATCAGCTGAGCGAGGGGCAAACTACTTAAAAAGAAAATCCAGCCATCATTATAGAAAAACTTAAGGTCTCCGCTTTCACTAGAAACATACTGCCTTTACAAATACTCATTACCATGCCCTGAACATCAACGACACCAGAGGGGATACTCAACCCTAAAGAACATTGGGTTGAATTAGTACAGAGATTCATCCACACACTTTCTGCAGCAGCCAGAAGAGAATCCTCTTTCTTTTTACCACAGCATGACTGGACTAAACCCAAAAGTCAGGTTCCATGAAAAAAACTTATCACTTAAATAACTCGATATTTCCCCGAAGGGAAATAGGCTTGAAAAGCCCTATATCGAATTACGTATTGGTTGAGAACATCGCTAGCGTACTGAGCATACAGTACACTCGAGCTTATAGCAGTTTCAAATATTTAAGGAGGATTCGGGTCTAGGGTAGCAACAACTACTATTACGACTACTACACATGAAAAATGGTCTCCCACTCTCCAAGACCCCAGAGCAGCAGCAGCCGCCACCTCTCCACTCACCACCGAGCCCTGCCCGACGCCCACGACCTGCCGTGCCGACCCCGCCGCTCCCAAATCCCAGCACCGCTCCCCGCGGCCGCGGCGGCTTTTGGGGAACGCGGGGCTCCGCCCCGGGGCGGGCTGGCTCGAGGGGCCGAGCCGGGAGCGGGGTGTGGAAGGGGTGGGTGCAAAGCCGCAGTTGGTTTGAAGGGGTCGCCGAGCCGGTTGTAATTATCCGGGGAAAAGATTAACCACGCTGACCTTGCAGTCAGAGATCTCCCCTCGCCGCTGGCCTTGGAGGGCTGCTGGACTGGCGGGGCAGGCCCGGCATTTTCTATTAGCATTCCTGCCCCAGGAGAATGGAGCCGCTGTGTCGGGTGTTTCAGCGCTCCCCGGTTAACGAGCAGGTCACTCGGCCCTTAGAGTTTCTCCTCACCATTATCTATAAGGACACCGATTTTGCCCATCGATTTGTGAAGGCGACACTGCAGCAGTACCCGGGCTGAGCTTTCCCGAGGCAGCACACGAACCTTTACCTATCTGCTGTGTGGAGGAACAGAAAGGGGCAGGGTGGGCTTAAATAGCTACTCTGCTCTTTGAAATACCCTCTTCAATATTTTTGGCAGAACAATTACAAGGGTGATTCAGCAGTCATAGTAATATTACACAGTTCCGTGCCGTTCTATGTGTCTTTGCATTACCAGGGCAGAAATTATGGATTCAGTATATATGCTTTACATCGCTTTGTTCACACACATGCGGTGCCTGTCCAGAAGGAGAGGGGCTATCCAAAAGGGCAGGTCTCAGCCGCTGTACGGGCGGCAGTGACCAGTGAGTGAAGACTGGACGAGAACCAGAAGTAGTCTGGTCCAGAGCCCAGGGCTTCCTGTGAAATAGTTGGAATCAGCTCTTTTGCTGCCCCTAAAGGCAGAGTGTTCTGGCAACTCGGTGCTTTCTGTTTCTCACTGAAGAGCTGCCAGGGAGTGCTTGTAGAGACCTGCTACCCCCACGGTGCAGCCCTGCTGCCGCTGTCAGTCCGCTGCCCTGCAGGCGGGTGGCATGCCTTACCCCGGAAAGGGCAAAACACCCTGCGGGATTGCTCCCCGCGCCAATCTCAGGGCAAGGCTGGAGGCTGAGAACATTTATTTAAGCTTCCCGGCTGGTGGAGAAAGAGGGTGACACCCGCTCAGCCCTCATTAAGAAGCTGGATGTGGCTTTGCGTGCAATCCTTGATAATGCATAAGGAATCCAAAATTTGGGTTCCAGCATGCCACAAGTGCTTCTTACAATGAAAATAGTTCTCTAAAACAATCCGAGGCCATTACAGACTGTGGTTGTGATATTTTATGAAAATCCCTTTGTTAGGATTTTCTTCTCCTGAGAAGCTGAAGGGCCTCAGCTTCAAGTGTAAACAATTTGTTATCTGCTACTGTGGAATGCAGCAGGTGCTTTCTCGATTGGTCAATGTGGGATGTTTCTACTTGGTGGCCAATCGAGGAGGCAGCAGCTCTCAGACTCTCTAGGAGTCACAGAACTTTGTTATTCATTCCTTTCTATTCCTGTCTCGCTGTCTGATGATTCTTTTCTCTCTGTTCTTTGTAGTATAGTTATAGTGTGGTCTTTTTTAATGTAATATATATCATAATATAATAAACCAGCCTTCTGAAATCGAGTCAAAATCTCTCCTTCGCTTCACCAAATCCTAACTGCCCAGAAGACCCACAGCAATAACAGACTGCCCACAAATGTTACATTTCAGATGTTAAAGGATGGTAGCCTACAAAACTCGTGCTCTAATCACAATGTTGCAAAGTTGTCTTTGCAGGTGGGCCTCACAGAACAGTTCCGCCTCAGAACTGGTATTCACAGTCTAACCCCCTCCTGGAACTCCTAGTGCCTGAGTGCCTGGCTAGTACTTTACAGGTTTTACATCTACAGCAAGTAGTAGTACGATCTTACTTCAGATAAACTTTGAATGGCTCCTTTCTGTCTTTTTGCACAGAGATAATTTGGACTGATTCTAACATTGAGTGATTTTGCACTTTGGTGCAGCCACTTTGGTTTTCTGACTTCTCGAATTTCTGCCTCCTTTTAAGAAGGACTTTAGTTCCACTCTGATCTTGAGTTGGGCAGCTCCTTTTGCAGGCAGATGGGTTTTATTACCTGTGATGAAAATCAGCTCCTACTCACATGTTATATCTTGCACCCAATCACATTTCTTAGTTTCTTAACAACCTAGATGCTAGTTCCCAACTGTGTACATCTGAATACAGAACAATTCAGGTTAACTTTTGTTACTACTGGTGACTTTTGCATGGGTCCTCTGAATAAAGTCTTCTGTTGTATTCTCAACCCAATTCATACTACGTGTGAGGTACGTAATGCTTTTGTCAACAGACAGTGGACTACTCTTGGCAAGCTGCCTTGAACCTGGCATCTGCGTCATACCAGCACTGACTTAGGTGCTGAGCATCTGTCCACATGTGCTACCGATTACACAATCTTACAACAGCTTTATCCAAGGGCCAGTTCTTTCCCAAGGGGCTGTGCAGGGCTACAGTTTAATTAATTAATTCCCAGACCCCTAAACTTACTGCTCCTAAATTTCCTCACACATTTTTTATTTCTTCTTTTTAAGCAAAAGAAGACAGCCCTCAAACCATTTCTCCAGGGAGCTCTGTTTTTTGTGTATTCATTCCTATTTTGCTACTTCCACTGCTGCTTAAAACAGAAAATCATTTCACTTCTGGTCTGTGCAGTGGTGAAGACAGTTTTGCCAAGTCTCCTACTGCTTAAATGAACAGTTAGTGGAGAGACACAGCTGGCTGCAGGTATTGTTCAAACTGCCTTGACATTTTGTCACTAGCTGTAACCACGGGAGAGTTACCTTTTTCCCTTGGAAACTTCCACATTTATGAGTTACATAATTGATTTGTATTTTTCATGTTCCATTGGCTGAGTGATGAAAGCAAGCCTAGGACATGGGAGTCAAGAGCTCCCTGCCCTCCACAGCCTCCTCACCTTCAATTGTTTGCACTTTCTCTCTGAAGAGCATTTCATCTGACCCTCAATCATACAGCAGATGACTTTGTTGGGAAAGTAGACACTCAGTGTGCTATTGGCATGTGTAAAACTGTAAGATATAATAAATACTACTTCCATTGTGTTTGCCAGGGGTAAAGCCTCAGCCTGGAGCACTACATCCAGTTATGTGTAGTGCATTTCAGGAGGGCTGTACAGAAGAGCTATGAAAATAAGGCTAGGAATACAAAAACACAATCTGTAAGGAAAAATTGAAAGAAACAGTCTTAAAAAAAGATTAATATAACATAATCTTCAAGACTGAAAGTTATCCATAAAGAGGAATTTAATTATCTGTTCTCCATCACTTATTTTAGACATACAACAGACTTTCTAATGGTGTGGACAGTGCTAGATGAGAATGACTGTGGAGTTTGCAGTACCTTCATCATCACCAACTTTTAAAAACTGTTACACAGCTGTTTTTGAGACACAATTACAATCTGGATTTCCTGGATCAAGCATTGGGATGGACTCTCAAGGATCTTTCCAGCCTTTTTTGTCTGTAATTATTCAATGATATTTCCTTCTCCAGCAGCTAGCATATGTTATGTACAATGACAAGACAACTGAAGTTTCTAACTTAGTAACATAATCTACTGTGCAGAGACCAAGGAGAAAGGAAAGTGAAATCAGGAGTAACAGTAAATGCTATTTTGTAGTCTTTCTTTTTAGGAAATATTTTTTTATTATCTGATTTGGACTCTGGCATTGGCAGGAGCCAAAGGTCTTTACTGTGTCATTGTTTTGTGGATATAAAAGGGTCATGTTATTTGTTTTTAATGGGTAAAGGGTGAAGGAACAGAGGGCAGTTCCAGGCTTTGAGTGGATGACAGTCACACAGCATAAGGTCCCAGCAAAGCAGTTCTAGTAAATGGAAACTTGTAAACCAAACAAAATTTTCTGAAAGTGTTGCAATCTTGCAGCAGGTCCTAGGAAATTGATTTGTCTTCTTTTCTGAGATTCCATACAGAGATAATAACTCCTATGTACGTGACAGTGTTGGGCTTGATGTTATTTGAATGAGCAAATGAAAAGCTGCTGAAGTTGCTCAGATAGGAAGGCACTGTAGGAGGCTTTTCATTATTACAAAATACTTTCCAGCCTCAAAGGGTGATCGTCCAGGTCCTTGCTAAATACAGATCAGTCACAGTTGCTTCACAGAGGCTTTTGTCCAACATTGCACTGCACTAAACAAGCAGCAACTGGAAGAAACAATGCCAATTTAAATGCTGGTAGATGCCACACAAAGAAGAGCAAATATTTTTCTATGTCCTACTAAAAACCAGACAGAATATGGTGTAAGATACAGCCTAACCTTTCCCACAAGGGAGATGATTCAATGTTGAATGAATGACAGAGAGGTTGATGTGACACCAAATAATATCTCACACATGGTATGTTTTCTGCCACTTTCAGTACACCCCCCCCTTGCTGGCAGTACTCAATATCCAGGGATAGTAGGGAACATTTGTTGGGGGAAGCATATATTTGTGGAAGTGCTCTGGGGGAGATACATATCTGCACTAGACTATCCTGTGAAAGCAGAGTTGCAGTTGAAGTAGTTCTACAGTAAAAGAAATGTGACTCAAACAAAGACAATGGTCAGGGTGATGCCATGTCCTTCACAATGCAGGATTTAGGTTGATCAGAATACAAAACTGCCTACATAGCAAATTTTCAAGCTTTCAGTGCTATTACTTTGTGAAGGAGCCTCACTATTCTCTTTCCAGATTCTCAAGTGTTGATGGTTTTCCTCTAGTGTTTACAGAATGCTTTGCATTAAATCATTACCCAAATAATATCGCTTTTCTTCTGGTTACTCCAGTCTGGCTTTAGGTAACCTAGCTTTCACTATCAGCATCTGAATACCATTTCCTTCCTTTTAAATTTAAAAATGTACTTTATAAAATTTTGTCAAATTAAGCATTTAAGTAACTTTTTTTTTAAATAAAAAGTTCTGGAAAAGCAGGACACTTTCTGAAGAAGTATTCTCTTGCTTCACAGCCCTGCTGATCCACAGGATGACAACACCAGAATTAACACAGTGTTTGGCTGAGATGAGCTGATTGCTGTTAACCTTGAGCAAGACAGGTTATTCTGCACAGCAGGGAAAAACAGCTGTAGGATTTTTGTCCTTGTGGTAGTTGTCTGTCACAACAACCACATCCTGAACAAGTCAGTCAGGACCTTTAATGTGCAGTGGGATTCCTTGCTGATGCAGCAAAGCAGCAGTCATGGGTAGGAATTCACATCTCCACTGCTCCTAGTAACCAAGTCTGGCAGAGCGGGAGAACGATTGTCTTCCAGAGGCTGAAGAAGCACAGACTACAGTGATAGACATCCTGGGTTTCCATGAAACATGGCAGCTGACATGCTCATGTCCCTCCATTTCCCAGAGTTATTATTCCCAACACTTGGTTCAGTGGATGCTAGCTTTTGGACACACTCATGCCTTAGGAGGCAGCACCAGGGAGCAGAGTGTTGTGCCTCACAGCTGTAAAAAGAGTCTTTGTTCTGCAACAAGGCAGTGCTGATGTAGCAGCTCACTGCCAAAAAGGCAGATGCTCCCTTACCTTCCCATATTCCCCTCCCATTCCCAGGCACAGTTCTGGCCCTTTGCTCAGGCTGCCGATTGCTCTCATCTGACCTACGAGTGGGTTCAAATCACTAATTACAGAATGCACCCATCAAACCCCAGGGTTCTGCCAGCTGATGCAGCTGAACTGGCTTCACACTGGCAGCAGCAGCAGTGTAACAGAAGAAGCAGCATTGCATGACTTGAAGTGGGTTCATCCTGTTGGAAGCATTGAAATATTAGACCATCTCAACATCTCACGGGACTTAGGCACAAGGATCTGGCAGAGCAAATACTCTTGAGGGGTTGCAGTATGCATCCTGCCTTTAACACCCCATCCTAATACCTCTGGCCTCCCGTCTGGCTTGCAGTAAGAACAGGAGGTGGCATTAATGCCCAGACTTCACACAGTGTGCTAACAGCATTTTCTGACCTTCAAGGCCAGACAACAGGGGCAAGGCAGAGCCACCTTGCAGCCTGCAGGCTGCCAGTGGGGTCATGTGTAAAACCTCATCGAAGAACTTTGGATGGCCTCCTACAGGCAGCTGAAAATGCAGACTTCAATTCAGGCCAAAGACGGGTTGGCCTTGTTTCAGCTCTAAGGCCATGGGGAATTCAGCTCTGCCTAATCAAAGAACCAGCCTACAAACTTCCTTGCTTTGCATTTCAAATGCAAAGTCAGCAAGAAGACATGGAGAAGAGAGACAAAAAAGCAATTAAGAGTAACAAAGATGAACAAGAGAAGATAGTGCAAATGAACGTTGAGACAAGAGATATTAGGAGAACAAGCCTATATAAATTGTGCAGAAGGTTTTACTGGTGCTAGACTGTCTGAAAGGACAAGAGGGATTTTTGAAGGTGAAAAGAATAAGTTATGCTTTGAAAACAGATGGTTTGCTAGCTCAGTGATGGTTGCCATGAGGACTAAGACATATAGGTAGCTTGTTCCAGAGGAAAGCACTACAGGTGAAAGCTACTTCTGACACTTTCAGGATTCTGAGAGAAGAAATGTTCTAAGGAAGGTGTCTGGGGATTGAGTGGTTGTCTCCACTTCCTGGGGGAAGTGTTGAGGGATCCCTGGAAGGTCACAGCACTATGCAATCACACCTCAGGATACCCAGCACAGCCATCCTTCCGGGCTGCTTGGAGCACCGGACTTAGCAATTAATTATATACTTCCCCCTGGATGGAGTTAAACTTTGTGGATTTGTAATATCTGTAAATTTTATAGGAAACTAGCCTAGCTCTTGTAGTTCTTACACATCCTGGATTTTATGTGATTCCAAAAGATCCACTGTTTTTATTGTTTTTATATCTTAAATGACAGTCCCTACCTGAAGGGCTTCTGTAATGGAGGTAATTGTATGTGTATGAAAATGAAGTAACTATAGAAGCTACACAACCTTTTTCCAAATGTATCTCAGCAGTATGTAAATGACAGCACTTTTTTCTGATGTTGATTTTCACTGCAGACACCATTGTAACATTGCATTTTGGAGATTATAAACAGGCTGTTCTCTATTTCTAAAACCGTGGAGTACAAAAGCAGTTCCAGGAATAGGGGAACCCCAGAAAATGGCTTGTGGTCGGTAAGTATACAGCATCTGAAAGGAAGGGGAGAGGTGTAAGTGTGAGCAATGAAATGTACAGTATAGATGATCTTACTCCATACAATCCAGTACATGGTAGAGGCATTTAAATGGTGTGGTTAAAGACTAGGTGGGAAAAATAACAGTGCTGCACAGACTCCTGCAGCTCCATCTGGTTTGTCTGAACAGAGCACACTCAATTAGCTCAGCAAGTCTCTAATCAGCAAAAAAGATCTTCATTTAACCACTGTCCACGTCACCAGCGCAGAAGGAATTAGCTCCCAAACCAAGCTCATCTGACCATGTTAGCACATAGTTATATGTCTGTCTTTTTCATGTAACAGTTAGCACACTTGACTCCATAGGTTTCAAGTATCAGATTAGTTGTGTCCCAGAATCCCTCTAAACTTAGCCAAACACAGGCTTCTGGATACCAGCCCAGAAAGAGTTCTAAGAATTTTCTTAAATTCTGCATTATGCTGTAATCCCCTAACAATTGTGATGGGAGACAGAGCTGCAGCAGCAGTAAGACCTTTGAAACTTTGTTTACATGTTGCAGGAGGACAGCATCGGGAAAGAATTCTTGGCCTGCTGTCAGAAGTGCAGCACTTTTTGCAGCAGGAAAATCAGAATCAGGACTCTTATAATGAAAGCTGTTCTGCCAGCACTGTAGATGTTTGTTTTGCTGTTTTGCCTTAGAAACAATGAGCAACATTTTTGCATTTTCATTAATTAACATTCTTGGTCAAAATCATTACACCCAGAAAGCTCAACTGAATAGCATTTTGTTTTTTTCCTATTAAATCTTCTAAATCCACTGCAAAATACATCAGTTCTCTGGAAAACAATTGTTCAGGCAGGCTGCAGCTCCCATCTACTCTCTCAACAGTTCCAGCAACCCCAAAGTGCATTTGCAAGGTTTGGAGGTACTTGCCATTTGCTGACAAGTGGCAATGGCATCAAGCCCTGGAGTTTCTCACTGACATTGAGTTCTTTCTCATTTATTTTCCCTGTTTTGTTTACTTCAAATGCACTGAAACAAATGGCCATATAAATGTTAATGAATTACAGGCTCACTAATCAGACCTGGGTTTGCCTCCAAGTTTTAGCTGAGCAATGTACTGTGAAAATTCTTGAAAAGCCAGTTTAGTTTCAGAGGGTGGTGGTGGGAGGCCGATTATTATTTCGTAATGTTCTCAGACCATAACTTTTATTGTAGTAAAAACAGGAGGAAAAGCCTTGAATGAAAATCAAGAGCAAAATATTCTTGCAAGGAGACCAATTGCTCATCCTGAACCAAGGGTCTGATCTTCCAATATTAGGCTAGACACAGTAATCTCAAAATACTCCATGTGCACCAGCACTGCAAAAGATATGGCTGAATTTATGAAGTAGATTATGCTGTCTAGTGTACATTATGCCTAGAGACATCCTGTGACACTGGCACTGTAAATGCAGAGATGTGTCTTCAACAGTGCTCTGAGCTCACAGAGACTCTGCTCTGCTCATTTGAGCTGACTGTGGCCATTGGGGTGAGGAGTCAATGGTGCAAGGCACAGTTGTAGTCACTCTGCATTTTTGATGACTGAGATTGGCTGGTTTTATTCATACTTAAAGCTTGACCCAGCTTGGCTCCAGAATGCCTCAATTTTAAAATCTTCTAGAGCATACTCTGAAATGTTTTCCATTTCCATTTCCATCACAGAACACATCCACAAAGAGAGATATTCTCCACCCCACTCCCAACCTTACTTCATACTTGAAGAGGTGCTTGCAAACACGAACCTTAAAAAGTACAGACAAAAGGGCAGGTAAAATGGCAATGGGACAGGTAAAAAGGTTATAATAAATTTCCTCTGTCAGAACTGCATCTTAGCTCTCTCTGCCTCTGTTTATAAGCCCAGATTTGTATGTCTGAACTTTCCCCCAAGTAGCACATGACAGAGTTGGTTTGTGCCAGGTTCCAAAATCAGCTCCCAGAGACCTTTCCTGACCACAGACTGGAGCCAGAGCAGGCAGTGTAACCTTACTGTGGGGTCACACTGTGCCCATGTATTAAAAAATAATTATTTTCTTTTTTGCGCTTCACTTCTGCAATTACATGAATGTTTCATTTCCTGTTACTATACACTATTAACATTAGAATTGGTGCTTGAACTAAGTCAAAACAAAGCCATGATGTCACTTGCCAGAGCAGGGAAAATAAAACACTGCATTGAAAACCACAGCTCTTGTCTTGCAAACTACGAGATTAAAAAATATAACAACTACAGCCAGCTCAATATTACTACTGTATCACACACTTGGCAAAACCAGAACTCACGTATTCAACAGTCTTTAGCTCTCAGATGTCTACTGGACATTTTTATTAAAAGACTAAAGTACTTTCTGCATGAGTTCAATATGCAAGCCCAGGTGTGCAGTATATACAATCTGTAGCTTTCATGTTTTTTACATTAAAATTATTTTTATATAAGCTAACAGTAGTTAACATTGTGTGCATTTTTATATATAATTTTAAATCTTTGAGATAGATATATAGATGATTATATATTGTTTAAATATTGTGGTGATAATACAAGTCTGTCTTTCTCCTCTTTGTGCCTTTCTGGTAAATTCATAGCTATTCCTAGTTACAGTTTTTAAACTAGTAGGTCCTTCACATTGATGACATAAAAAACAAATAAAGGACTTCAGAACTCTGAATATGATTGAAATTGCACTGACTGTGAAAAAAAGGCTGTAACAGTGTCTGATGCTGTTCACATCACTGTAACTGGCCTTGAACAAGATGGTGCAATTCCTACATGCTTTGTAATACTCAGTCTTGTTCCTTGAGGCCTTAAAGGGATCTCATCCCATAGACTGCACTTCTGAGCTGTTAGCAATGACTCTGCAGGGTATTTCTGTGTGGTCTGTAACTGCCCACATGTACACATTATGAATAAAGGGACTGAAACCAAAAAATGGAAATCCAAATTGAGTGCGAGAACAAGACCTGAGCATCACAGGAAACTCCTGCCTCTGCTGGGAAGCAGAAAAGTACTTTGATTCCTAAAAACATACTTACAGGCTTAGCCCTGAACACCCTAGAAAGCGGCAGGGCTCCAGCAGGGCTGGGACATGGGAGTTGCCCACTGTCAGTCCAAAATTCAGCCCTTTTTCATGCTTCTCTTTCAAGATTAACATTTTGTAACTTGGGCCAAATACCGCACTGTGAAAACAAACTTTGTACCTCTCTGTAGACCAAACTTCATCATCAGCACCACTGAAATATTATTATCATGGCAAGATCTCAGGTTCTTGCTATCCATCCTCAATATCCATGATCTCCACAGTTTTGTTTCCCTACCTATGGAAATAAGTAATAATTTGTTATGACGGCATTACACCAGAAAAGAAATTAAGAATGAAGAAACATATTCGGTCAATATAACTACCAACTATCATGGCTATGTTCAGGAATGGAGAATATAATCAGAAATCAAGGAAATTATGAAAAAGAATTTTCCCGGTCCTTAATTTTCAGTAGGCTACAAAAATCAGAAGATTCGGCCTTTATGTTTGCAGTTTTCATGTGAAATGCTCTTAAAAAAAAAAAAAAAAAAAAAAAGAACTGCAAATAAAAATCATGCCCCGAGCCTCTGTCTGCCTAGGTCAGACTCCAGGTAGTAAAGACACCCACAAATGATCAAGTTGTTCCTCTAAAAAACCTGGGCCTCAGGAAAGCAGCTTGCTTATAAACAGGACTGCATGCAGAAACTGAAATGGTGCCTTTTGTGTTTAGCAGCAGCAGACCTGTTCAATAAACTAATGGAGAAATTGCTATTTTTCCGTCTGTGTTTCTTGTATGAAGCATGCAACTGAGGGCTTTGGATGAAAGCCAAGTCTTTAAATAGCACTGGCCACCAGCAGAAATCCAAAGCAGTGGATAGTAAACTCAGATTAACATAAAGAAAGAAAAACTATCCCCATTTTCATGGCATTGCTCTTATGTGCCTAGCTGGAGCTCACCCTTTTGCCTTGCCCCAGAGGATTCTGAAGACAATTTCTATCCTGCTGTTTAGGGGCCCCCCACGGCTCTGGGCACCACGAGCACATCGCACCCTGCATGCTCTCCCCCTCTGTATGCAACATCCACTCTCCCCAAAAGCAGCTTCTCTCTAGGATGTTCAGCACAAACCCGCCTGTGAATGGTGAGAAAACACACCAAAAAGATGATCAGAATAATTTGCATATATTTGATGTTCAGCATAGTGCATCTGTTGCATGGTTTCCATATTCATGCTGTTCTCAGAGGAGAATCATTTGCTTTGTGCTATAAGAGCTACGCCCCCACGCCTCCCTGATTTCTCTGCATTCACTTGCTCCCATACGTATTAATTTTTTCAGTGGGACTTCTACCTGGTTTCCTACCCCCATAGAGTAGTAATAATTTCTTCTATGAAGCCTTGCAGTAGGTGGATAAACGTTACTGGCCTCATTTCACGCATGGAGAATCTGAGACAGGAGGGTTATGCACAGACTGCCATCACAGAGAGGAGGGGCTGTAAGCACCGGTTTTGACACACAGGAATTTCTCTGTTGCCTCACAGGTGTGTGCTGTGCTCCCACCCATGCTCTTGAGCTTCTCAAGACTGAAGGACAGCATGACCTTCTAGGAAAAACAAGCCCAAACCTAACAGGCACTGTGTGCACCACAGCGCTTGTTATTGACAGCAGAAAAATATGTGTGCTCAACTTCGATGTGCACAAATGTGTTTTCGATGTCCCAATACACTTTGCTTGTGCACATGTACACGTTTGTGGGCTGAGGTATTCACGTGTGGCAGGATGTCCCAGACAGGAAATTTGCTGTGATTTAATGTCTGATGAGCCACAGCTGGAGGAACACAGGACTAGACCACATTGCAGAACAATTTAAAAATGAGACACACAGAGGGGGCCTGTGGCCATACAAAAGAGTGCAGAGGGTGGATGTGATTTCTTGGCACTGCTCAAACAAGGCAGCCTGACCTCACATCACCTCTGTAATCCTTCGCTTACTCAGGGATATCCAACACTGCCTTGGCTGGGCATTTGAGCACAGTCATTAAACAGTAAGGAAGCTGGTGGCACTTAAACCAGCTGACACATGTGAAGAAGGTTTTGCTTGCTCTTTCAAATGTCAAAACCAGGTCAGAACTGTAAGACAGCAGGATCAGACGAGGAGAAATCCTCAGGGCAGCAGCTAATGTAATTGGCATAGCTGGGAGCTGGTGAGGCAGAATGGGCAGCAGTCCTCCCTCACCTCAGCACGGCCCCACAAGTTTGCCAAGGGTTATTTCAGGGCAGAGAAACAGACAGAGATGGTTCCTCAGCCTCCTTACGACTTTCTTTTCCCCTCTGTGTTTCTAGAAAAGTTCTATCCTAAGGCTGCGTATGATTGACAAGTTAATAAAGGGCACGTAAGGATACAGAGATATCTTCAAACTCCTTCCTGAAAAACATACAAATCTATGCAGAGGAAGGCAACATCTCAGTGTTGAATTTCCTCACCTCCAACAGTCCTTGGCTGTAGGGCTTCTTCCTGAGCCAGAAGTGCTTAGTAGCCTTTTCTGCATTTTTTTAAAATTTCTTTTCAATAATCTAAACTTTTAGCATCCTCCACAGCATCCTCAAGCAATAAGTTTCAGGGTAGCTATAAACAAGGTGTTAAAAGGAGCCATCTTTTGACTCTTCTGAACTTGTCAGCTCATCATTTTCTTGATGTTCCCATATTTCCTGTCTGCTGATAGACAGTGAATAGTTGGTCTCTTGTAATTTTCTCAGCTCTACTGGTGATTTCAAAGATTGCCATCACACCCACCACCCCAGACATCACTTTTTAAAGTTAGTGTGTCCTATTGCAGATAATATTTTGCTCCTTGCCTCCCTTCTTGGTACTGGTCCCACTTTTACCACACCTTTTTGACACTTTGAGGCCAGGCCTGCACATGGCAATTGACATTTGGGCATGCAGCAATTACATTCAAAATGTGTGTGTATGTGTGTGTGTGTGTGTGTGTGTGTATTTACTCTGTGTGTGCGTATATACAGACATATGGCAGGGATGTTTCTGCTTTTATTCTCTATTTCCTTCTTAAAATTTCATTAACAGTTTAGTCTTGTGATCAGCACTGAGAGATGCTCTTATGTTTTCACAGAAGTCTCTATTATCGCTTCAGGCAACTCTGCCCTGAATTGTATTCATTAGCTAAACTCCTTTTTTATGTAAAACTCCTGAAGAAATACATGAGATTACCAGCTTCTTCCATTTTTTTCTCTCTACCTATAGCATCACAGCTGTGCAGAGAGACTTCCATGTGCCCACTGACCCAGAGAAAGAACCAAACGGTGAGGAACACCCTGGTTCATCCTGTGTGAAAGTACTCACAAAGAATATAGTTGGGATTTTTTAATAAATACAGAAATTGTGTAGCCAAGTGTCTGTGTAGAATGTGTAGAATGGGTCACAATGAGCTCCATAAAGACCTGAGCATCAGACAGGCCTCTAATTCCACATTAATACAGGTTATGATCCATCCTGTACTTGGAACACTCACAGGGAAATGGTAGGGCCCAGCCCCCTATTCAGTAAGCAGTTCTGTTTCTTCTGCAGAGGACGATGGAAATCTCCAGCATGAGGAAATCTGAAGAACAAGGTACACAAACATCTCCCCACAGAAGTGCATGTCTAACTAATCCCCCTGATGAAAGAAGACTGGCTGACTGAACTCTCAAGGTCCTTTTCTACCCTTATCTTGAAGTGCCTCAGATTATCAGCCATCTCAGATAGATAAACAGATCAGTCACTATTTCCCCAGAGCATATTTGTGGATAGAATCTGCAAACACCTTCTTCTCTCATCCTTCTCTTAAAATTCCCCATTTTTGAGTACCTCCTACAGTGCTGCCATACCTTTCTGAAACAAGAGAGCAATTCAAAATCACTCAGAAGCTGGGAGATACCTCCTAAGTGCCCAACACTTCCTTTGTCACCCAGGTACCTTTTTGGTTTTTGCAGAAAGGAGGAATGTAGTGGACACTAAATTCTTAACAGAAAAGAATAAATATCTGTCTTGAGATCTTTGAAAATGACAGCAGCTTTGTATTTCCAGCTGACTTGTGTTATGACCTCAAGTTACTGGATTGCCATTTGAGAAGCTGTTTTCCAAAATGGAATCTTTTAGTCCTGTTGCCTACTGTCCCCTACAGTATTTTAAAGTGATGTTTTGACAGACCAAGAAGTTAATCTACCCATTTCCTTATAATGGGTATTGAATCCTGCCATTTTCCTTGTGCATCTGCAGCAAAGTTTGCTTTCTAAACGTAACTAAACATGTTACCCGCTGGTAGTGTCAGAATTCTAGGGATAACACCATTAACACGCTGAGTGCTCTGATGATTATTTCCCTATTGACAAGACTGAGAGCTCACTCTGTGTAACAATGACCTAAAAAGCACACAGGGATGGATTAAAATGGCAGAACTCAATTTCAGGCTTCATAAGATTTCTGAAGCAAATGGCATTTTGAAAAATGGCTACTGAGCGAGTTTAGCATGGCAGGATTAGTCCCTATAATGGTTAAGAAGTCAACAGACCCCAGCTCATTATGAGTGGATGCTAATTATCTGGAGTGAATGGTACCTGTGTGCAGCATCCAGCTGGCCAGGAGCCCAGAGTGGCTGCATCAGTTACAGGCCTGAGATCGAATTTTACTTGCGCTGGTCCTGGGGCATTTCAGGTGACATGGGAACGGTATCAACAGCAGTGGAAAAAGCTCTGGCCTCCTACCAAGGTGAGCAGAGTCCTGATTACCATCCACCGGCTCCTGTCCCGCCATCTAGTGGGGTGTCTCTACATGGCACAGGCGTTCCGAAAGCCTTAAGGCTGGCACAAAAATAGAGAGCTCACAGGAGAACAAATAGAGAGCTCACAGGAGAACATCTTCTTTGAGTCTTCTCAACAGGGATCGCTAAAGATGTCTTCAGGGTGAAGAACTGGACAGAGATGTTTGCCTTAGAAGCACTGGCTAACTTTGAAGAGGTGCCTGTGGATAGAAACTGTAACTTTGACTCATGTTGCAGTAAAACCAGCTCCATGGAGGGAGCTGTGAGCTGCACTGCTGGGACCCTCTTCCCCAGGGCTCAGCAGCTCTTTGTGCTCAGGCCCATCCCTCACTCCCCACCTGGGCTGTGCTGCAGCCATGCTGTGTTCAGCCCGGCTCATCCCAGCCCTCAGCGTGGCTTTAGACATTGGTCCCACACTGCTGGCCCAGCTGGGGCATCCTGGGACTGAGCCTGGCTGAGGAAGACACTCCCCCTGCCTGCACTTCCAGCTCCCCTTCCCTTATGTAGCCAGCCTGGCTGCTCCATGAGAAGTCAGCTTGAGATCTCTTAACAAATGGATCTGCTCATGAGCTATCTCTGCTGTGGAGAATAAATAGGATAAATTCCATTTCCATTCTTTGCAAAACAATTGAACCAGCCAGGCATGCACTGATATTTTTGGCTTTTTGGTAGATGACTTTACAAAACCTCCGCTCTATTGTAAGAGTGGATATCTCTGCAGAGAGACATCCAGGTTTACGGCCCATGGACTAAGGAGAGTCCCAACGCAAGAAATTAGACCTCTGCTTACCTTTGCCTTAGGTTTCGCATGGAAGGAGTCCTTTCTGCAGCATACCTCTAATCTGAGTCAAAGGATTGTACCACACTGTATTTAAATAGGACTAAAATAGGGACTCACTAGGATTAAAACTCTGGGCACTGCAGAACCTGAATGCTTCTCCTTCTGTGTACATGTGATTTCCATGCAGACCCATCCTGCCATGCAGGGCAACATTCCTCTCCCATAACATGCCTTTCCCAAACCCTCTTGTTCATTCTGAATAGGAATTTCAGGATATTAATTTTATCCTGATTGTGTAACCACTCTAAACAGGTATAAATGACAGCACATAGTTCATGTAAGAATCACTTGGCGATGAATAGGGTTAAAAAGAACCTAGAGACAGGAAGAATCAACCATTATTTCTGTCAATAATAACAGATCTAACATGTTTTCTGGTCTCCCATGAGCAGGTTTCTAGCTTATCCTCAAAAACCTGCCAGGACAGAGAACTAGGTAGACAGCCTATTCTTTGCTTGTCTGTTGGCTGTACTGGAAAGCATTTGCAATGGCTAACCTAAATCTTCCTTGCAGCAAAACAAACTCATTTTCCTTCTACTCATTCCCTCTGCTCTTGTGAACCCTTGCTGAGCGGTCCATAGCTTTTTCAAAGTGTGGTGTTAAAGCTGGAGTCAGTGCTCCAGGAAATACCAGCACCACCAAACAGAGCTCAGCCCCTCATATCTACAACAGCACAAGTTTCTTATACATAACATCACCACTTATCTACTCCAATATCATGTGGCCTTTTCTCAGAACAGGTAAAATAGACATTAGGATTTTTTTTTTCCACTGAAAGGCTGCTCAAGCATCAGAACAGGCTGCCCTGGGATGTAGTTGAGTCACCATCCCTGGAAGTATTTAAAAGACAAGGAGATGCGGCACTCAGGGACATGGATTAGTGGTGGACTTGGCAGTGCTGGGTTAATGACTGGACACAATGATCTCAGAAGCCTTTTTCAAATTAAATATTTCTATGACTATGATTCTGGTTCAGCTTTGGATCCACCAGTATCCCAGATCTTTTCTGTAGAACTGCTGCCCAGTTCTTTGTCCTGTGTCCATGGCTGATAATTTCTGCTCTGCATTTGTGAGCATGACATCAGAGCACCCATATGGAGCACATCACCATCTCAGCATTCCCTGGCATTTGCCAGCAGCAGAAGCCTACAACAGAGCAGACAACCAGGGCCAGGATAAGGCAGCACTTCCCGTATGCACTCTTTCAGTTTCTAGTAATGTGTGGCTCAGAGCTTGTTTGAATGTTATGCTGCATCTTTGTGTTCAAAAGCCTTTGGTAGGTTTTCCTTTTAGCAAATGTTTGACTGCTCTTTGATGAGCTGGCCTTGTCCAAATGCCTTCTAACAATTCAGGCCACTTATCCAACGTGCCAAAATCACTTTTTAATTCCAATTTTAAACTCCAATACACTTGTGGTCCTTCCCAATGTACTGATACTGCCACTTTAATGAAAGCACTCTCTATTCCATCATTGAGCACAGCAGTGGGACACAGTGGCAGTAGACCTGAGGATCAGGTGCAGGCATTTCCACCACAGCCCTTTCAGACACCTGGATGTTTATATGGTTAGTAAGTATAAAATTGCGGGTGGGCAGCACCTTGCTTCATAGTTTTAACTTGGGAATCGCAGTCCTGTTTTTCCTAAAAACGCAGCAGTTGCAGTGCTGGCAGACAGCCTCACACCCCCCAGGGTAGGGTTTGGGGGAGCTGGCCTGGTGCAAGCAGTGCCACAGATAAAAGGGGTTTGTGGCTGCGCAGTGACCTCTCTGTCTGTTCACAGAAGTGCAGCAGCCAGCGAGAGGAACAGCAAATACTGAAAATGCCAAGGTAGGAACACCTGCATTTGTTGTGAGTGCAAGAGGGGCTGTTGCTCAACCGAAGACCTTCCTTGTATTCTAAGAAGGGATGCCTTTGTCTGGGATACCTTAATCTGTACAGTCCAGTCTAATATGGTCTATCATTTGTGAATAAATCTGAGCTGATAAGCTACATTAATGATCAAACCTCAAATCTTTCAAATATTAATCTTGGATTCTGGCTTAGTACACTGCCAATGCAAATGTAAATTATGAATTTTGTCTCGAGATCCAAAACAGTTGAAGGACTGCCAAGCACTGGAAGACTGATTATATTCATAACATAAACTCACCTGAAAGAGTCAAACTGATGGTCTGGCTTTGTAAGATGAATTCACAATTAATAAGAAGGGGTAACAAATAGTGATCAAATCTTTATTGCCTGGAAATATCCCGGGGAAAGAACTTGAAGCAAACCAGTTAAAAGCTACAGTTTCCATCTGTGTGGTTGAAAGAGGGGCTACAAAGTCACAGCTCCTTGTTTGAATCCTAAATTCCAGACAGATTTGTGAAGACATGAGCTGATCACGCGCATCCTCTCCCAAAGCCTTTGTGCTGGGAGATGCACTGGGGAAGGGGGCACTGGGCACAGACTGTCCTGCCAGCCTCTCTGCAGCACCAGGACTTGCTCAGTCCTTTAGTCCTCATTTTTCCAGTTTCTTTCTACCAGCATATATATATATATATACTTAGGGTCCTCTCCCCCACACCTAGCAAATGATGTAAAACATCACCACTTTTATGTGACTTTCACAGCCTTTTACAAAGGTTAGACTGGTGCCATCCCTTATGTCTTAGCCCAGTATCACCTCTCTTCCTCTAGCTTCACCTCTGCTTTATTTCCACTGATTGCACCCTGCAGGAGACATAGCTGAAGGCAGGATCCCCTCCCTTTTCTTACAGCTCAATGGGAGTTGCCACAACGGGCTGAAAATGTACTGTTTGTTTAGGGAAAGAATGGTGTAGTATCAGCTGTCATCTGGCACTTTAATCCAAGACACAATTAGTTGAGCACAGCCGTATCCTGACTCTAATACTTGATGGAAGCAATACTGCAGTAATTCACAACTGTCTGAGGTGTGGTTTTCCATGAGAAGGGCTTCTTGTGAGACCCTGCAGACACCTGCCTAGAAAATCCTCCTCAGATACTATTAGAAGACTCCTCTATAAACCCACAGGATTCCATCGGTCCTTCAGGATTTACACAAGACCGAAGGTGAGGTGCGCTATCAGGAAAACTTCTCACATCATTTTGGTTGTCAATCGGCAACTAAAAAGGTGGAGGGAGGGGTGGAGAGAGGGACCACATTTTTAACCTATCACTCTGAAATGTGAATCCAACTCTGGCTGGATGTGAGAAGTGCTTGAAGAGGCTGCCTGGACAGAAAGCAGGTGAACACCATTGAGGTTTACTCAAATGTCACTGGTTTCTGGAAAAGGGAAAAAAGCATTTTCAAATCTATTTTGCAAAGTATCAGCACATGGCATAATTCTGTGTTTATACGGGATCACGGGAAAATTTCAGCACTGGTACCTCAGTGAAGCCTATGCCAATTAAAACTGCTAACTTCAGCTTGATACTGATTCATCTTAACTCCACATCAAACTGGTGTTCACAGAGGAGCCTTGACCCATTTAACAAACGCATTTCTAAATGACATCTCACATTTTACACCTGCAACTCTTAATGCAGACCTACAGGCAAGGCAAAGCAACCTGAAGGTCCATCTACCTTCACACTGTGCTAAAGGCTTTCTACCCTGACTTCAGGAAATTGAGTCAACTGATGAATTTGTGAGAGGTTTCCGGACTACTGCAGAAATATCCATTTTTCTAGAATGGTCTCTTGAAAATAAAATCAAATTGAAGCACACCTACTAACTGGATGTTTTTAGCTGCATATTACACTATGTAGAAGGAGCCAAATGTTCCCCTGTCACTCAACACACTGCTAAAGATGTAAGTTGCTCTTTTTCACTGTGGTTTGTAAAAAGAGGGGTTATCTTTTATCAGGCCAGCTGCCCCTGAGAAAAAAAAAAAAAAAAAAAAAAAAAAAAAACAAACAAAAACAAAAAAAACCTTTTGGGAAGAAGCCCCTTCTTCAGGCCTGAAATAGCAGCAGGAGTCTTGAAGGTGAAAACCAGCAGAGAACGACTTATAAATTTAATTAGATTATGTAAGATGCTAGACCATCTTAAAAAAAAAAAAAGGAAGGGCACTGATATCTGGAGCAAAGGAAGGAAGAGCAGAGAAAGAGGAGATAAAAAGGGAGCTCCACTGGCACAAGCAAGGAAAGCAATGAGCAATTCACTGCCTAAGGAAGGCGAGGGACAGGGAATTGTGTCCTGTGCCCTGGTGTCTCTGCCAAGTCCAGGATCATTAGCAGCATTAAGTGTTTCAGGTGCCATGATGTCTTTTGAAGGTATTTTGTCAATGTCTCTTAAGAATCAGAGTTCAAGTGAGGTCTAGATTTGTTTCAGCTGTGACAGACTGCTGCAGAAAAGTACGTCCAAAGGGGGAAAAAGAGGTCTAGGCATAACTGCCCTTCTGTCTTTCATCTCGACCCTGACTACTGGGCTAAATCTCATTTATCCTCATAAGAAAAATATACCTGCCCCAGCCAGCCCTTTTGCGAGTGCATAAGCAGTGCCTCTGAACATACCCAACTCAATTTCCCTGAGGGAGTAATAACAGGAAGAGTTCAACAGCTTCCTAATTATTTCCCTATAAATGTTTTGAAAACATCACTTGTTTGGAGAGGTCCAGCACCCAGTAGAGCAAATGTATGTCCATATGTATGTACACCCAGTAGGGTGAATGACTTTCTGTGTCCCTGTGTCACAGCCCTTGCAAGGTCCAGAGCCCCTCAGCAGCGTGTGGGCATCACGGAGAGGAGACAGCAGCTGGAAGTGGCCAGGACGGCTCACGCAGACACACCCCTGTCAGAAAAACCTATGGAGGGGACACCCTGGCTGTGGTGGGACACAGGCATCAGTGCTTCCCCGGGGTGCTTGGGAAAAGCTGGGTGCTTTCTCCTTGGAAAGTCAGTGTGTGGATTTGCCAGGCTGCCTGTGTTAAACTTGAGGCTAGTCTGGAAAATGTGGGTGTAAAGATGCTTCCTAATACAACACAAGGAAAAGAGAGTAGATATACACTAAAAAAAAAATTAAGGAAAAAGAAAAGATGCACAGATGTCCCAAAAGCTGTACCATCTTGGACCAACCGGCAAAAAGAAAATGAAAATGTGATCGTCCCAGCCCGGCGACTCTGAGTAATAAGAAAAGAGCCAGTGATCACACATCCCAGACACCTCATAAGAAGTTAGACAAAAAGAAAAGTGTTACTGAGAGCTTAAAAGATTAGGAGAAAGAGGAAAATTGGTGTTGACACCCCTGAAATGCAAGCACAGGCAATGAGGGAGAGGCACCAGCCGTGCTCTGGCACGGGGCAGGACGGGTTGCTCTGCAGAGATCCCTTCCCCATGACTCGGGAAGGATGAAACCCTGCTCCCCGTTTTGCAAGCTGAATCTGAGCGCTGCCCCGGCAGCCAGGAGGGCCCCCCGTGTCGTGGGGTGCATCAGGCACGGCGTGGCCAGCCGGGCCAGGGAGGGGATTGTCCCGCTCCGCTCCCAGCTGGGGCTGCCTCACCTCCAGCGCGGGGGGCAGTTCTGGGTGCCACAGTGTAAGGAAGACACGGAGCTACTAGAGCGCCCAAAGGAGGGCAATGACGATGGCCAAGGGCCCTGAGGGGCAGCCGTGTGTGGTCGCTTGGTGCGCCGATCCTGGAGGCGACGGCGGGGAGGCCCCGGCGCAGCGGCAGCTCCCGGCGCGGTGCCGGTGCCGCTGTGGCGCTGCCTCGGCCCGCGCCGCGGGAGCCCCGCGCTCGCGCCCCCCTCGCGCGGCGGTTCCGGGCGCGGCCGCGCGGGGGCGCCGCTGGCGGAGGGGCGGGGCGGCGCGCAGCGCGCGTGCGCGGTGACGCGCGGGGCCGTGCCCGCTATATGAGCCCCGGCAGGCGCTGACTCGGCCCTTTCCGCCCCGCTCCCGCCCCGCGCCCGGGTCGCTGCGCTGAGACCCCGCGCCCCCCGCCGCCCCCCGCCGCCGCCATGATCATCTACCGGGACTGCATCAGCCGTAAGGCCGCGGGGGGAGGGGGGCGGCGCGGCCGGGAGGGGCGGCCGGGCTGGCACTCGGAGCGGGGGGGGAAGCGCGGCCCGGGCCCGTGCGCTGGGCCCGGCGGTGCTGCCGCGCATGTGCGGGGCCGAGCCGGGGCGGGGGGGGGCGCGGAGCCCGGGGGCGGGAGCGATGCGGGGAAAGCGGTGAGTGCCGGCAGGCGGAGAGTGACGCGGCTGGGTGTGTATGTGTGTTTGTCTGTCCCCCGCAGAGGATGAGATGTTCTCGGACATCTACAAGATCCGGGAGGTGGCGGACGGCCTGTGCCTGGAAGTGGAGGGGAAGGTGAGTGCCCGCCCGCCCCGAAGGAGGGAGGGAGGAAGGGTTGCCGCGGTGACTCACGGCCGGTGGGGAGTCGGGGTGGCGTCCCTGCGAAGGGCCCGAGCAAGGAAAGAGAGAGAAGGGAAGACTCACCTTGGCCCAGTGCCCCGTGCTGCCGTAGATGGTGCCTGAGAGAGCCCGGGTCAGCCAGGCTGGAGTGTAATGGAGCTTGGGTTGTGCCCCGTGGGGGAGTCGTGCTTGGGAGTCATAGAATCATAGAACGCTTTGGGTTGGAATGGACCTTGAAGATCATCTAGTTCCAACCTCGCTGCCGTGGGGAGGGACACCTTCCACTAGACCAGGTTGCTCAAAGCCTCATCCAGCCTGGCCCTGAACATGTCCAGAGGTGGGGAATCCACGGGTTCTCTGGGCATCTTTTGTCAGTGCGTCCCATGTAAAGAATTTCTTCCTAATATTTAATCTAAACCAACTGTCTTTCAATTTGTATCTATTCCCCCTTCTCCTGTCACTGGGGAATTAGTGCTCAAGCTGCAGCCAGGTTCCTTGCACTGAAGTGTGTCTCTCGAGTTGTGCCCTGCTGCCAGGTCATAGGTGTGTAAGAGCAGTAGCGCTGAGGTTTTTTGCAGAGCCGTTAAGTTTTTTGATGTCTCTAAATCTAGATGGTCACCAGGACAGAGGGTCAAATTGATGACTCTCTAATTGGTGGCAATGCCTCTGCTGAAGGTCCTGAGGGAGATGGAACAGAAGCCACGGTCATAACTGGTGTTGACATAGTAATTAACCACCACCTTCAGGAGACCAGCTTCACAAAAGAATCCTACAAGAAGTACATCAAGGATTACATGAAAGCGTAAGTGTTGGTAGGATTTTCCTTTCAGTTGGATTGCAGGGGTTTTGTGTGCCTGAGATTGTAAAAACAGCATTGGATTTATTCCTGTTAGGTGTTCATTCTGATACAGGTGTGAAACTGGCTGTGAACTTCAGTCACGTCTTAATGCTTGGCAGAACTGGGGCCCTAAAGAATGGGGGATGGAATATCTGTGTTTATTTTGGCTGAGGTAGAGGACCTGGTCATGTGCTTTGGATCTTATTTGTAGCCTTGCTGTTTTCTGTTTCTCCATGCCAGACCTTCATGTGGAAGGGACTGAGGTGGTAAAGAAAAGCTTCTGAAGCTGTTCTAGAGTGACAATGTAAACAGCTAAAAACTGTGTGTGAATGGGTCTCTTTGCTAGTGCATGGTGTAATAGCTGTTGGTTGGTGTTCAGTGGGGTTAATACTGAAAGTAAAAAAGCTTTGTGATATGGGTGGGTGATGCTCCTGATGCTGTGGAAAGGGCTTGCTGATATTTGCCTGTCACTAGCCTAGTTATAAAATCACCTTGGTAGGAGTGGCAGGTACTGTTTTGGGATTTCACTTGAAAAACTTAGTTAAAATTTGGGGGCTTTGGGGGAAGTGGGGGGAAAGGCAGCAAAATCTGAGTTTGACAGGTAGCTGGGTAGACTCTTTCTGCTGTGACATCCTGCCAGACAGTGAAGTTATTCAGCTAGAACATGTTTTCAGGGCATTTTTTCTTTCTCCTTCCAGAATCAAAGCCAGACTTGAGGAACACAAGCCAGAGAGAGTAAAGCCTTTCATGACTGGGGCTGCAGAACAAATCAAACACATCCTTGCCAACTTCAAAAACTACCAGGTAAGTTACGTCTCCTTACAGCAGTCTTGATAAGCTGTGATTGGTTCATCTGCTGAACAGCTTGTTGAGAATTTTGAGGGCTGCTGTTGTGAGGATGCTATAACCTGATCATCTCGGAGAGTATTAGGGGCCTGAGAGTCAGGGAGGAGAAACAGCCAAAGACTGTTGGATGTTTGGGGATTTCATTTCAGCTGGTAATGCTTGTAGTTAGCTACATTTGTTGTTAGGGTGATTCAGGGACTGTGCAGTTAGTCTTGGATCGCTTTGGCCCTTACTGTCTCTTGCTCTGTTTGTAGCAGCATGGTAAAATTATTGAATCACAGAACACTTTAAATAGAAAAGCATCATGGGGTTCCAATTCCCTGCCATGGACAGGGGCACCTTCCACTAGACCCAGGTGCTCAGAGCCTCATCCAGCCTGACCTCAAACACTTCCAGGGATGGGGCATCCACAGCTTTCTGGTCAGTCTGTGCCAGTGTCTCACCAGCACCACAGTAAAGAATTTCTTCCTAATATGTAATCTAAATCTATCCTCCTTGGAGTTTCAGCATCATTCCCTGGTGTCCTATTGCAAGGTGCCTCTGTCAAAGTCCCTCTCCAGACATTTTGTAGCCCACTTTGTGTACTGGGTGCTGTAAGGTCTCCCTGGAGCCTCTAGGGGTGAACAGCCCCAATTTCCTCAGTCTGTCCTCATAGGAGAGGTGCTCTGGGCCTCTGACCATCTCAGTGGCCTACCTGGGCTTGGTCCAGCAGGTCCACATCCTTCTTGTGTTGGGATCCAAGCTCCAGAGCTGGATGCAGCACTCTGGGTGAGGTCGCAGCAGAGAAGAGGAACAAAATCACATATCTTGACCTGCTGGTCACTCTTCTTTTGATGTTTGGGTTTCTGGGCTGCAAGCTCACAGTGCTGGGTTACATGGAGTTATTTGTCATCCAACACGCCAAAGTCTTTCTCCTGAGTGCTGCTGTCAATCCGTGCCCAAGCCCCGCATGTATTTGTCCTTGGGGCTGCCCTGACCAGGAATAGGGCATTGCACTTGGCCTGTTGGACTTCACAAGGTTCCCATGGACCCACCTCTCCAGCCTGTCAGGGTCCCTCTGGATGGCATCCCTTTCTTCTGGTGTGTCCACCATGGCGGCACTAAGATGGACAAGCTGCAGAGAAGAAAAATCCCTGTGGCTGGTCAGGGAGACTTGTAAACTGAACTTGGTTTAGTTGCATTGTTTATACAAAGGTATTGTATAAAAAGGCATTTTCTCCTGGCATTAGCCAATTAAATGTCTTAGAAACACATTCCTCTGAAGTTCTTTGTAGGGGAGAACATGAATCCCGATGGAATGGTGGCTCTCCTGGATTTCCGTGAGGACGGTGTGACCCCATATATGATTTTCTTTAAGGACGGCTTAGAAATCGAGAAATGTGTAAGTACTGAACTGAACTGGGTTAATGTGCCCAAGTACATTGTGAGCTCCATCTCTTGTTCTCCTGTATCCCTGTTGAAGTTGAGCAGTAGCTGCCAGTTTGAAAACTTTTAAATATTGTATTAGTACAGCCTGATTGGTGCTTTTGTATTATACAAAGTGCCCGAAACTTTAAATACTATTCAGTTGTACTAGAAGGGGATGTGTATCACTGCTGTGACTCATGGTGACTTAATGGCCAAGAAATGCAGAAGGGATTGATGAGATGTGTGTAATTGGGAATGGGTTTAAACCATAAGATTAAAGAGAGGTCCTCTGAAATGGAGCACTTCTACTTTGGATCCCTTTTCTGAGGGTTAATTGTGAAGTACCTTGCATGGTTATGTTCCATCTTCTTTCATTTAATCTGATGCCCTTATACAAGAACTGTCAGTATAAATATTGCCCTAAATTTGGGAACACAGTATTACTTGACCAGATACTTAACCTTTTTCTATCTGGAATCTCCCCACTACCTGAGCTCCTGTGGTCTGCTTTAACTACTCTGTATTGGAATGCGGTTGCCACAAGACAGTATTTGGATCTCAACACTTGTGGGTTTTTGGCTTGCTTGGAGACCTGTGGAATTCACTGCAGTGTGGGATCAGCAGTTGCTTTGCCCATTGTGGACTTGTGAAGTCTGTATATAGACAGCTAAATTTATCTGTAAAGGCTCTCACAGGCTTTCTGGTATGCAAGTCATGTAAAGACGAGCCAGATTCTGGTGTGGAGCAGTAGCCCAATTAAAGGAATACTTCAGTTGGCCAGACAGACACAGCACCTCCCACAGCCCGTTGGATGGGGGATGTCTGTCCTGGCCCTGGAACAGGTGATCACCTGGAAGGCACCTCCTGGGAGCAAAAGCTTCTGTGCATCTCCTCTATGGGGAGACATCCCTCTATGGGGGCACGCCTTTTGGATGTGTTGTTTGGATAACTCCACCTACTTCAAGGTGGAGTAAAAGAACAGTAGCAAGGTGTCCGCATGTGCAGTAAAACCTTCAGCTTCTTGCAGCTGTTTTCAGAAACAGCCGGGTGCATTGTAAGCTCTGGTACTTGTTGAGGATGTGCTTGAGAGCAAATCTGAACCTTGGTGTGTCAAGCAGGAATGATGTGGATGAGTGCTCAGCGTGGCTTGCTCAGCAGCTGGTGGCTGCCAGTTGCTCTGTACGATTGTAAAAATGATCAGCATCCTCTGATAGACCATGAGCACTTTTTCTGTTGCTCCCTGGTTTGCACTTGGATGCAAAAATAACTTCCTTGCGCTTTCTGCCTGCTTGACTGTGGCAGACCAGATTGAATTAGGGAATACACAAGTTACAGAAACTTGCTGATACTGTTATGACCTTTAACTAACACTTGCTACTCTTGTTTCAGTAACAAATCAAACAGTATGGTTTTGGATCACTTGTCTTCATAGCTGGCTGCTGTTTCTTCTTCATCGGCACAACACCAGGAATCAGCAATGTCTAACTGGACTGATGTCATCTTGAGCTTTATTCACTTATTTTGACCCTGATTTGGAGTGGAGGCATTGTTTAAAAAAACAAAAAAAACATCTATCATGTAGGTTGTCTAAAATAAAAACTCATTTAAACCATTCTAGGTGATGTCTTTTGGTCTGATGTGTCTCTCAAGGTGACTCGAAGGAGAGCTTGCACCATGGGATTGGATGCTGTCAGTAGCACAGCTGGTGCTAGAGCACTACAACTGGACTGTTTCCAGACAGATTTCACAGTTTGCCTGTGGTGCTGGAGTGCAAAAGCAGGTTCATGTCAATAAGGCAAAGTCCAAGAAATGTCATAATGGAGTGGACCACGTTCATCTTTTGTGATTGTGCAGAGATTTATCTCTGGAAGAGATAAGAAATTAATAATAAAAACATCCCAGCATGGAATATGTGCTACTCAAGCTGAGTGCTGGCTGAGCTGCTTTGTCAGACAAGAGCACTTGAGCCTCTCTTGAGCTGTAGTATGTCTCCAAGATCAAGGCAGGAGGCTGAATGGGAATACTGGGGAGAGAAGATGAAGTGGCTCAGTTTTCCAGCACAACTTGGCTGGGGTACTTTGAATTTGACAGCTCTTGGGGAGCATACGAATTACAATTCAGTCAAGTTGCAGGATTTTAGCTTTTTCTGTACTTGGCCTCTTGGAGAGAGATGTTGGAATGGCCTAGCTCTGCCCTAGACTTCCTCCAAACCAGGTGAATGCCTGTACTTGGGATTTACCTGAGTGTTTGTAAGTTATGTTCCTGCTGTGTTCCTTGTTAGGCAATGCATCTGTTTGACAGACCTGGAGCAAACACTGTTGCTTCTCAGGTTCTCCTTTGAGATGCAACAGTAACTGGTTCCTTGCGCTTTCTGCCTGTCTGAACCGGTGGCAGTTTGGATTGAATAAAGGAACACAAATTCCTTCAGAGCCCCACCTGGAGCAAGGGGGTGCCTGTTGCTGCTGACCCTGTTCCTGAGCAGGGATGTTGCCTTGGACTGATAATCATTAACTTTTTTCCTCCTGCAGTGATGGCAGAGGCATAGGAGGTTAAGGTGCCTGAAAGGGGAGGGCATGGCCCACTTGCTAACTGTTTATCTCCTTCAGAGTTTTCACATCTTTGCTGTCTTGTGTCAGTTTTTGGCCCCTGGTGCTGGAGGGTGGAGGTGGAGGGGGGTTCTGCAGGGGTGAGATAGATGTGGCAGAAGGCTGGGAGGAGTGAGAGACTGGAGGAGGGAGTGGAGTGTGCCCTAGTTATCTCCCAGGTTCCTGTTCTGGTTAAATATGCCCTATTATAGTTCTGGGGGAACTTCATGTATATATGGATTTTTTTTAAATTTTTGGGTTTTTAAGTTTGTTCAGTAAAGGATTTTGGGTCAGCTGTGCTGGATAAAGTACGATTTTGTTGTAGCCTGCTTCACCCAGTGAGGCTGGGAGGCAGGTTCAAAGCCTAGATAAAGTCACTGAGGCAACTTATGCTTTCCTTGCAGAGGATGTGTTTAATGGGACCGGGTGAGGATGTTATCTTCTCTTTCCTGATGCATCTTCATTAAAAATGAGAGCATTAAAAGAGAGGGAGAGGAAGCAGTCCTCAGCTGAGTAAAGTTAGTGTGGGCAGGGCAGTGCTGCTGTGCCTGTGCTGCCCCTCATAGCCCTGGCTCCCACTTCCTGTGAGTCAGTGTTTGAAATTCTGGAGCTGATACGTGAGAGCGACTCCTCCCCCCACTGGCTGGTCCTGCCAAGGCTGGGAGCCCTGGCCACCAGCCTGGAGCAAATTGCCACGTGGCACCTGTGTACAGATGCAGAGCTGCTTTGAAAAGCAGGTGCTTCAAAGCATGATGAACACAGCCTTGCTGCTTGGTTGAATGGCAAATTGTGTGTCATCCTGTCTGTACTCCAGGCTCACTGGGGTATTTAATTGCTGTGTGCAAACATTCCTAACTAGGGAGTTCTGTGCTCCAGGCAGGTGTGCTCTTCTGCACAGCACAGCCTCCGGTGGGAAGGCTCCTTTCAGCCTGCTGTAAGGAAATGTCATTTCAAAGGCTCTGGAGATGCAGGTTTTGTTTGTTTCTTCAGGGAGCTGCAAGTGCAACGTTCTTGCTGCGCTCACTGCACTTCCCAAAAATGCATTGCTGCCTTCAGTTTTTCAGGGAAGAGGATAAGTCTTGCTGCTCTGCAGCATCATGTCTGTCAGATGCACCAGGCAGGGTGTGGCAGGGAAGGACTGCGGCAGGGCCAAGTGGTTGCTGCAGCTGCACTGCTGTGGTAGCTGCCTGCTGTGCAGCCAGGGTGAGCGAGAGGTGGGAGTCACTGCGTGCTGTGAAGGAGGAGGCCCGTGCTGGTAAATGCACTTGTCCGTAGTTCATGACGCAGCTCCGTGTTGGGGAGGAAGTCTGCGTATTTCCTCAGAGCGTAATTCCTCTTCTTCTGTCCCATCTTCATCTCAAGCAGCTGTTTCTTTCCTAGGCCTGAAAAGCTGAAGTGGTTTGGAAAGGAAAGTCTTGGTACTTCAGACAACATCTTTGGAGTTATTAAATTGATAAAATCCCCCATGACAACAAATTAGCCTGCTGCTGCTTAAAATACAGGCGGAACTAAAGGACAGCTTTAACACTTAGCCCAGTCTTGTTTTAAATTGTGCTTATCAGGCTTGCATCTCACATTCCTAGAAAGATACTTTCAATGGATTTGGGAAGGATCCAAATTGCATTTTCCCTGAGTCACATGGAGCAGGTTAAGCAGTTGGGTAGAAACCTCCCTTATGCTGGCTGGGGTCTCAGGCTCTGTGGGGCCAGGAGGCTGCTCCTGCACCCACTATGAACTGGATGCTGACAGGAGAAAGAAGGTTGATTTGCTTATAAAGAGAAAAACCTGCCTTTCTAGTTTCAGCCTTCTGTGGTTAAAGGAGCGATGCCTTGGGGCTGAAGGAAGCAGCTGCTGTGCTGGGCACATGTCCCATGGTCTCCTTGACTTTTTGCCCTCAATGTCTGCTTATTGTCTTACAGTTTTGCTACCCCACTTATAAATTCACTCCATTTTTGCCCTCTGGAAGCAAACAAAAAACCCCAAATGCCCCAGTGACTGATGTTAGTATCCATTTTGCTGCTTGTCCATCTGCTTTGAGGAGAAAGGATGCGTACCTGAGGGTGTTCATGCAGTGCAGGGAACATCTGGCATGCTGGGAGAGGCACTGGTGTCCCCACCGCCCCTCTGGGGTGCCCAGCTTTGCCCACTGAGCTGGGGGTGGATGCCAGAGCCCAAGTGGGTCTTTAAACCTTGTGCAGCCCTCAGCTTTGGCACAAGGAGGGAGAACCTGCAAAGGGAAGATTCTGAAAGTATGTAGGAAACACAGTTGGGTTTGATTGGTGTTGGGAGCTTTTTTTGTGAATTTATTTTTTAACTCAGTTTAGGTCACAGCTAGAAGGCAGTTACAATAACCACAGGACATGGTTGTTACCAAATAAAATAAGACTGATTTTTTTTTTTTTAAATTTGGAAAAAAATTGGAAAAGCTGCAATTCACTTACTTCCCTAAGCAAGTCCCTGGCTGTTGAGCTGGCACAAGACAGCCCACTTTCATCTTGGCAGTGGGCAGCTGTTCAGGGAGGATGCTTTCATTAAAGAGCAATAGTATCCACATCAAGATACTTCTGCTTTCTCATACTCTGCTGCTCACTTGGAAGAGGTAGGATGCCTCCCTCTGCTCTTGTGAACCTCCATCTGCACTTTTAGCTCTGTAGCCACTTCCCTGGGGTGTCACTGCCATTGTAAGCTGGGATGTTTTGCTCTGGACCAGAAAATCTCAGTGTCACTGTAGCTGGCAGTGGGAGAGCAGCAGTTAAACACTATGTTCATTAGCTCAAGGATGAACATCTTCGTAGGAGGAAAAAGCCCTAGCCAAGCCTGGCACTTTTTGCCCCAAACAGTACCAAATCCATTCACAGGAGCACAATCTTGCTGGTTTGCAGTCCCTGTGTCTTGGCTGCCTTTTGGTAGAAGCTGCAGCTGGAAGCTGTTGTGCAAAGATCACAGCCAAGTGCCTGTGGCCAGGGCTGGAGGCTTGAGGGAGCTTTTTATTGGGTGCCAGCAAATATTGGCAACCCTGCCAGTGTGTTCTGCAGGAGTGGGTGGGATATTGAGGATGCACATGGCTGCCGGGCATTTTAATCCACTAGAGCTGCATTCATCACCTTCCACCTCAGGCAGAAGAGATCCAAACACACTTGAAGACCTTTTTAAGACCATTTTGGTTGTGTGATGCCAGCGTTGCCAATGTGGCAGCAGCTGGACATACTGATAAAATGCTGAACCATTGTTTCTCTGCAGCCCACACTTTATCCTGGGAGCTAACAGCTGGGATTCTCCTCCCCATCTGTAACCAGCAGCAGTAGGAAGGAAGCACTGCTGGCATTTTAGAGAGCAAACCTCTTTTTTCCTATCCTCAGTGAGGTGCAGATGTGCTGGCACAAAGCAGTCCAGCTAAACATAGATGTCGAGAAAGTTTTTTAAAGATCAGCTTCCCAAATTATTTGTAGCAGAGTGATTGAAAAGTAGCCATGTAAAGCTGGGTACTCCTGTTCTCCTCAGCTACTAAAACCTCACTATTGCTACTGGAGTGGTCTGGTTCAAGGGCTGAGGTAGAGGTGCTCTACCTACAGCTGTGTCTGCACCCGAGCTGGGTGCCCTCGGCCTCTCCCGTGGCAGTAGGGAGGGATGATTTCGCTGTCCCTGCAACTGTGGCTGCTGCAGCCACAGAACTGCCTGCAGCTGCTGGTGCTTCCTCACACTGCCCACAAAAAAGTGTTTCAGGGAGTCATCTCTGCCCTTCACCCCCCAGCTACAGCTGCCCCAGACCACCAGCTGCCTCCAGCAGCATGTGCCATCCTGGTACCCTGTGTCTTGATTTTCAGCTGTGCTCATTTCTGAGTTAATTTCTTCTCGGTAGCTGTTACAGTGCTGTGTTTTGGATTCAGAACTGAGCGGTGCTGGTAACACACTGATGTTTTTCTACTACGTCCTGTTTACCCTATGTCAAGGACGTTTTTCTGTTGTCTCATGCACACTGCCAGCGAGAAGGGATGCAAAAGAAACGGGGGGGTGGGGAAAGCATAGCTAGGACAAAGGACCTGGGCTCACCAGGGATATTCCACACCACAGAATGCCATGCCCAGTATATAAATGGGAGGGACTTACCCATAAGGGGGGCCCATCAGTCAGAGGGTAATGAGCACTTGTATTGTCCATCACTTGTTTTTCCCTTTCTATTAGCATTTTTATAATTTTTTACCATTACTACTGTATTTTACTAATCATCAGTTATTAAACTGTTCTTTCTCAACATACGAGTTTTACTTTGATTCTCCTCTGGAGGACAATTTCCCTGGCGTGGGGGGAAAGAGAAGGGAGGTTGAGTGAGCAGGGGATCTCTAAAGGAGTGGCTGTCACCTCGTGTCTGCTCAGGTCCCTGCTGGTACTGCCTGAGCTTACCATGTATGAAATTTCCAATGACTCAAACTGGTTATTTGGAACAAGCAAGGCTGGAGACTGGACATGCTTTTAATCTTATTTAATGGCATTTAGCACACAGAAACTTCTGCTCATGCCTGTGGGACCTGCTCGCCAAGCAGCGTTCTGACCACTAATATTGAAGAACATCTGCATGAGCAGAGTTCAGCATCGAGCAGAGACAGCAGCACATGGGAAGACCAGCAGGGAATTGTTCATCACTGCTGCGAGTCCAGAGTTTAAATTAATCCAAATGTGGGGGCTAGGGAATAAGACTGGAACGCCTGCGAGCCTCCTCCTCTCTTCTGGCAGATGGAAATCCTGCCAACAGCACTTGTGTAAGGGTGTTGTGCAGAACAAGTGCAGCGGAGCGGGAGAGGTTTTGCTGGTTATTAAGCGATGGATCCAAACGAGGTTCTCCGAAATGCTCAGTCATTATCCCAGCCTTGCATGAATTTAGACTAGTCCTGCAGTGGCCTGGGTTATTGCAGAAGGTAGAATATGGGGCTCATAGCAGCATGTTTATCTTGCTGCTTCTGTCTCTACGATGGTTTGTACTCTAAGATCCCATGGCTTAGCTGCAGGCTGGATGATGACCTGCCAAGGGCACCTAAAAACTCCACCTTCATCTTTAACACGTGCTCCCACCAGGCAGGAGCCAGCAGAGCCCTTGAATTCATGGCACAGGTCCTGCTGCTAGCACAGGAGAGCATCTTTTCATGCTCTAGATCAGCATCTCTGTGGACTCACTGTTCCCTGCTCTCATGCCACTTGGATTTTGTGGCAGCTTTTGAGGCTAAAATTCCAATCACACCCCAACATGCTAGAAAAACTTCAAAATCATGCAGGAAACAGGTAAAAAAGTAGCTTACAAGGTACCTGGCTTCTGGACTCTCCATTGGTTATCTTTTCTTAGTTTACTGTGATAGTGCATTTCCGTTTTTGAAATGGTGTTTCCTCACTGTCCTGCTCCTCATTATTTATAACTGGTGCTCCTTCACAGAAGGCTGCAAGCAAACCAGTACACCTTGGCATTCCTCAACCTTTCTGGCTGCTCACTGGTTGAAAACTCCACTGCTTCTTTTTTCTGTTTACTTCTAGCACTCTACAGGTTTTTAATGATAACCATAAAAAAATCAGCCCTTTGCAAAGAGCATAAACCCCATAAAAAATGGAGCGCTCTGCACATTTTCCATTACTCCTGAGCAGAGCTTATTTACCCTGTCCAAAGGCACTCTGCAGATCAATAAAATACCTCCTTTACTTACATGTTCAGGCATTTCATGCTGACTGATTATGTCCCTCTCAACTGAAGACAAACTGTGAAGCAGCTCACATAAAACCAGAAATACAAGCAGATCCAAAACTTTCCTGCTAAACTAATTCTGCTGGGGATTCCACTCAAGGTAACCATTTCCCTCTGGAATGTCACAGTCATTTTTACTTCTGGTAAGGAATTACACCACTACTTAATCAGGACTGCATGGCATCCCCCTGCATGGTGTTAGAGGACCATGTGAGGAGCAATACAAAGGAGAAGCTTACCTAAACTTGCTGGGTGCTTCAGCTTCACCTGCTGAAACAGGACATGGATCCCACAGGAGCCCAACGTGAAAAGCAAGAGCTTTCATTCTACACATCCCTGAACACAAGTCCACACACAGAGGACTCGAGCAGTGAGATGGGGACAGCAGGGTGAGCAGGCTCTGGCTACTGCCCAGGAGCACATCATGTTCCACAGCCAGACACAAAGGCTGACTTCCTGTGCTCCTCTCAGCACCTCAGATGGCTCCTGCAGCCATCTGCCAGCTGGGTCCTGCTGTAGAGCAGGAAACACGAGTCAGTGGCAGTATTTGTGAAAGCACACACCCTCCCGGAATGCGATCTGCTCTTCAAAACTCTCAGCAGTCCCTCTCCTGGGAACTGGGCACTTAATGCCAAAGGATGCTGAGCACTAGCCCCAAGTATAGCTATAGAGAGATACCTACACAAACAACTCTAGAAAAAATGAATTGAGCAAAATTGTGTGACTTATGTATAAGAGTTGTTTTACAAACCTCTGAAAGCACTTGACCACTCCCACAGCCTTTCATTGCTTCCAAGTGGACCAATAATGGAATGTTTGCTTCTCACACAGACCTCCTGTGTCATTAGGGTGAGCAGAAATGATGCTTACACATGAAGGACATGAGAGAATGTGAAAGCTGAGCTATCAAACCTCACCTGCTTAATTTACAGGTATAATAATGAGGTTATCCCCACTCTGTGTTCTTTGCTCTCATTTTAACATAAATTCTGAGAATATATTTAAATATATTAAATATATTAAATATATTATTTATAAACATAAATTCTGAGAATATAATTAAATAGTCCCTTCCCTGTTCCCTCCTAAAAAGGATGTTGAAGGAATAACCCTTGCAGTGTGCATTTCAAAAAAGGGGAACAGAGACACAGACACATTTAGCAATCTTTCCCAAACCACAGAGGAACCCAGTGGCAAAGCCAGCAATAAAAACATACTTTCAAAAAAACACTTCAGACTTGTGCTATCTAAATCACAATGTGTTCAGGTCAATACTGTGTGGTACAAATTAAAATAATACTTTTATTGATATGCTTAAACAGAACATAGGTATCAGCATAAAAACCAAACAAAAGAGAAACCTGTTCCTTGCTGTACCCAACAGACATTTCATTTTTTCTCAGTAATCACATGGAGGGGACTGACATCTTCCCACTGACTTTACGGGTTTTTAACTGCATTGATTTGTTCCCAGGGAGTCTAAGGATAGTGATGAGCACCATGGTTGTGGCTGTTCTTCCTAAAACCTGATAACAGGAGGAGCATCATGTCCATTCCAACATTGCACAAAGGGTTGTGCACATTTTCAGGCTTCCAGACAAAGCCCTGACAGATCCCAGCAGAACCGAGGGTATTAACCTGGGTACACTGGAATGCAAACCCAAAAAGTTATGGTTTCCTCTAAAACACATTTTACATCAAAGTTATTGAGACTTAGAAATGCCACAAAGCTACCAAGAAAAAGTAAGAGGAGAACTCAGAAGATTTCTAATAAAGATAAATCTAAAACAAGTTTATTCTGCAAACTTTTCCTGTCAAAAGACAAAGCATATATAGAAACATACAAGAAATACTCCTTGGGGAAAAAAGCTACAGAAAATTACAAAGTATCAGCTGATAATTTATCTTTATCCTTGCATAATTGCACTGTGCTCAGTCCTGTCTGTAAACACCACAGATCCCTCAGTGCAATCACTCTTACACCATAAATACTTTTGTTAATCACTCTTTTCTTCTCCTTGGTAATGTCTGTATTCCGGCTTCAGCTCCCATGTGTTTTTGTGGGTCCCCTTCACATTGTAGATGCCTATTTCTCTCAGAATTTCTTTCAAGTATATCTGAAAGGAAACAAAAGTTCAAATTAAACAGGCAGGCAATTGCCACAGTTCTTGCACACCTGTTCAATTGCATGGACTCAATTCCTAAGGGGCAGACAGCCTGGCTGGCTGATGGGCACTAACTGGTGTGGGAAGGACTCTGGGATAGACTTCGACCCTCAGGCACCAGCAGGGATTAGCACAAGCCCCAAGGGATGCAGCAGGGAGCACCCAAGCCCCAGAGGTGATGGCTCCCAGGCAGTCCCTCTGAGACAAGTACTCCAGGGGCTGCTGAAATGAAGTCATCAGCACCTCTTGGGAACTATTATGCCACACATCTTCCTCCTGCTGGAATTCCTCCAATTGAGCTAAAAGCTCTTGACCTTTCTTCCTGCTTGGGCTGGGATTATCTTGAAAATCCTTGCCTTATTCAGACTTTGTCAAAGCCTCAAGCTGTTGGTTTTTATACCATTTTGCAAAGCTTTAAGCATTTTATTATGGCCTCATTTTTAGAGGAGAGCTGAGTGTACGTCTGAGAATTTTCTAATACCTTAAAATATTAAGGCTTGGAAGAGAAAGAAAAAAACCAAAACAAGTAGAGCTATTATGGCAGTAGTATAATAATCTTTGACAAAACACGACTCACTGATATTGCCCTCCTTCACTCTTTATAATAAACACCAGTAATTTTCTTAAGAGTCACAAGAGCCTGCTTGTTTGTTTAATTATTAATTGGGACTGAGATGAGTGGATTGTCATGGCAACTACAGACCACAGTTTAAGAATCCCCACATTAAATTCATAATTGCTCCAGTTAGAGCAATTTAATCCTGTTGGAGTGCTTATATTGAACTGGAGTTGTTGGAATGCTTGTATTTTCTGCATCTGCAGTTCCACTAAATATCAACGTACTCCAAGCCATTAAAACCAACAAATACATGTTGAAGACACAGGAAAATAAGAAAGGTTGCTTGTCTAAGTGTTCCATGCACTCTTTCCCCCTTCGCTAAATGGAAAAGCTAGGAAATACATGAACAAAAAATATGTTCTCAGTCAGTAAAATAAGTGTATTTTACTAAAACCTTTCCTTACTCTTCCTCTCCAGGTACACACCAAAAGTATGCAAAGCAGCCCAACGCGTAAGAAAGGTGACTGTCAGGGATGTGCACATGAACCAGCTTCTTAGGGTCTTCTAGGGTGTTTCCTTTGAGCAGAGCAGCTGTGCTCAGGAGCAGGGAGTTCCCTGTGCAGGGATGGCTCCGCAGCCTTCCGGGGCGCAGATGCAAACCCCAGCAGGTGGCAGCAGCAGATCACCGCCGTCCCCTCCTCGCACACCTCCTCTGTTGCAGAGATGCCGTCATTGTTCCCCTCAGGTACCCGGGACACACGCTCGCTGTGGCAGCGATGCACCGCGCACGGTGCAAAAGGTGCTGGGAGCAGGTGAAGCAGGCATTTCTGCATGGGTGTGTGCAGATGTGCACACCTGCATCCCCACTGCCTGCACGCAAGGCCGTGTCACCGACAGACACTTCAGAGCATGGCAGAGTGGATGGGAGAAACACCTGGCTGCAAGGTTAAATTTTGCTTCAGATCACATGGACAGAGAACTGGAAAAAATCCCCCACAACTGCACTCAATGCTATGAGGTACACTGATGTGCAGTTCTCGAGCTGGCAGATCTAGTCTGCCTGGGAAGCTGGGTCACAAGGTGTGATGCTGCTGCTGGGCTCCGGCAGAGTAAAACCACTATGGCTGAACTTTCCATAACACCCACCCAAAACCACCCACCCAGCTACACGAGGACTATTTTTAATTTCAAGTACTTTTCAGACCTAACTACTCAGGCAGTTCTGCTTCTCTCAGGGCAAAACTTCCAAGAGTGTAACAAAATGGAACAAAACCAACCCAAAGCAAATACCAAAGTAGGGTCTGTGACACAGGTAACAGCACTTCAAGCTGGAAGCGTGAACTGCAGCAGCTGAGGATTTGCCACTTACTTCCCATCTCTGCTGCAGGGGGTAACCAGGCAGGAGAGGTGTTAGGGAGGGCAGCTCAGAGCATTAACCCCAAAACATCACTGTGTGTGCACAGACAACACTGAACTGCTGGAGTTTTTAGACAATTATGAAACATGGATAATCCAACAGTGCTGTATTGTACCTGAGAACAAGTGGCTTGAAGAGATGAGTTCAGGGGATGTTATGATTTTTCCTGCAGGATCAATTCTCCTCCTAGAAACCAGGACTCCCCACCTGGGTCTGCACGACACAGGCTGGCCTGTGTATCTTGAAGTACAGTGCTTTGACACTGTACCATGGAGAGAAACGCCACACTACTCCCAGTGATGCCAAATACTGAATTTTAGAGTCTGGTGATCGCTAATCAGGGGGCCACAATTTTTTCTCAGAAAGGGATCCAGTGTGTTTATGTACATATAATTCTAGCACAGAAACTCATCTGTAGGTGATCTGTTCATACATTTAAAGCATCTTCTGCTCTGTTCTACCTTTCCTCATGATTTTTTCCACATAAAGTGAGATGTTATCATGGAATTATGGGATAAAAATTACTGAGGAGCTAACTTACAAGCTCTAAAAATCCTTCTGAAACTTTGAGGGTGAAACAAACCCTGTTGTATTTAGGATAACCATTACTTAAAGCTAAAATAGAAGAAAAAATCCAAACAATCTACTCAATTTTTTAAAAATACCGTTCTTAGGCCACTGGCTCTATCCTGCTTCCATTCTTCGCAAATATTTGATTTCTCACTAACAGTATTATGTTCTCAGCCATGAAGCCCAATTCTGGAATTACTGCAATATTTCCAGGGAGCATTTAATACTTACATCTGGGTAGGTGGCTCAAGATTTGCCTACTACTGCAAATTGTAATTTTGCATTAGAATGAAAAACAAATCCAGGTTTCCCTAATATAGCAGTCATTTACATTCAGAAAATACTTGTTTTGTGATTTCATGACACAAATAAAGATGGCAGCAACTTCTTGTGTAACATGCAACAAATTCTGTAGCAAGGGTTTAATTCACTATTTACATTTACCATTACATAAGAAAAGTACCTTTATTTATTTGTAACTTCAAGATCTCCAGTGGCTTAAGTGGGAGTTGTGGGTGACTACTGCAAGCTGATGTCATGGTAGATGAGATAAATCTGAGACTTGCTTTCAAAGTGATCGAGATAGTGACTGCCACACTTCTCTTACCAAAAATAAAACCCACTTAAAATTTTCTTGCCACTTCCTCCATACCTTCCTTCTATTCCTTCCTCCTTCTCAGCTCCCATGACCCACACACCTTCTCTGCCGCAGAGATATGGAGCTGACTCATGAGATAAATGAATGGAAGACATGGATATGTTACTCAACTTTCAAGTTTCTTTCAAGGCACTAGAACACAGTGAACCTACATGGATTTTACTTGGGTAACATCTTCGTGCAGCTTCTAACCATACAGATTGTTCACTTATACAAAGGCTCTGACAGAGATACACTTCATTCTAAATGTGAAGTGAGCAAATCTAGTAAGCACCTTCCTTTCTGCCCCTTTTTTTACAGAGTATTTTTTCCATAATCCAGCTGTCCTTTCTTCTGCCTTAGCTCTAACAACCTGTGACATTGTTGCTCCATTTAGACTCAATTAAGTCCCCTTAAGTCTTCTGAAATCTGCAGCTGGGTTGAGGATAGATATTGAAGTTGGCAGTGAAAAACATCAAAAACACTGAAGGTCCTTTGCATGTCACTGTCACCCTCCCACTCTTGCCTGATCTGCTCAAGGAAAGCTTGAACACGGAAAGAAGGGAAAGAACTGAAAACTTATGGTTCATACATGAAGAGGCTGACAGATATAGCAAGACAACAAAACCATCATACATGCAGATGTCTTGGTGCTTTTCTTGTCTGTGTATTGAAACACTGCTTAAAAGCAAACCCCAAATAAATCCTAAATATCAACCACCTAAACTCTTAACCTAAAAATTACCCTATTTGTGAAGGAAATCCAGTGATTTTGGAGGCATTGAGCCTGAGCTCACGATGCCTGAGCTCCTAGCATGAATAATCCCTGCATTTAATACAAATTCCATGAAATACAGAAAAAGAGCAACACCTGTTGTAGTGCCAAAATAAAGTTCAGAAGCTGAGGGAAGGGCTGACCATAGACTAACATAAGCTGCTGCTGCCAAAACTAGGTTTCAGTGAGGACAGGAGTAGCAGGGGAGACATGAGAGCATTACAGAATTTGGTTCCTGGTATTAAAACAAACCTAAATAAAAAAGAGACCATTTAGGTTATTTAAACCATCTCTGTCAAGAAAAAGCACACTCACTACAATGTCTGGTATCCTACACTGTCCTACAATGCTGAACTTAAAATTTGGTGACTTCAGTTTGTTGTAAAACATATTTAGAGAGGAGTTTCTAAGGCATATAACACATATTAAACTATTTTCTAGATATGTGAAATACACACAGTAGTAACTACTGAAAATGGTTGTATGTACAAGACTTGCAGTACATACCACTGGCTGTTTGGTTATGTCCACCAGGTCTTTAATGTTGTAATACTGATGTTTCTCAAAGGCTGAAAAAAGCATGTCCAACACTTGTTGTTTATCAGCTCGAGCTCTTTTTCCGTCTTCTTTCTTCTTCTTCTCATATTCAATCTGTTACAAAACACGTTTTAAAGACATTCACATGTAATGCTGTATAATTCTCAGTGCTGAACATTAAGCTACAAAAAATGTCTTCTATTTAACAAAACACTGTTCAATGACTGAGTCCTTTTCATCTGGAAAGTTTTCTTTTGAACGTTCAAATATTCTTTTATGAACATAAACTAAGCATTTTGTCCCCAGCACAATAACCTTCTCAGATTTATCTGCTTTAACCAGAAAAAAAAAAACAAACAACAAACCCAGAAACAGAGCCTGCAGGTGCCCAAACCCAGAAAAAAACTAATAATAATATAGGAATCCAAACTGAGACGGTATTCTCACTCCACCTCTGTTGGTACCAGCTTCTGAGGTACAATGACAAATGCCAAACTACCATGCTCAGGAAAATCCACAGGCTAACATGGCTACATCCACAATCACAACAAGCACCTGCCCAAAGAATGTTCCCAATGGCCCTTGTATGCTGCCTCATTTTCTCCAGAAGCAGCACTCAAGGCATAAACTCCATTCAATATAGAACCAATCTTCAAAGACACACTTTGAGGATGTGGATGGTTTCTCTTCAGGAGAAACCAGAGTAGCACACATGAAGTTGCACTAGTCCCAAAAAACCAAACCTTCTAAGCAGGGAGAGGCCCCTTGTTGCCACACATCATCCTACTTCAAACTGTACATTAAAAGTTACTTAACCATTATAATCCGCACCAGATGACTATATATTTTCACAGAAACTTTTATCACCTCCAAAAATACTTCCTCTGATTCATCATCAGAAGCACAGACCAGCACACCCCAAAGAAACCCCAGTCGCCAGAGAGCACCAACCACGACACCTGCCAGCACATCACCTCACCCACCCCCAATACCACCCTGGAACAGAAAACCAGCCAGCTCCTTGGAACCAACAAAAGTGATCCAGAAGGTAGTGTAAGTCATGTAATCATTAAGTGCTTTCAGGCAAACTGCGTGGGTGAATCCATAGCGGCACAATGTACAGCAGAAAAGATGCATGTGATCAATAAGGGACACACGCCTGGCTGTAAATGGGATAATTCTGTATGGCAGTCGTTCTGCTTCTGATGGCTCAAATCTGACTCTGAAAAGGAAGACCTTCAGATGAAAAGCCTAGAAATGAAAATACACAGATCTACTAGATACTAAAGATCTTATTTTTAAGAAGAAAGATTGGTTTTATGGCCCAATTCATAATTTTTCCTATGTATCCTTGCCAGCTAACTCCCTCCTACTCTCAGAGTGAAAATAGCCTGTCTCTTGGTAGCTGTCCCAAAGTGGCTAAAGAATATTGCCACCTTTGCTGTGGCTCCCAGGTCTCCAGCCAGCCAACTACCTTCTTCACATTCTGAAATGGATGTACATCATTAGACTGCATGCAGAGCAATTGTTCCTAGCCTGTAGCTTGAAGTGTCTTACTTCTGATTTAAACGAAAATGAGTGTGCACAACGAAATACTTGTCTGCTTTTCCAACTCCATGCAGTGTTATAAAAGCTACAATCTCACCACACAAACCCATCATGCAATTGGTTTTTATCCAGTAAATACAGTTTAATTATTTAACTCTTTAGCTAGTGCATTTAAAGAAGAATAAATCTCCAAAAAAGTAACAGCTCTGCAACATAGCAAACTGTAACATCAAGCAAACCAGCTTGACAGTACATCATCTTGGTTGCCAGGATCCAGAGCAGAGCTGCTGCACCACAGACTCGATAAACCTATGACACTAGCCTTCCTTTAAACAATAGCAAGCCAAAACATTTGCTTCTTCTGGAAGTCCAACAGACAATTACTAAAAAAATTCCATATGAATACTCTAATAGTCTTAATTCATTAATGTATAAAATCAACTCACATAAAAAACTGTGTATCAAACCCTCCCTTTATTGAAAAGTTATTAGCTGCTGGTGCCCCAGTTGCCCACTCTCTAATTAGCAATACTCTAGCATTTTCCTCTAACCTCAGCAACAGTTTCCACTGTTGTCTGATAAAAGTGCACATTATGAAGTGCAAAAAAAAAAAAGCTTGGTGTCTTCTGTTGCTGATTTCTTCTTTTTGGCCTTGTGAATACACTGCTCACAGCAAGTTACAATGCAGCCTTTCACTTTTTTCCTTCCTGTTTTCTTTGCAAACAGGATCTTCTATGTAGTAGGCTTAAAGCACTTTTTAATAGTCATGTAATGGAATGCACCTACACTGTAAACTAATTAGATGTCTTTAAAGTTCTGTGTTTTTTTTAATTTAGAAAACATTCAAATACTATTTTATTTCAAGGAAGGACCATTTTAGAACAAGCTGTTTAGCATAGAAGTTGTGAGTTTATCCCCAAAGACTTCATACTGAAATCAATTTCTCTTTGTTTACCTTCCCAGGATGTTGCTAAGCTTGCTGAAAAGCTGCCAAAATTGCCTTCTTGAAAGTATCATTAATACTGAAGCTGATGTAACTGCTTTGGTAAACAGCGACTACAAAAGTGATAGAGAAGTTAGAATAAATCCAAAGTTTCATCTAAAGATGCTTTAAAGTAGTCCTAAAGGTTTTTTTGTCTCCTGGAGCATGGGTACCAACCTCTACAGTGCAGGACATTGGGAAGAGAGGAACACAAAGAAACCACTAAAAGAAGCCTCTGAAGGCGTAACCAGAACCACTCAAGAACCTTTCTGCTGTATTATGAAAAATAATTAAGTCACAGAAAGGTTCCAACTTCAAGAATACTAGCCTTGCAACTTTGAAAACACATTTAATATTTATGGAGGTCATAACACATTTAATATAATGGAGGTCTTTTCCTAGAGAAGAAAAGCTAAGTTACAATCTTAGCATATATTGTAATGGAATTGCAATTTCTTCAAATGAAAAGGTAGTTGTAATATAATTTCTTGCAAAAAAACCCTAACCACTTTCCCAGTCCTTGAATTCAAACAAGTTATTACTATTCCACATATAATTTATTTCCCTCCTCCTTCCTGCTGTATGTGCATTTATAGGTACATGAAGCAGCCACACTTAAGCCCCATTTTATATTCTTTCCTTCCAGAAATGTTAACCCTTTCTGTCTTACTTAGTAGATACTCATTCTTCCCTCAGAAACTGCCCAGATGATGACTGTATTAATGTATATGACAGTTTGTACATTTTTATTTCTTTCTTGTGAAAGTCCAGTCTGTCCTCAGCACAGCACCCATACGATTACATGCAATGCAGCAGGTTCTAAGAAAGCAGTTGCTGCTTGAAAACAGCACAAAAATTCAACCAAGTGGTTTTAGAAGTTCATGGACTTTTTCTCCCAGTTATATACCCTTTCAGCTATCTAACCTGAACTTTAATAAAAGACTTAATGAAAATAAAGATTTTGTAGAAAGTAGTCATGCCTCGGCCTTTAGAGTCAAGGCAAGGTGGTCAAGGTGACTCAAGTACGTCTTACAAGATTTTTCTCATCAGAACACCTTTAAGGTAGACATGAAAACTAAACACACTGCTGATGGATTTCCATGACCATGAACAGCTATGTAACCATTAAAAATACAATAATTAGGACATAAGAGCATAATCACTTTTAACAGGCCTGGTTATACCCCCTCAATCTCACACAAGATTTAAATTTCCATAATGATATGATGACCTGCAGTTTGCAGCTGGAATAAAGACACAAAGATTATCTCTAGGTTGTAGTCATACTGTTATAATTATGCTGATGTCAGGGAAATGGAACAGCATCCCACTAAAAAGAGAAGCTGTACCCCACCAAAGCTTATTCCAGAATTAAAGAAGAACACCAGCAGCATCATAAAACAATATACTGATGTAAAACTGCATCCGCATAGTAGGCACACATCAGTGTGACTGTTTTGGTTAAATGGTATTCGCTCAGCTGCAATAGTTATATTGGTATGATCATCCATGTACAGAGCAGACTTTGAACAGTAACTACTACAAAACAGACCCATGAGAGAAAAATTATTATTTCTGGTTCTGTGGCAATAGACTGACTTTCATAATAATGCTTAAATATCATCCAGTATATTGTCACTTGTTTTATGTAAATAAAATCTTAATAAAAAGTGTAAAAGTTTAAATGACTAACACAATGATTCATTTTCAGTATGACTTAATGTTGCTCACATTCAACATACTCAAAGAGTATCTTTAAGGAAAAGGACGTTACAGTTTATATGTACATCAACCGATCTGGAACAGCAGTGTGGGTGTAATATTGACAAAGCCAATGATGCCAATAACATGTACTGTGAAGGTAGGAAACTGAGAAAAATTATCAGCTGTTACTCTTTCTACTTGTTGCCAATTCCTCCAAAGGACTGGAAACTAATGATTCTTTTCAAGTCCTTTACCCTCCTGCAGATGATAAGTTATTTGGCTCAAAAGAGCGTTTCCACATCTCATAGCACAAAGCCAGAACTGCCTTTCATCCACAAATGTCAGAATTACATTTAAAAAAAAGATTAGAGGAAGAATGTAATAAAGCCACTAAAAAGGGTTGGGTGAAGGTGGTCTGCCCTCCATCAGATAACACAAGACAGTTACGACTGGCAGACCTTAGCCCCAAGGATGATACTGTCCTGAGACAGAAAGAAGATCCCCAGAAGACAAAATCAAGGAGAAACCGGATGACAGAGCATTACCAAAGACAGTGGTCAACTGTGAGCAAAAGAGCTGCTGGACAGCAGCAGAGCAGTCCTGGAGTCCTAAGCCAAATTCCTCCTGAAGAAAAGAAGGGAAAATACTAAAAGCTACTTACGTTATATTGATGATTAGCCACTGGTTTATAGTTTGTGGTTACAGCTTTGTCCAGCTGCTGTGATAACCTTACAGGTTTAGAAGATTCTTCTATCTGTAATCTACAAAAGAAAAAAAACACCAAAAACAAACAAGAAAAAAAAGTTCAGATAAGCATACACTCAAAGTGAATTCTAAAAATTTGCAATTATGAACCAGCCATTATCAAGGATCAGTTGCAAACAATCTATAAGGCAAAACAGATGCACTCTTCTGAATTAAGTTCTTCTTACTCTATTTTTGCTTAAGGACACTGAACTATTAGGGTGCTGTATGCTACAGAAGATACTGAAATGCTGAAAATCAAACAGCTGTAGAGAAGATACTAAAACTGAACTTTGAACACAAATTTCACTGCAAAAGCCTAATGCTGAGATTGAAAAAAACCCCTCGCTCTTAAAAAAGATCAAACCCAACCCAAATGAATGCAGAATCTCACAGCTTACTCAGCTGAGGGATGAAAAAAGATTTTCATCCACCTCTGATAACCCATAACCTTCTCTTAGATATTGAAATGTAAAAACATAAATTTCTGTGACCTTTCTTTTGACGTTACAGTACAGTAAGAGAGTGCAAATAACAGTTTTAAGAGCATTATAAAGACATGAAGACAGAAAAATCTACCCAGCTTCAAATCAATGTGTAATCAAGTCTCTATCACACAGATAACAATAGGTGACCTTCAATTCTCTTTGGGAAAGACTCTCAGAAGGTCATTGGTTGAGGATATCTTGTCAAGCTTATCCCCATGTAATTTAAAGCTTCTGTATGTTGATGTAGAGGGAGTGTTCAATTTAATTCAGATTTAGCACTCAAGAATTTCTACTTGAAATGTAGAGGCAAGAAACCAAGCTCTAGAAAAGCACAGGACAATGGCCTTTCAGACACAATGGCTTTAAAGCACATCTGATTAACATGTTAATTATCAGTGAAGCAGTTTTGTTTCCAAATGTGTATCTTGTAGGCAGAGGAGTCAATTTCCACTAAATACAGTATAACACAGCCCAATAAATGCACAGTGATGCTTGCTTCCTTCCAAACAAAATTAATATGGTGACATTAATGCAAATAATAACTGCATGTTTACTAGTGTAAAACATACAAATTATAAAACTGACAGATCTTTAAAAACAACTGTAAATATTTGAGATCACTTATCTATTTTTGTAAAAATATCATTTACACCCAAAAAGATAAAATTTAAATTCAGTGTGTTTCTGAATTAACACCTGGACAACCTAAATAAATTACATTTGAAGGAAGTATTAAATCAAGAAATAAATTCTCTAGTTGTAGTGACTTGAAATGAAGAAAATCATTCCTCATAGCTGGTATTGCTGTCCAGTAAGTGGGGACAGTTTTTTCTCACACATAGATAAACTTGCTCCCTCTTGAATCTTTATATCATAAAACGTAGAATATGAGGCAACGGTTGCTTAAGAGTAGTTAAAACTACAGAAAAAAATGACAAGTCTGCAAAAGGAAGAAGGAAAATCAATTGGAAGGTAAATGAACAGTGAACATGTTTTGCTTATCACAAGAGTTTATCTTTTGGCCTTCAATCTAATTAAATGATTTTAAAGATTTTCTTCATCTGGTTACCAAAGACCTTCTAAACTCATGTTTCACAAAAGGCATAGACCAAAACTAAATCACTGTCTTTTCTACCAATCTGTCTTTTTCTCTACTTCTCCATTGCTTAATATTTTTCTTTTTGGTCCCAATGACTTTTTAAATTTTTAAATAGTTTAGCTTTAATTTTTACATAGTTTGGCTTAGTTCTTTTTTTTTTCCACTTCATCATGTTTCTATTGGTTAGGTCTGGAGAGTTTTCCAGTTCTTCCTTGCCTGTATTCTAGCTATTCTTCATCTCACTTCTCCCCCCATTTTTCCTTGATAAAGGAGACTTCCTGCTCAACCCATTTACTGATACTGCTCCTGTTCATGAGACAGGGGCTCCTTGAGACGAACTGGGAATTCTTGTCACCCTCTTCCCCTCCAAGGCCACTGCACCAACTTCACGTGCACCAGATTATTTGATTTGCAATGTAGCTCCAGAGTCCTTCTCGTAACAGCTACAGCACAGGGTCCTAACAATACCTAAATACATGAGATGGTGTCACGTTTTCAGGGAGCGCCAGGCATTCAACACTGACCTATCTTTGTGATTAATCCTCCTTGCACTGGGCTTCATATTCATTACTCTTTACAATGTAAATTAACAATATCTCTATTTCTTCAGGTACACAGACAAAGAACTCTTCAATGATGAATTGTCAGCCATGGACTTTAGACACCACTCATGTTCAAGGCCTCTTCCTGATCTGGCATTTTAAAATTACAATACAGGAAATTTCAACTCCCATTCAGTGCAGCTTCCTTAAATGAATTCTTCTTTGCACAAAAGTACATTACCAATTTATTTCTTAATATTTTTTCACTCCTCATCCAGGGTATGCATTTCAGCTCTTTTATGTTAACCTCCCAATTTCCAAACCAGTAGAAAACCAAATGTGTAAGGGAGCTAATAGACTTCTCAGAGGCCTCCCTCCAAAGGTTGATGGAAGTGAAGGTACATTTAACAAGTAAATTTCTCCAGCACATAATCCTGAAAACAAAGAAAAACTTACTGACTGCTTAGAAACAGAATGAAAGCCAATCAAGTGAAAATGGAGAGGGACCAACTGAGCTTGTTTGTGGAATGGCAGAAGACTTCAGAAAGATCTATACATAGCAAGTAACAAATGCATCAGCTACAAATGTATGTTTCTGGAATTTCAGAGATATTTGTGTTGTACTTTGATATTTCTTGCCAAAGGTTTCCAAATTACAACCACAGATCTCACAGATCTCAGATGGTCTTTAGAAAACTGGCTTACAGTAAAATGTTAACCTTTATTTTGGTTTCTACTGCTGTAGTGAGAGCTAAAAATACATGACATTCCTGATACTACTTTTTAATGCAAACAATTACAGCAGTGGCCACATGCCAATATGGAAATTTATAAGGGAAGCATGGTGACTCAGGAGGCAAAGCTTTTTATTAATAGCTTTTATTCTACACATGCATCTTGCTCTTCTCCCTAATGGCTGCCCTTCCCATTTATTTTACAGCAGCTTTCACGATTGCACAGAGCCTCAGGTTACCTTCCTTTACGTTCCTTCCACAGGGCTTGCAGGTGGAATATTGTCACACAATCCTACGTGGAATAATAGCTGATGCACATCTGGAATTGGCCTCACAAAAATGCATGAATAAAGAGACTGACAAACATGGTATAAACACCAAATTAGCAAGTGGTTCACGCGGGGATGAAGCACTGAAATTTGCTTAGCGCATTACAAAGGGTAGAGACAAACAGTCCATAATCATTTTGTCCAGATGATTTGTTGATACAGACACTATCTGCAGGGAAAATACAGCATGGTTGTTTGGTTTTTTTTCAAAATCATGCTGCAATTCTGTTACATTCAGAAAGTAGTATGTTGGGGGGAATATAATTGACTTTTTAAATTTGCATAGATGTTGTCTGAAAAAATTTGATTTAATATATAAATTTATACATTCCAGTAATTATACACTCAAAAATACATACCGAAAACTATAAACTGGAAATTGTACTAGCCTTTTAGATAGATGTTTTAACATGTTACAGATAGAATTACTTTTAATTATTTAAAATTTCTTAAACAGAACTTAAAAAGCAGTATTAACCAAGAATATCCGGTGGTGCTTTATGCAGAATTTTCTCATAGTGGACCTGCTGAATCTTACACTAAACTTCTGGTAGGAATAAAGAAAAAAATCAATAGATATTCTGAGTCACTGGTGACACTGATTTAAAGGAGCAGTGGCTTTTTACCTATTACTCTTTATTATGATTTGCACGAGTTAAAAGACGTAGTTATGGCTCTGAACAATACAAAAATATCCAAGGAATTAAATTTTACACTGAACTCTTGTTGAAATAGTTAGAGCCATATTTCATGCTAATATCTGGCCTAAAAAATAAAGAGAAAATGGAGATATTTTTTCCCCAAAACTGCCAATGAATTAGCAACGGAGCAGCCACCAGCCTGCACACTGTGGTTTTCTCTTCCACCCCCAAGATCAAATATAGCTCTTCCACCTTGAAATACAGCAAATAACCAGCATGGCATCAAATTCACCATGGTCATTTCCCAGCAAAACACATTTCATACCGCAGCTTTGATTTCATGACATTATGCTTATACTTGAATAAGGAGAAAAAAACACTCAAACAGACTGGAAATAATTCCATAGGACTTGGCAACATGTAGCAAGCTCATACAAGAAGACAGATGAAGACAGTATGTACATTCCTAGGAAGAGATATTCATTGTTTTTTAAATACATGTAATTTTCAGCAACAAAAAATAAATCAAAGACCTTTAGAACGGATAATCTACTGTGATTAATCCTTCGTCACAAAACAAATGTTTCAAAGATTTGAAGCAGGTATTAATCAGAAACACTGCTAGGGCTCGAATTCTTTGTATTTCTAAATAAACTATTTTCCAGACAAGAGAGGAAAGTTAATGTACCTTTTTGTGCTTGGCTACCTGTACACAGGGCACCGGTCACTAAGGAGTCACCCTTACTGATGAAAAAAAAGCAAAAGTTGTGTTTCTTCTCTCTCTGCAGTAACACCCAGCAGAGATGCACTGGAAGACTGCAGGCCCACGGCCCAAAGCTTTGGAGGGGAAGAAACACACACTCTCCATCTTTGCATAGTTTTGTAGCTTTTCTCTGATTGCTCACAGTAGTTCCCAGTCCAATACCAGGGAACTGAAAGCCAAGGACTAATTCTCTCATCGTCCCTTACTCAGTAATTTTGTACTAGAACCAGGCATTGACAGCTGCTTACATGAAGTTTCATGATGTCTGGTATGGGCCATGAAGCTATTTCTTTGCTTCCTTATTTCGCTAAGCATCCCAGACATGACAGAAGTAGGTACATCCTGAAAAATCTCATCCAAAACAAACTAATAAAATAAATGCAACAATATAGCCCCACACCTCCTCTTCTTTTGTTCATTTGGACTTCTGCACCTTGCTGAGGTTCAGGTAGCATGTCTTTTGACTTTCCCTCCAAGCAAGAATAGCAGTAATGTAAGAAGCAAGCAGATGATGAACAAGAGATGAACATTCTTATTAGATACTGAAACTTAAAAAGTTTCACTAGTTCTGTGAGAACTAAGGGACTTCAGCACCCTGTGGTGCACATGTTGCTAAAACAACCCCATGGCAGTGCTCAAGCACAAACAACATAGGAAATTACTAGAATGGCCACACCAGTAAAAACAGGCACTATCTAATAATAAGAATGACAATCTGTTGCTACACCAAACAATCTGTCATATATTCTCAAAGATAAGAACAACATGCAAATTCTGCACGTTGTGTTTCACGGCAAGGAGCCCTACTGTCTCACGTTCCATGGAGGCGGATGACAGCCTCCATCGCATGGATGAATCCACTGTTCTTCAGACACTCAGTGTTACTCCAGCGCAGTCAAAGCAAAGGGAGTCTGTCCCCATTTGTGAAAACTAGACACGCAGACAGAGAAGAGCATGAGCTGAATGAAAATGGCATTAAGAAGAGCATTTGCCAGCATTAAATAACTAAATGTTTCAGATTATTAATACAGGATATGATTTATAACTAATTTTAAGTCCTGAAAACCTGGCATTTCAAGGAAAGAGCTGTAATTATTATGTGTTCAGATATCAGATTTTTCTGAAGTCGACATCTTCAACTATATATGTTGAAGGGTAAGCGATGAATCACATGACAATTTCATGTCTAATTCTCAGACAGCCACCACAGTCACAACTGAAGACTCCAATTCTACATATTGTATCTTCCTCCAGTACAGAACATCAGATGATATAAATGGCAATTCAACAATAAGTAACAATTTCTTATGCATTTTATTTTCTGGATTGACAAAAAGTGAATAATTGATTAAAACAAATCCAAGTTTTCCTCTCTGAGTTTAGTATAGCAAATGACTAAAAGCTTCTCAGCTAAGCTTGTGTGAACAAATAATATAAAGATAAAACCTATTTTAGCATTAGTACTGATATAATTGAATAATTTTCTCTATTTGTTTGATGCACAACTTCAAACATGTTAAGTGATGCACTAATGCAATTAGCATGAAAAAAATTGTAACATCTGCTTGACATCACAGATATTTTTAATCAAGCTGATGTGTGTCTACAGATACTTCCACTGGAAGCATTCTGACACTGATGAAGTCAGGCTCTGGCATTGCCTGGTCCACACTGGGGACAAGGTGGAAGAGTTTTATCTGAGACTAAGTTCAAAAAGGAATCATACCTCAGAGGTATCTTCTATATTAAACAGCCTATCCATTAGAGCAGCTGACAAAGTTTGTTTCTTGTCCCTGCCTCCATTAGGTTCGTCCGTCCAGGTCTGGGTCTCTCTTTTGTTTGTTGCCTCCCCCTTTTACTCAGCACCCACCCCCTTTTCCAGTGAAAAAGGTCCATGACCAGATATCCTTAAGGGCAGAGATTCCCATTCAACCCTGTGAAGCAAGGCAGCCTCTGCACCCTCCTTGTCCTTTTAGGAGGACTTAGGTCAGGACTTGGGTCACAGCATCACCTCCTTGCCCCCCAGGTGAAAAGGCCCTTTCAGCACTGCTTAGGCTGTTGATTGATAGAAAATCACACAACCAACCACAGAACCATTTAGGTTGGAAACAGTCTTTAATTTCAACCATTAACCCAGCACTGCCAAATCCACTGCTAAACCATGTCTCAAAGTGTCCCTCCAGGCCTTTTAAATGTCTCCAGGGACGGTGACTCAATCACTACCCTTGGCAGCCTGTTCAATGCTTAACATCCACTTCAGTGAAAAAATGTTTCCTAAAATCCAATCTAAACCTCCCCTGGTATAGCTTGAGGTTGTTTTCTCTTATCCTACTATCTATTGCAAAGAAATGAACACTTCCTTATTACAATTCATGTACTCTGGAAGAGCAAAGAAGTTTGCAGCTTTGCAGTTGTTGAAAATGCCAGGATTTTGCCCTCCTTTCCAACCTATGGTCATTGCAGTCAATCGATTAGTGCCCAAAAGGAAAAGAACTCTCCGTTATTGGTTCCTGCCATACTTCCAGTATTTTCTTATTAATACGCATACCACGAACATCTCTGTTCTGCCCTGTTTCCTGCCCAACACAAGTGATAAGATCAAGTTCAAGAACAAGCAAAAGCAGAGCTAACGGGGAAGGTCTTCCCTGAGGACTAAGTCAGGGTAAAAGTGCATCCATGCACGCTCAGTTACAGGCTGTAGCTTCATATGGGGCATTTCATCTTAGTTTCTAAGTGGATTAAAACACAGCAGATTTTTATAACACAGGGCTTATACTTGTGGCTTATTCCAGTGACAGAAAGGTCTAAAATGAGGATGAAGTAAAACCTGGATGCCCATTTGTGTCATCCGGAGCATGTAAGGGTACCTTGACCACAGGCATGAGACAAGGTTTGAGACTGGTAGAGTGGTAAGGTACACCAAACAAAAAATTAGGCAACATGCCAGGAGAAATGGGAATGCAGGCATGATTTTGGGGAGAGATCTATAAAGAACTATGCAAATGTACATGACACACATCATTCCCACATGGAAAAAGAGAGGGAGGCAACACAGAGGCTGCAAGAGAAGGACAACACAATAGGAATGGCTGAACAGGCTGGTGCACATACTCCTGAAAAATAGCAAGAAAGGGGAAAAAGTAGGTTGAAAAGCTTTTGGGTTTGTTCAGCTAAGACACCCAGGTGACAATCCACAGGCCACCGCCTCTGAGCCAACCCTTTGACACTGGACACTGCAATTTATACAGCACAGGCAGATGCCAGCATCTCAAATACCGTAGGGATGAGTAACCATGGAGCAGATCCCGGCTCCGGGGGAAGCACCAGCAGCCTCACACGCCAATTACTAATACTAGAGAAGGTGATCTAGGAAAAGTGACTCATTAGAAACTAAGCAAGAGAGAAAGAGCCCAGCCCTTTAATTTTAACATTAATATTAGCTCCTGAATTAAAGCCAAATAAAGTCTCCTTTCTCACTTCCATTTTCAAAGATTCAATTTCCTTTCTCGCTCCTATTTTTCTCACTCCTCAAATTTCTCCACAACAAATGGATTAACATGCTAGACACGATTTCAATTCAGATTTTAGAAGAGGAATTCTAAATTCTGAATGAATATTATTAAAAGTAAAACAAATAGACTTGTCTCAAAATTACATAATCTTTGTTCTCCTGCCAAAACTCATCTGGTGTGCTTGGAGCTGTTTTGAAATCAATGGTAGAAGTAACAGGGATTTTTAGGTCTGGGCAACAAAAGCCAAATAGTTCTTGGCAGTCTGCAGATAGAGAAATCGTGCACATATTGCTAATGGGGACAAGAAAAGAGAATTTTAAAAATTAGTTTGTTGAGACAGAAAAGGTACATCTTTACCGTACTCTGAAAGGCCTAGCTCTTCAATTACTGGTAAAAGGGTGGATAATTTACAAGCTCAGTCAATTCACTCCACAATGAAACTGCTCACAGCTAAGGAGGTGGAAAGAAAGAGGCAGACTCTTGGCTACAAGTCCTCACAAAAAAAAAAAATCCCTACAGCACCTCAGCTACATCTCTTCAATGTGAACCTCTCCTCCCCTTCTGCAAAATGTCTTCATCAAGTTACAGCTGCCAGCACTCTGCCTCCAACTACACGCTGCCATCTCTAAAACTCCAATTCCCAAATACTTCACCACTCTCCTGATTGTTCTGCAAACAGCTATGGCATCTGGCTCAATTGGGGATCTTCCAGTTAAAATTTACTGTAAACAATTTAACAGTTTGTGACAATCTGGAAAACATTTGGACTGCTTCCCTAGAAAACCTAGCTGGCTCAAATCTTCAAGGTTTTTCTCTGTCTCTTCCTTCCTTAGCCTGCAGACTCTAAAATTCTGGATAGCAAGAACACCTTTTTGAGGACCCACCCCTCCCTTAATTAAAAATACATTCAGAAACGACCATCAAGAACTGCTGTAAAGGGCAAAGAAAGGCAGGTGCTGGGAGAATGTACTGCACATGCCCATGGGTTAATGACTATACACTGCCTTTGATAGCTTAGAGGGGAATCTTGCACAGTTCAGCTGCTGTTCAATGATTTAAACATATGGCTGCACTAAACTGCAGAATTAGTTCACACAGAACTGCTGAATTAACCCACCCAACACTCTTTCCTGCAAGCAAAGAGAATGAAATCAGTTTTAACTGAACTCTGAAATCATGCTTAATCCAAACAAAACCAGCATTAAATTAAAAAGAAGAGCTGGGTAGGTTCAGCAACCCTAGAAACCCTATACTACAAAGACCAAAGCAAATGCAGGAAAGAGACCTGTCTTTCTCCTCAGTTCATGTCAAAAAGCAGTCTTGCTCACCCCCCAAGTGGAAAATTTACCAATTTCTCCTGCAAGCCATGGGAAAAAAGGAGATAACACAGCACAGACTGAAAGATGCATCAGTTAAACCAGAAAACTGGAGATTTTTTAAAACTTCGATCATCATTCTTTCAGCCAATTGTATTTCCTTTGCCAGTAGTACAGAACTACTGCTCTGCTGCATTTGCTCAAGTAGTTTAATTACATTTTACCTCCTCCTATTTTGCAAAACAAGTGCTCTCCCAGCTCCCTCTCCCAATATATTACATACCTGCCCACCTCCACTGGAAAACCACTGCTGGATGTGCCTCACCTGTTCAAGTGGGAACTGTGCTCCCACAAACAGAGCAAGAGGGTATGGAGCTGCAGCAAAGCCAGAGGCAGACACCAGTTGTGTGGAGGGAGCCCAGCAAGGGCTGCGAGCTGCAGGACTGCTCTGCAGCTGGGAGGTGATGGCAATGGGGAAGAAGGGCCACCAAAGGGTCACCTGTCAGAGGACTACACTCCCGCTTGCCAGGTTGTGAAGGAAGGTTTTATAGCAGCCCTGCATCATTCAATTCTGTTTGAGTCACCCTCCTCAAGGTCCGGTCTTTGAAATGCTGCTGCAGAGGGCAAACTTTTTATTTTCTTAAAAAGCCTTAACTTGCCTTCTGTGCATCATCTTCAGGGTGGTGCTTATCAAAGCCACAGCTGTATCACCATTAGCCCAAATAAAAGCTCTCAGTATAATGAAAATACCTTCAGGATCAGGTGCTGTGGCTCAAGACTCAGCTTCAAGCTCTGCTATAGCTTTAACCCAACAATTCTCAATTTATTTTAAAACAGCTTTCTTTAAAAAGCACACTGGTAACCACAAGGCACAACAAGGACATGACTAGGTTTTAAGGCAACTGAGTCCAGAAATTGTTAAGATTTCATTTTGCATTTGAAAAATATAACTTAAAAAATAACTCAGCCTTTGTTTCGAAGACAAAACCAATAAGCTTAGTAGTTCAGAACATCATCTTTGAAACGCGCCCTAGAGAGCTCACTTGTTAAGAAATAAACTTAGCTCCATGTACTTTGAGGTCTGTTACATTGGTATTCTCTTAATTAGAGATTTTCAGAAGAGTGCATCTTATTTGTGAGCACAATGAAACTCACCCAGACTTTGTGAAGCCATACCTATTCTGTTATTAAATAAAAAAACCCAAAGATTTGATTACAGATTTGTCTGGCATGACAAATTCCAAAAACAGTTAGTGGCTGAAGCACAAACATTGTCTAGCTTCCCCAACAGGAAGCTGGATAATTGGGTTTTCCATAAGACCTGTGTGAAAGCAGACTCCATTCACGTCCAGTTTGGTTGAGTATGTCTTCCACAGGGAAGTATGGGGGGTGGGAGGTGGGGGAAGAGTCGTGAAAGAATTTTCAGGGCCACTGTATTTTAAAGCTTGATTTGCACAGTGTTCCTTAATTAAACTTGAGGTTGCAATTTTAAAAAATGCATTGCATACAAGAAGAAATGCTCCACATAAATTTCACTGGTTTGTCATGAACTGAATTTGATAGTCAGTAATCCAAACATGAAATGTAATGTGAAACCATAATTACTGAGAAAAGTATCAGTTTCCCCAAAACTTCTATAGTTTTTGATTCAGTGTGTGTGTGTTTCTCAAATGGCAGTGTAAAACAGTGTCTATCAGGGCACTGAATCTGACAGGGATGGGATGAGCCTCCCCCACAGCAGCCCCTGAAGTGCCTGAGCAGCACCCACACAACACCAACACCCCCAGGAGCCAGGAAGCTGGGAGTGGGCAAGAGGTTGAGAGGGGATGCAGTCAAGACAGCTGACCCCAGCTGACCAAAGGGATACTCTGTACCATATGGTGTCATTCTCAGCAATAAAAGGTAAGAGAAATGAGGAGGATGACATTCCTTATGAAGGCATTTTCTTCTGAAACAGTTGCTGTGTGCACTGGCTTCCCGTAAAGTTGTCCCCATAAAGTTGTCCAGCTTCCCATAATGTGGCTGGACATCGCCTGCTGATGGGACGTGGAGATTAAATCTATATTTTTGTTTTGCTTCCACACACAACCTTTGCTTTCTTCCATTAAACTGCCTTTAACCTGACCCATGATATTTTCCATATTATTTTTTTCCACTGCCCTGATGAGGTGGGAGTGTGAGAGAGCAGCTGGGTAGGCATCTGGCAGCCAGCCAAGGTTAACCCACCAGACATAAAAACGCTAAAAAAATTGTAACTTTATAAAAAGTTAGCTCAGTATAGGGAAATATTTAGAGCTACAAATGTTTTAAAAACACTTAACATCAATGGGAGAAGTTCTCTGGCAGAGAACACATAACATAGGTCAATATAGATCAGGCTCAGAATGATGTGAACTGCTGGATATCTGCTCTTTCTTCAGTGGTATACATGGCATACTGCCAAGAATGCGTCCCTGCTTATGGCAGAGGTTTGGAATCACGTGATCCTTAAGGTGCCTTCCAACCCAAGCCATTCTTTGATTAGATGAAAAAGAAGTGTTCTTTTTTTCTACTGATATGTCTCCTATTCAGTTCATTTTAGTTTACATGGTCATCTTGAAAGACACTTAATAATTTTTGTTGTTATTATTTATTGGCTTTGTATAAAAACAAAATTATAAGCATCTCTAGGGGAAAAGAGAAACAAATCATTTTTTGTGAAAGTTATGAAAGCTCTTTGGAGCTGTTTCAAATCCCATGGGACATCAATTTTTAAATTCTAGCTCTAAGTCTAGAGGAGGTTAAGACACTCTAGAGAAAAGAACTGGAGAACAGATTTATTTAAAAATCTCCCCAAAAACCAGCTGTAGCAAATATTTAATAATTAAAATGTAGAAAACAGTCAAGCAATTACTCAGAAAGGTAAGAAGCCCAACAGGTTTTTTTCCAAACAGATACTTTTATATCTGCAATACTTTTTGGACTACTTGATCTGCTCACCACATCCTTTAACTTAATAACTCCACAAGACTTTGGAGGATTCACACATCCTTCACTGCAACAGGAAATCAAACATAAATTACCTACCACTTTCTTTATTGCTAGAGCCGCAAACATTTTGTGCTAAATGGGGAGAAGAAAATGCCTCTGCAAGCCTGCTTCCCCAGCTATGCAGAGCCTCAAGACCTCTATGACATTTCAGGCCAAGTACCTCCTGCTTTAGAGACTACAGGATCTCCGAGCCAAAGATGACAGGTACTATGCACTGTATTCTCTTCTGCATTTGGCTTAGCAGAAGCAGAACACAAAATGTTTATATGGCCTTCATAATTTTGGAAAATCCTTCATTCTGAAGAAACCAGGAAACTTCTTTTTCATAATGGAAAAAATGCCAAATTTCGCAAAATGCTGTTATAATTAATTTAAAATTCCTCTCCACTTGATAAATGAAGAAAACAACTGTCCATTGCTTCTTCTCAAGTGCAAATTCTATTAATGGCTACATGAAAACTAGGTTTACAAAGGGGACCAGCAGCATGCTGCTTTGTAATACAAAAGGGCCAATGAAAAATAATAGCATATAAAAATACCAAATAATGAACAATGTAGTTTTGTGCATTGAAACAACGTGCCTTTACAAGAGGTGTTCTGCTATGCCATACCCCAGGTAACACATGAAATGAACACTTTATTGCAATGAAATACAAACAACCTGAAATGGGACATCTCCTTTGTACATGTTCCATGACAGACGGTACTGGAATGGTATTTGCTGCAAACCACATTAAATCAGTTTTAGAAACTAAATTTCATCAATGAACAGATTGCACCATCTGCTTCTACTAATATATATTAGAGAATGTGTATTTTCCATAGCTGCATATTTACTCTGTAATCAGAAGCCTATGAGACAAATAGGTATAGCTTAGCTACAGAATGGCTGAAAAGCATCATCATTTGGGAATGTCAAGGGGGAAAATCAAAAAAGCACTTAGGTTATTGAAGGCTGTGCAATGAAGTAATGAAAGGAAATTAGGCAAAAGAAAATTTAAGCAGCACACTGGGACACTAACAGTCATTGCAGTGATGAGAGAAATACAAATGCAAAAAGCGTAGATGCAAGAGTTTCTTACTAATAACATGTAGAAAAAAAAAAGAAATAATCTTTCAATTAAAGCCTAAGTAGGGGTGTCTGGAAATCTAAATTTTTATTGCATTTTTTTTTGTGTTTTCAAGAAAAAAACGGTTCATATTTGAATCAGGAGGTAAGCCACTGACATCTCACACACAAGACCCCTTCTTATAAGCACCTGAAAAGTCAGGCTGACACATTGCTGTGGCATTTTGTGGCACACTGATATAACAGCAACGCAAAAGTGAACCTGAGGAAAAAGCTTGAGAAGCCAGGGTGAGATTTCACCAGTATTATTCTGTGTACCCTCACTAGCAAGGATGGTTATTTCCTGGAGAGTACAATACCAACTGCAATTAATGAAACAGTATTTCATTATAAATTGTGGTCTTCTCTCTGAAAGGACAATAAAAGAAACAAGAACTATTGGGGCACTAATTTTCCCTGCTATAAATGAACAGAGGAATGTAACAAGTTATATTCTAAGAAAAAAAAAAAAAAAAAGAGTAGAACTCTTCAGAGCCAAAAAATAAAATAATGAGATATGAAGGTATGACTGAGGAGTATGAATTCATAAAGTCCAGGAATAGGGAACAACTGTATGATGTGAATACCAGGAGTAGCAGGCATTAGGTCACAGAAAAATCCCCAGCAAACTGAGGAAAGCAGTTCTTCAGACAACTTGTAAATAAATGGCAGAATTTCTTGATGCAGAATATTATGAATGCTACAAGTGCATATGGGTTCCCAAAAAATAACTTTATTGATGACTACTAAAAACCAGGACAACACAACAGTCCTTGAGATCTTGTCCAGGACAAGCACAGTGTGCTGGATTTAGCAGGAAAACTGGGAAGACAAGCACTCCCTCTTTCCATCGAGCAGAGTGAGGCACTCCCTCTGCCATGCCCTCCTGCCAGTATCCAAAGTGAGCAGCCACAGCCTGCTCTGTGTCACTAAGCACAGCTCCATGCAGGTCTGAAGATCTGGATGTGCCAAGCACTCGCTCCAGCTCAGTACAATTGAGACTCCAGAAAGAAAAACACATCAGACACCGCTGTGATTTTTTTCTCACAATCCTGAGAAATATTAATTACTGGGACAGTAATCATGTTTCATAAACAGCTGCTGCAGATAAGGAAAGAAAAATTAATCTCATGCTACATGTGTGTAGATTTAATTAGCTTCTGCTCAAAGGTACGTCTTAAGAGAAGGATGGGATCCAATACAAAAACACAAAGGCATTATATTGCTGCAATCCTAATGTGGAAGTAAGTCAAAGATCTAGAAGAAAACTGAAAGGAAGACTTTCTGAGTTGAGTATGTATTATTTCAAAACCAAGGCTTTTGACTTCAGAGTCTTGCAGGTGAAGCAGGATCTCTTATGACCTATATAGACAAAAACGAAAAGAATATGAACCTGGACTTTGCCTGAAACTGGGAAGTGACCATGCCACAGAATTTCTGTCAGGACATTCAGAAGAGCACCATCAGTTCACTTGCCAAAGCAGAACTCGTCAGCTTCTTCATACCTCTATTTCCTCACTCTAAATCACAGCATAAAATCGACCTCTCAAAGTGCAAAGCCTTTTAAGACCCTTGGGTACAGGCATTTACAGAGAGTATTAACAAACCCCAGTGGGCCATGCCACGACTATGTCAATGAACACAGAGGTGTAGCACTTTGGAATAAAGTGCAAGCTAAACAGTTAAGCCAAAACCAGTCAAAAGAGGAAAAAGTGAAACATTTATTCCTGCTGGCCAATGAAACTGCAGAGAAATTAAATTACTTCTTCAAGAAGGACATACATGACAAAGCTGGATAATTACAGGCATGATAGAAATGAACTACAAGAATAAAAATAGAGTTAAAAAAAAAGTTTGTGGGTTAGCGTATTATTTAGAATGAAGTAACATAGTCATGACTTAATGAGGATAGCCTCAAGAAGGGAACCCTACGCATCCATACAGACATTTAGATAGGCCCACCTCCTAAAGCTAGAGAAAATGAAGAATGAAAATGTAGACAGAAACACATGACAGATAATTGGAAGGGTTTTGGAAGTTTTTTGAATAATCAAGAAGTCATAATTACCTAAAGAAAAAAGGATTTCTTCAAAAAGGAATAAAGGCAGAATGGGGAGGGAAAAAATAACCAAAAAATATAAAGGAGATGCCCATTAACAGCCTTCCTAAGATACTAATTTTCTGTACTTCACTTAGGAGAGGGACAACAGATAGAATTTTGTCTACTTGGAATTCTTAGATAAACACACTTTCATTTGTAGGTGGACATCATGAAACTACTATTGCACTCTAATCTCCATCCAGAAGACAAAATAGGGCATCATGAAGGATAATTCAATGAGGAACAGAAACTGTGGATGGATTCAAGTATCTCTTTCTTGTATCCTGAGGAATGTTTTATGGGTTTTTTGTTGAGTTTTTTTTATGTCTAGAGCTTCATCTTCCTTGACAAGCGACTACTAGCTGCTTTGCTTGAGTTACTTTGATGGAGTTGTTTCTAAAAGGCTCCTATTTGCTGCAGCAAGAAGCTGTATCTGAACAAGACTAATTTTCTCATCTAGCTTTTAAATCCTCTAAAAACGATTTTTCTTCCTCTTCTTTATTAATATTGCAATGAACTGAAAGTACTTCTGCATTTTGCCAAAACTTCAACAATCTTTAACTTCAGAAAAATTCTGAACAAAACCAAAGCAAAACATTATGTTTTAAAAAGTAAGGAAGATGCCTATACTCTGAATGAAGTTACTGATTTATCTTAATAGAAGACAAAAAGGCAGGGTGCACTGATTGGCTGGTCCCTGAGAGCTCAGAGCAGATAACTCTTTTTAGCCTCAATTCCTTTGACAGGGGACTTTCAATTCATACATAAAAGTGAAGTGAAAGCCAGGTTCAATTTATTTTATTCTGACATTAACTTAGTCCAGGGCAATTGCTTGTGTTCACAGTGATTAACAAAGAGAAGAGATGTAACTGTCAAACCCGTGTTAGAAGCCAGGTTATCTGAAGAGCACCTGGAGGACAGAACAACACTTAATCATTCTGAAGGGAGTGCTGCAGAATGGATGGCCTCCACATTGCATTCTATTTCAGGGGAAAATCCCTCACTATTATGGCAGGATCATCTTTGCTTACATAGTAAAAGCAGACCCATGAGAAAAGGACAAGATAATTGAAAAAGCAAACCAAATACTATATGATCACAAACCATAGCTAACACATGGGATTCTGCACCACCATTAACGGGGTGATTTAATAACTGCTGCGCTTGATGGAAGTCTTCCTTGATTTGATAGGATTTAGGGACTAGGCCCTAAAAGCTCCTAGTAACTACTTGGCTAGTGCAGCATGACATGAATTCACAATATTGTTTGAATTCTGCCTTTTAAATTTTGCTAAATAAATGTCTTGTGCATCAGTCACTTCTTATACATACACAGAAATACATCAAAAGACCTTAGCAAACAACAAAGCTGACCATGTAACACGATGCTTCCAATTACTTCCAAAAAGGACACTGGTCTTTCTGAACTTAGTAAGAGCTTGTGCACTTGCTTTTCAGCAAGTTTCAGATATCCATACCAAGTATTACTTCTGTTTTGCATGCACCAGATTTCCTAAATCCTAGACTTGAATTATATGTTTATTCTTTTATTAAAATAATGGCACATGTGACATGTGGGCAAATATGCTTATAACTCTTCATCTTCCCTGGATGATACATAGGACACTTGTGCTTCACTCATCAGCTTCTGAAATGGATCTGCCCATAATCTTCAAATTACTTCATGCATAATTAGGCAATTCCTGATTTTCATTACTCATGTTCATTGCTGCAGCATTTACATAGCACCAATCATACAGCTGCCCATGTGCAGATTGGAACACACCACTAATTACATACATTTCATTTGGTTATACTCCTCTATAAGTGAGGTTATGGTTTCCAAGGGCCAGTTCCAAGCTCATATCCAGATGTTCGGAGACCAGAAAGTCCCTGAGGTGTAAAAACTCATTTGAATTTACTGACCCTTTTAGGGAAATAAAACCACAAATAAAGTATGTCTGCCATTTTATTTCCTAACTTGTGTATCTACAGCTAAAATATGACAGCTTGGATTCACTAGAGCTGGTGATGCTTTACCTGTGATTCCTTATATATAATTTTGAAGTATTTTTTAAAAATTATATTAAAAGAAATTACAGTTTGAAATAATTGTTGGAAAATAGTAACAATAGATCAGTTTATCATTTGTTTGCTCTTTTCTCATCAATTTAGATGAATGATTGTGTCTGTTTAGACCAAGCAGCTGCTTTTCAAGCAGCTTTTACAAGTCTTACTTTCCTTCATACAGCTGAAGTCTCATTATATATGCAGAAGACAAAAGTACAATACTATTTATTGTCCTCTGTTTAGCCAGATTCAAGACTTCCACAAATGCTATGCTTAGGTAATTAAAGCAAGAGAAGCATTTCTTTCAGCTGTACTATGCACACATATAAGCACGGAGTGTAACAGAAAACAACTTAGATTTTTAAGAGCCTATAAGGCAATTAAACAAATAACTGCCATATTCCAATCTATGTTCTGCCAAATTTTGTAACATAAGTACAGACTATGCAGCAGCTAATATACTTCACTGAATATACAAAACAATCGCTCACTTTCCATAAGCATTGGCTCTTAGGTCTGTCAGGAACAAAAACCTATATGCTCACAGTGGCTAACATCTATCATTTACTCACCTAGCATTTCACTTACATACACCTTAATGAAATAATAAAAAAAACCTAAATGCCATATAATAAACCACCTCCACAGAGTACAAACTAATATCCAAGTGACATTCAAAGTTAGTTTTTTATTTTTTAAAGCAGCAAAAGGATGTATTAAATGATAATTCTTTCTGCACCAGACCATGCAAATCTAAGAGTACAGGATAGAGGAGAGGGAAAAAATACCATGTAAAACTGCAATGAAATGTCTTAAATCTGGCAGATCCATTTACTAGTTTTGTCCTTGCTAAGATCCCACAAATTCTGGAAGCACTTTTTACCTCTAGAGTGAATACTACAGGGGGGTATTCATCTTCTAATATGACAATAGGCTAAAAAGAGTTAAAAGAAGAAATAGCAATAAAAACAGTTTTAATAATCTACTCCAGTTGGCTGATTTAGGCACCAATTTATAAAACCTACACCATTACTCCTACTCGAATAATGTGGCAGCATAACTACACTGTAGGTGTTTCTCTCCAAACTGCCCTGAGTACCTCTCATGGTCGATATTGCAGTAATAAAGTACATTTCATGTTAATTTAAATTTGTAGTATAAAGACCGGGAAATGAGGTTTAGGTGCACAGTTAGAAATTTAAAACAGATGCTTTAATTTATTAGGAAATATTCATATGATTCAGTTTCACAGCATGTGTGAACATAAATCCTCAAGAGATTTAATTAGGTGTATTTTATCATAAATTGCATTCCCATAGACATATGCTGCTCCTGCTTCCTGCTGATAATAACAAAACCAACTGATACTTAAGAGCACATCTGAAGTGTGGTTTTCTGGCAACATTAGGTACAGTAAGAGAATAAAAGAACAGTGCTCAATATAAGTATCAGTGGTTTTCCCAGTTGTTTAACCATACTGACTTAGAAGAGAGTTTATTTTATACAGTACAAATTAGCCTCATGAAGTTCTATGTTTTCTCAATCTACAAAATATATCTTTGCTTCCAATACCATAAACATGGGGTATGAAAAAATTGTTTGCTGTACCTATAGATGTGCTTCATGAGAGCCTACAAAAGCAGTCTCTTGTTTTGAAAATCATAGTTTTGATCAATTAACATCTTATTAAGTATTTTCTGAGTCTTTTCTGCAATACAGTGATTTCTTAATGCTCTAAGCATTTTGATTATAGTTTCATACTTTCAGGACCTAGTACTTATTCCCTGAATTTCACTTCAGAGAAAGAGTACTAAGTTTTCGTGGATTTTGTTGAAAAGTTCTTTGTCAACATGAGCCACCAACTGCAGAATAGTTAAAATGATCGTGATTTTTCTAGGCAGCTCCCAAAGTCAAAACAGAAGCCAATGTCTGAGTTGAAATTAGAATTCAAAATAAAGAAATTATTTGAAATGTAATTTGAAAATGATATATGGGTGGTTTGGTTTTTTTTAAATTTTAGTTTGAAATGTATTATATAAATACAGATCTAAAGGGTAATTCTCTCTCAGACATTATCATTTAACATCTTCAGGTATGCATCCACATATTGGTGTTAATTTCCACGTAGTCTGCTATTTTTATCACATATTTTTCTACTCCCGCCTACACTCACATACAGTGAAATTTCTCTTTCAAGATGACATCACAATTCAGAATATATCCCAGAATGCAGGGATTTTCTTCTCTTTTTTCACAAAAAGAAATCTGGCCATGGATATTTTTGTGTTCCTGTTCCTCCTGTCTGTTTTCCAATTAGAAAAAAAAAATGGAGTGAACTATGATACAGATAATATTGAACCTTGTAACAGGTTTTGAGCACAGGGCTTTCTTTAACCTCAGAAACAGCTATAGTTAACACTGCTGGAGAGCTAGGATCTTTTCAGATATGACAAGAACTTTTAAAAATAAGCTTAGCAGACAGGATGTGTGTCTCTTTAGTACTGGGCCCAGCTAAACACCTTTTAAAAAATCTGAACCATTTTGAAAGAGATTTTTTTCACCTCTTTATTGTTTTAGATCTGAAGTGGTTGCATTGTCACAGTCATGATGGTCTAAGGGTTAACAAGTGCCTGAGCTCACGGGAAGATAAGGATTCGTATTAAGCTATTTTTTTACACTTCGATTCCTCACCTTAAAGGTGTTGTCACGTTCCTAACTGACTCTAACATGAGATAAAACTGTTCAACCAGCTCTGAAGAAGGACAGAAGCCTGTGTATCTCTGCTGTCTGCAGACTGGAATAATGAAGTCAGAACCTCATGTTATAAACAGAAATGAACCCTGTAAAATCCCTAATTTCCCCATGCCTATTGTCGGGAACGCAGCTCAAAGCCTCAAAACTGAATGAAACCAAGAGCAGAAGGAACAGAGAAAAGCTCTTTGGTGAGCTATTTCTTTGTCTAATTCGTTACTATTTCTTCTTTATCTTCCTCCTTGGCAAGGTCTCAGTCAGCACTCAAGAACACACGATCTGAGGGAACAGCAAGGCAGTAATTCAAATTTATATTACATGTCACAGGGTACAGTTCCTCCTGATTCTGCCACTATCATTAAGAAAGGGGTTAGTCAGATATGCCTGAAAAAATATGGACCTGTTCAAAGACCTAACATAGAGACATCATTGCCATTAACTATGGTTAGGACCCAGTCTGTTCACGCTTTCCTCAGTTACTGTTTCAGTGTACCCAAAACCTGCAAGATGGTGCTGTACCTGTTTATTTTTGGCAGGTATTTTTGGAATTGCAGAATTAATTCTCAGAACTGTCTGTCAGGATGAGCTGATACATTAATAAGACAGGAGATTTTTAATCTTTGGCATTTGGAAAATCAAATATAAATTATCAATAGAACACACTGTATGAGTTGAGCACAGATTTAAATTTCTTTATATTTTAAAACTGCTGCTGAAGATAACTCCTGGATAAACTTGCAACTTCACCTTAGTTAGAAAGGGCAACCCTAAACTTCTACCAGCAAGTATTTGAGTGCTTGACAACACCAGAAGCATCCAGCACACCTAAAGTTTGAGTGAGAAATGTACCCTGGATGAGAGAAGGGAAGGTAGGGGATAAAAGAAGACACATACAGTGATCAATGGGAAAAAAAAAGTCAGTCTGTCCTCCAAAACACCCCAAATCCAATCAGTCTGCTGCTACAGGTTTCACTATTGCCCTTCTCTACCTTCTAAACCTAAGTTCTGGTCTGTGCCCACTGTGGTTTCTAAACTGTTCAGAGATGGCTCAACTAGAAATGGCTTTAGCTAGCTTATGTTACAACACCCAAGCAGAGACAATGGATCCCACAGAAAAGAAAATTAAATAATCTTGATAGAGCAGGTAACATATATCAATACGTACCAACATGATACATTTGGATATCAATAGGATTTTAATTCAGGCATGCAGAGCCACTTTTAGTGCAGAACATTATCAGCCTTGAGGTATGTCAGAAAGTTGGGTGAAAATGAGAGCATTTTTTTAATCATATCCACTTAGTGGCTTTGATATATTAATTACACTCTGTTGGAAACTTTAATTTCAAGTAGTGGCATATAATCTTTCTAAGTTTTAATACTTTATGCTATGCCTTGCTTTCAAACTTGAAACAGGAAAAGCTGACAACTCTCAGGTGATGCAGTATCCATTTTGAGTTTGAACATTTCAGTCTTCTTGTGAGGCACAGGGAAAGCACAGAGCAGTCACCTGGAACACGGCACTTCAAGGCAAGAACAGATCTTTACAACTCCTGTGTGAGAGGCTTTCTTGGCTGAGAGCCCACATTGCCAGCTCATGTTCAAGTTTTCATCTACCATTATTCTCAAGTCTTTCTCTACCAGACTGCTCTCAATCACCTGGTTGGCACTGATACTGGGAATTGCCCTACCTCAGGTGCAGAATATGCATATTATCATACATTTATGTGTTCTACAGAAGAAACTTAAACAAAATTATAAACTAAAGTAACATTGACCCTAAACCTTAATGATCACTGGTAGTTGTCACAAAGCTGCCTCAGTTCCAGCTTTCTGCCCGGGCCAGCAGGGGAGGAACTAAGCAGTAGAGTCTATGAGCACTCTTCATGCTTTCCTGCTGGGGTCATCATAGCATTCAAGGTACACGGTTAGCTCAGAAAAAACTTCTCATTTCAATCTCAGGTATGGATAAAGTGCATCAGCCCTGTAAGAGTTTCACTGTCCTATTCAACAAACATACAGCCAGATTTGAGCTGTAATACTCTTTCGACTAGCGCAGAGGCATTTGTGTTGAGTCCTAATGGTGGTACTGGCTTAGTGCAAAATTTTCAGTGAAGTATCACAGACACCAAAATGACAATGATTAAATCCCAGGCAACTGACTAGAAACAAATGAGGCAATAGTCTAGCAAGGACATAGTAACAGATTTCAGGAATGGTGCAATTATTGTATACAAGGGGCAGTTAGAAAATATTTTTCATTAAAAAGCACAAAGCAGCTTGAAAATTTCAAACTCAATGTAGACTTGAAAGGGACTTGAAAGGGACACATCACTAGAACTGACATTTAAATCATATTCTGTTGATAAAATACCATTTCAAAGAGAAACCACCTCATCCTCTCACAATCATGTCAGTCTTGCAATGGTAACTGAATTAAAATGGCAGCATATGTTCTTCTTTAGGCCATAAGCAGACATATTTGTATTTAAATTAAGGCATGGAAAGAACAAAGAATTTGTGAGCCATTGTTTTTATATGAAATTGTTAAATTTGTGTATGCACATGAATGTACATAAGAAATATTTCAGGTAGGGGTCCTTTGTATTAATTTCTGCTTCTTTCAAGCTGTGGGAAGTAACGGTCTGTAGAAGAGCTTTTGTGCAAAATATTACTGAAAATGATTTGCATTTGATTTGAAGTGTAAATAAGCCTCCTATGATTTTAAAGTTCCTTCACTGCATTTGCAGCTTAAGTATAATTTGTTGGCCTTTGATACGGTCAATCCCATTTTTTCTATCCAGATGATTCAAGAGAAGAAAAGTGAGTTTAAGTAGACTAGACGAGTGAATTTCAAAGAATTTTACATTATATCTCTCGCTTAAAGCAAAAGGAAGTGATTTACTGCTCTTTTCCATTTTATGGCATTAATTTGAATTCAACTCTAAAGCCTTTTTAAAAACAACCCAGACTCAAGCATTAGCAGGTGGCTGCACAGTTTCCTCCCTATTGGAAAACATTTCAGGATTGTGCCTGAGTACTAACTGATTGTTGCAGTGCTTCAGTATCTTGTATTATTATCTGTGCAATGCTGTGATTAATTTCCAAAGCTGGCATCTTTTCCACCCACAGAGCCTCTAAGGAGCACAGGAGGTACCTCCACAGCTTTCCTCCATGGTACCTGGTGCTATGGCACTTTGGGACTTAAGCCCCCACTGGAATTTTGCCATGTCTGCAGGAATTAAATCACCCACTGATGACAGGGAAACCCAGTTTGATAAGCACTGGAATCCTACAGACAGACATTCCTTTAAAAAAGAACCAGAAACAGAGGATGGACAGTCTGTCATCTATGAATTTCCTTGAACTTGGTGACATCCCAAGCAACAGGCGCTATTTGGAGGGACACCTGTGCACCCTGCCACCTTTCAGACCATTGTCTCAGTGCCTTCCTGTAGCTTCATAAATTTCAGAAATGTTTTGATAAGCCAGGAAATCAATACATCAGCAACAGAATTTGCCACCAGATGATTCTAATCTTTGATTCTGCACCAGGTAGCTTTTAGTACTCAATGACACCATAGAATTTTTGGAGCTCTTATGCAGCAGGGAAGTGTTGGACAATACCAGTCTACTGATCTGTTACAAACTCCAAAAATCATCAGTAATATGTGAAAAAAGCAGCTTAAAAATAGAAGATGTGGTATGGTGCTGACATTCCACATATTGTGACAATTTGAGCTTGTCAGGCTGGTAGTTGCCAAAGCAGTTTTGCAGAAGCAAGAACACTGGCAGTACTCAACATAACTACAGCATTTGGAATGGTGGCCAGTAAATGATCCATGAGCTTCAGTGAGCTCTGCAACAGAGAAAATGCTGACACCAATGAAGAAATGAGCTTTTTTTATTTACCTCAGTAACACCAGATCAGTCATGGTAGTTAAAACTGAACTCCCAGATTTTCACCCACTCTAGTATGAGTTTCATAATACAGATGGAAAAGAGGATGAAAAGGAATGTGCTACCCTGGGAAGAAGAAGTATGTTCCTACATACTAAACAAGTCCCTCACTGAAATCTGGAAAGCACCTTAGCAGCAGAGACATCTTTGTAATTATTGTTCACCCTGGTTAAAGAACCTCCAGCATTGTACAACACCCAGGACTCCGGTTTCAAGAGAAGGAATCAGTGCCCCTGACATTAAGGTTTACTAGAATTATAAATATCCAGAACTTCTGGTGCTGAGCACTGGTACTGAGTGAGGCTTTTTTCGAGCCTGAAGAAGCTGGCTACGACTGAAGCCTGAACATACTCCAGGGTGACTATTTTTAGCCTCACTGCTTTCAGCAGATAGAAAGGAAATGGATGCTATTTTGCTAATTACCATAAAGGCAAACTAGGTATGTTCTTAAATGCAATGCCTCTGTTTCATGAACTTTATGTCAAAAAAACCCCAGAGCAATGAGAACTCTCCAATTACAACTATTGATTTCCTTCCGCAAGTATAAGGAAAAATTCATGGAGTATTTGCCATAAACTCTTCTTAAATATTCATCCCAAAGAATCTCTCTTCTTTCTGAAAATGACCTTCATGCTAGGCTTCTATCAACAACATACCTTTCTAAAAAGGCACAGAACATATTCACTATGCTCTCTATTCAGAAGCCATTTTAGTTTCAGAGAAATGCAGACGAATCTGGACACAATCTTGAGCAACTAGCTCTAGGTGGCCCTGATGGAGCAGGGGTGTTTGGACCAGATGACTTCCAGAGACCCTTCCCACCTCAACCATCCTGTGATTCTGTGACTCTCACGTGGAAATTATGATACTTAAAAAACAGAAAGAAGGCAAATTTCAGGTCATGCTGCAATGAAGCCATTTTAAGGTAAAACAAAAGAAGAATCATAAGTCAGCCAGAAAAGCCTACTTTTTTATGCTGCCCCCAGGCTTTTACAAAAAAAAAAGGAAACTGAGATCCAGTGACCAGATCAATGGTCTCTCCCAAAATTTAAGAAAGTATCGGTTTCCATAACCAATATAATTCATATGCTAGAAAGCGTATTAAAAAAAAATGTTTTATGCCTCTTTCTTCCCCCCTGCCCAATCCCCCTCAGATTAGCCTGAATACACTTGGTTACTAGAAGCTGAAAAGCACAATGGAGTACAAAGAACATATTAACCTTCTGCATCCAGCTGCAGATTTAAGAGAAACATGATAAAATACCTGCTGCATTACCAACAGTAGGCTATGCCTTATTTATTAGTATCATTATAATGGCTGGAAGCAACGACCAAAATTACAACCTTTTTCATATCACTGAACAAAAAAGCATAGTAATATAAAAGGCCTATAAAAATCCAGTCTCAGAACACCACTTGTAAAAACAACAAAAAACAACAGACAAAATGAGAAAGACAAGGGACAGTGAAAGGAGCCTAAGATCACAAAAAATATATACAGGAAACAAACAAAAGCAGCAACACTCCTGACTGCTGAAATGGGGAATAACCACTTCTCTGGGCTGCTGAGCTCATCTCACTTAAACCTTGTTTTTCTTACTTGCTTCTCTCCACTACTCTGGAAAAAAAAAGTGAAAAATGGATCCAAAATGGACACAAATACATGAAGTGTGTCTGTTACTTTGCAGTCCAACTGTTCACAATTAGAGTGTTATTTGCATGATTTCTTAAAAACTGGTGGGTGCCGAGGAACACAAGAATCATATTGAATACATATCTTAACAGTACAGCTTAACCTACATGAACATGATTAACATTAATTTTTTACAAAGTGCACATAACTCTTCAGGAAAAACTGTGATTGGAAATACTCTAGCATATGAAAAAAAATATATTTTTGTACTTGATGAGTAACTTAAAATACCCTAGGAATGTGGTTTTTTACTATGCTGAATCTTACCTCAAGCCAGAGAAACTGATCTTTGATACTTGAAAAATCAAGGTTGCATTGACTGACAGGCAGATGCAATCTCAGCCCTGCATAAAATTGGCTTCCCACCTCAAACAAACTGAGCAGCATTTGTGCAGCACGTCAGCCTTTGTGGAAAATGCACAGATGTATGAATACTTATGTATTTTGGAAAGGAATTCATAGCCAACTAAGCATATCTACAAGAATATACAGGAAGTGGCATGGTGGTCAAATGACTCATTTTCTTCTGTTAGTGGGAAGTATTTGTGGGGGAAAAAAGAGGAAAAAACCCTAAACAACCCCAACCAAAAAAAAAAAAAAAAACCAAAACCAAACCCCTGGCATAATGCTCATTTTCAGCAATATACTGAACTGTCAGTCAGTCAATACTCTCTCAGTACTTTAAAAAAGGTGAGCATCTCATCTGCATTAATTTAATTTCACTTGCTTGACCTAGAACACGAAGCTTCAGGACTTCTAGAGGCCTCCATTATATGGTTGTAAAGAAATATGACTTTTCAAATGTGGAAGTTCATTATTCTAAAATGTTTTACAACCCATTACTCCTAAAAGTCTATTATGCACATTTCTTCCAGCAGCTTTTATAAGGACTTTCATTATATTCTCTGTAGAAATCTCTTATAAGAAAAAACAAGAAGATAGACAAAATTCTTGCAGCCTTGTTACAAGCTGTCATACTGGCAACCACTATTTTCACTAATGACACTTCAAGACATATTTTAAAATTACTTAAGAGAGCTATAAGGATTACAACCCTTGTTGCAGTGTTAAATGTTGGCTCTTGTAGGCTTTTGGTAATCCTAAGACTCCTTCTTTTTCTTCACTTGGTGTAGGTATTGTGAGACTTCAGTAATTCAAATTAGGTATAGTCAAACCAGAGTATTCCAAAAGCCATTGTGAAAGGTGACCAGCATTTCAGCATCACATTTGAGAATGAAACAAGGGCACTGAATTCATCCTTTTTTGCCTGCCATTCTCCACTGTTGCAGAAGCGTTAACAAACAGGTCACACCACACATCAACTGCTTGAGCTGCACTTCACAAGTGCCTTCAAAACCTCCTCTGAGAACTGTGAGCCTGCTGCCCAGCCACCCTAGTGCAGAGGACCTGAGCAGTCCTAGAGACCTTTCTGTAGCTACTCAACTTCACCATGTCAGTCTGAATCAGAGCTTTGCAGAAGTTGCTCTCAGAGATTTTTTTTTCTTCTTAACTTTACCTTAAAATGAAATGTGTAAGATACTGATGTGGTCCAAATACTTTTGAAAATATTTTTTTCTATAAGTAAATGGAGAAGCAGAAATGGGAAAGGGGGACTGAGAAAGATTTGGGGAAGAAGAGAGTTTGCTATGATCAGAGGGATGAAGAGAATGGACGTGAGGACCTGTGCAAGGATAGAAACAGGTAATGTGGCGGAAAGAATCTGAGGTGGCTACAACTGGCATGATGATATTTAAAATACAGAAAGAAGGCAAATTTCATACCATGCTGTAATGTAGCCATTTTAAGGTAAAACAAAAGAAAAATCATAAGTCAGCCAGAAAAGCCTACTTTTTTTATCCTGCCTCCAGGCTTTTACAAAAAGAAGGAAACTGAGATCCAGTGATCAAATCAATGGTCTCTCCCAAATTTTAAGAAAGTATCAGTTTCCATAACCATATAATTAATATGCTAGAAAGTGTATTTTAAAAATAAAAAAAAAAGGAATGTTTTATGCCTCTTTCTTCCCGCCTGCACAACCCCAGCCCTCCATTTTCCCTCTTTTGTGAATAGCAAACACTCCTTAGGAGGATCAAAATCGTATTCTCATCTCCTCTCAAGTCATCTGGACCCTGAAGCGATCCTGAATGTCTGGGGAACTCCTCTTCTCCTGTGCCCCATGTTTCCCAGTGCAGACAAGCTGCTTGGAAGATCTCTCTCTTTGGAGGGGTCATTAATCCAAGGTGGTTAAACATTGGAATCACAAAATTAAAATCTCTTAAGCCTCAGAAAGGCAAAATTATGACACAGACAATGCATCTGCATGGTGGAAAGCTGACTAGAGTAAGAAAATAGTCTGGTTTGTGTGGGACTGTCTAGGGAGCATGTGGAGCCTGCCTAAGGCAGCCTGACAGAAGGGAAAGGCAACCTGCCTGGATGACATGGATGGTGGGGACACAAGCCTGGTGCAAATACAGAGTGTGAGCCATGTGTGTGACCCCCACCTGTGACGCACGCACTGCTACCACAGTTCACATGTGCCCCCACTGTCTGACAGGCTCCATGGGGCAAGAAGGGTCCTATTGTAGAGTAGTGTAGGCACAGTATTTTCTGTGACACTGCACAGCAAAGCTGACTGCAGTTAGGAATGGTCTGCCTACTTTTTTCCCCACACAGTCCAAATATTTTTAAATGGGATCATGAGATCCACTCCCACAAGACAGAAATCATGACAGGTGCTTGGAAACCACATACATTATTTTCCAGCTAGCCTCAATAACAGCAAATGTAAAACCAATCATTAAGGTGCTATGAAGAAATACACTGCTAATAAAAATTTTGCAGGAAGTTCAATAGCACAAAGCTTTACTACTGTAGGATAATGGGATTTTCATGGTATTTGTCCCTTTTCTAGAATGTGAAGTTCAGGAAAACTGAAAAAATTAAAATAAATCTGCTGACAAAAAAAACTTGCAAAATGGAATACCAAGTGAAGGTCACACAGCCTCTGTTTTACCTTAGTTAGGGAGTAGCTATCCCTAGACACACGTCTGTACCTTGTATTCAACGTGTTGGGAACATCAGCCATCTCCATCCTTTCTGTAATCAAATCAAAAGTGTGGGGGGAAAAACCCTTCCGAGTACAACGTTTGCTAACATTTTCACTCACACATGTCACCAGTTTCTGTAGTTTCATCATCCATCCTTAAACCCACACGTCACGCTTCTCTCCCACTTAACTGCCAGCAAGCCCATCACAAGACCATCGCTTCATCCTCACACTGAAACTCTACAGAACAGCAAGGAAACCAATGCCATGCCAGGCATCCATCAGCTCATCTCCTCGACCCAGATGCAGACGGCAAAATAGACAGGATCTGTATCTGCATTTAATACCAGGAAGTATATAATCCTTTTTGGTTACTGCCAGCTCTCAGAAAAAAAGTGATTACAGATTTTGAGAGTGTGCAGCTCCATTTTCTAGATCTTAAACATTTAAAGCTACTGCATTTATCTTTTAATTTTACTTCCTTCCCAACTCAACTTAGTATTATAGCACTCAAAGCCTACACAATAGACTTACTGTTTTATCAATATTATAAATTCCATTTTTGAAGAGTCTCTCTCATATAAAGCACAACAGTAAATAGAAAAATGAACAAAATGGTTTAATATAACACAGCTCTATAACGTATGTGTTTTATATTTAATGCTGTCACCTTTTTTTATGCACAGACTGTAGCATGTTGAGGGTGGGAGAGCATAAAGGGAGTGAAAAGTTAGATCCTACTACTCAAATACCAGATACAGTATTTGGATATAAACCAATTCCTTCTGAGGCTGTGACTGCTAGATGTGCTAAATCTCATGCTGATTCTCAGCAGATCAGACTATTTTTTTCAACTTCTTGGTAGAAGGCAAAAAATCTTTAACAACATGTGAAGTTAGAAAGTAGGAATACACAGCCTGACAATTTTTCTAGAGGAAGGAAAAAACAACGGTACCATTGCTTTCACCTGCCAATGTTTTCAGAGACAAAATGTGCTTTTGTATTTGTACTTCTGTTGGAAGTACTCCTATAGGAGTAGAACATGACAAAACTGAATACCAGGAGGGGCTGCATCCATGCATGCATGACAGAAAGTAGAATGCTGAAAAATTCTAAGTTTGGGTAGTACTTAATTAAAGCTATCAGTTCTGTTTTGGTCTCCTTCTGTGGCCTTTCCAGAAGAAGCTTATCTGATCAACTATGTACAAAATGCAAAAAAAGCACTTGGATCAGGAAACCTGTGATTAGAACAAGTATGAAGCAAATACATCTTACATTCTATATTCATGTATATTTAAAATTGCCAGATTGAAATGAGTCTTCTTCTATAACATTACATTTGCCTCATCTCCATTTCCTACTGATGACAAAAACCATAACAGCAATCATAGAACTCAGTTTGAAATTAAGTAGCTCACTGTACAGGAACAAACTTATGGTACTAATTTCCAACAGCTACAACATAAAATGTCAAAGAATGTCAAAACTGAATGAATTCTGTAAGGAAATACTGGAGCAATTTAGATGACAGAGAAAGTTAATAAAATACAAGATACTGAAAATGTATATGATACATAGAAATCAGATCAGGCATCAGAGAAAAACGCCACTTAGCATTTTATGTTTCTTTTGCCAATTTTAAATCAGTCACAGACAATTCTCTTCCTGAAATTTCCTGCTTTGAATTTCTCTATTTACTACAAACTCACAGTATAAAAAGGTGATTTAATGAAAACCCACATGTTTAAAATATGCAAATATGGACTTCATATAAGGCACAGTTCGATCCCAAATCTGACTACCAGAGAACATCATCAAGTTAATTACCCATAAGATATATGAATCACATGGTAAATTCTAGAGATATTTGCTTAAATTTTCAGAACTCACTATATGATCCTGTTAAATGTGTGTGCTGTGGTTTCCATTCCACTTCTGGTATTTTCAGTCACTACTTTTTCTAAGAACCATGCCAGCTTAGGTCCAGCACTTCTCCAGAAACTCTTCCCCATTTTTGACATAAACATCTTCTCAGAGATTCTTTTTGTCTAGCATGGCACAGTGTAAAGTGGAATCAAACTTGGGTGATCCACAGAAACCCACACTTGAGAAGTTCACCCGAGCAGACCAATGTAATCCCTTAAGTCCTCAGGAAATTCAGCTTCAATCACATTTGAATACAGTCATATGTTCAGATATGAAAAGGTACATGTGCTCTAGTAAGAGATTTGCATATGAATGGATGCAGAAGTCTGCATCATCCCACCAGGCAAAACCAGAGGGAGATACAATGCCCACAGCAGCCTTCACTCCCTCCCTACAGTAAATCCACCCCAAAAGCAAGATCAGTTCTGATTCTGTGTAGATCTGGTGTAAGACCATGATAATACTGAAATCACCCTTCCCTAGTAAGGCAATAATAAAAGCACCAAAGTCAGATATCACATATCATTTGTCATGAAGGACTCCTACCTTTTCAGCTTCATATAATTTTCACTAGCTGCAGGTCTGCATTCAGCACGTTGCACCACTATTCCTTCCAAGGCAAGTTTATCTAGAATAAAAAGAAAATGAAGTAAAACTGGACATTAAAATAAGATCCACCAAAACAGTCAGCATTTGAATTATTTTTCACTAATTAAGAATTTACTAAATATAACATAATTCTAAATTCTCAAATCAAGTTCTAAAATATCTGCTATTCAGACACCAAAGAAATAAGCACGAAAAATATGTCTGGACAGCTGGTATACCCTAGACTACCTTGTTTTGCCTTCAGATGTTTTACATATTAAGAATGAATCACAGAGATCAAATTTTAAATAAGAGATTGGAACTCCTTTCTCTAGATGTTGCACTCAGATTATTATCTAAGAACTTTTTTGTAAATGGCCAATTAATACAATCAGTGGCTATGAAAAAAACAATCTACAAAGAGAATCCGATAATCAAAGTATCCAAAACTAGTGGAATATAAAACAAAAGCTAATTTTATTCTTATTCTCAGGAAAACAGTACCGCATTTTCCTCTTGTTACAATTTTTTTTTAAAGTACACTAAACGAACACAACTCAAAAATAAGTAATAGTACAACAGACGGTAACAGTCAGGGAAAAGAAGTAAAAGTTTTCAGTTAGTAATCTATGACACCACATACATGTATTCAGGTAATACTCCTCTCTGTACATTCGCCACAAAGTGACGCAGTCACTTTGTTACCCTACGTAACCACCTTTTGCCTAAAGCAAGGATGACTAACAGAGCAGTACCAGCCTACACCATAAAGGTAGGTAAACCCAAAAATTAAAAGCAACTTAATGCAGCAATGAAGAGAGAAGTGATGGTGGGAAAACCACTTCTACTACCGTGTTCTAGTGCTTGCTGTGTGGATGTGGGAGGAGCGCATGTCAATTTATCCGTCTGTTTTGGGCATAGCCAGCGCAATATGTGTTAAACAAACACTTCTGGAACAGCCTTGCATTAGCAGAAAGGATGAGTTTTAAAGGCTTGATTAGCTCCCAGTATTAAAGTGTCCTTCCAAGAGCACTACACTGTCATCGTCACCTTCTGCTGGCAATGTCATAGAAGATGACAGAAAGGGTGAGAAATACCGATGTCCAAGTAACCCAAGGCACTCTGAGACACCTCTGGATTTCCTTTCACCTTATAGACTGAAATATTACTACATCTGCACATCTAAGTCTGCTCTCCCTGAAAAATGCCAGAAGCAATTACTTAGACATCATGTATTTTAAAATTATCTAATCTAAAATTTATTGGATTGATTCAAACTAAATCTTTGAAAGCAGTAAGAAAGCCATATTTTTTCAGATAGGTTTGAATGAAACAGAAGAAAATTTGTTTTAAAATACTTGTGACTTTGTAGATTCCCAGCTTAATGGTCAAAAGACAACCTGGCAAATTTGCCTGACTTCCTATGTATCACGGACAGAAAAATTGTATGGTCTTTCTTCTTTACAGAGCCTAGTAACTTATTTGTGGCTAAAGTGGTACTAATATTGCTGCTTAATTTCCAATACACTAATATTGCTGCTTAATTTCCCAAAATTGTATGGTCTTTCTTCTTTACAGAGCCTAGTAACTTATTTGTGGCTAAAGTGGCACTAATATTGCTGCTTAATTTCCAATTTTAAAGAATTTGTCTTTAGCTTCTAGTAGTTGATTCCTCTCATGACTTTCTATACTATGGTCAAGAGTCTTTCAGTACCTGATGTTTTTTCCCTTTGAAAGTACTTACAAATCATTATCAAGTTGCTTCTCAATCACCTTTTTAATAAATGAACCAATTCAAGCTCATGCATTATCTCATTATAAGACATTTTTGCCATACTTAAATCAGTCTGGGGTTTCTTATTTGCATCTTGTTCGATCTCGAAATGATCTTTTAAGATAACAGAGACCAGAAACCAGACATAATACTACTGAACTGATTTTATAATGTAAACCATGTAAACCATGTAAACCATATATGGAAGTAAAATAACAGATACAGGAGCTGGAATTTCTTTCACCTCACTCAAGCCATTTGAATGTTATTCAGAATCTGTGAATTCAGCAGAGAGAGGGAGGAAGGGAGACTGTCAGGAAAAAAAATGCTCCCATCTCTTTTAGAATGAAACTATTTCCTGGTGGGTTTTTTTGGTAAGTTTTTTTTGGAGGAAGGGGCTCACGGTGTCTGTGTCCGATGACTGCTTCATGCTTAGATGGCTAAAAATGGGTTAAGATCAATTTGTCTCTAAAAACCAATTTCTAGGGGTTTGTGGAGTTGACTGGCTATTATATTACTAATACAACTATTTTGAGTCTTTTCTAAGCCTCGCCTTTTACTTACGTGCTCTGCATTGCCCAGGTGTATAAATGCCTTTGGCTTGGTGAAAACACATTGTCTTTAAAACAGATTCTGTGAATTAAGCAATCCCAGTCACACTATGACAGTCCTGTCATAGTTACTCACTGTCTGACCTGCATTTGTGTCAATCACGACACATTTTATAAGCAGTGATTCTCTCTTACCACTGTCCTTCTTGCTAATCCTTGACCAAGCCCTTCAAACTACAACTCAAGAGGCTTCCTACTCATAATTCCTTTCTGATAACTGTCAGATAGTTTTTAATCTTGTTCTGTGCTTGTTTTAATTTCTTTTTTAATATAAATCAGAATGTCACAAGGATCTAGACTATGTGCATTAGGAAATGCTAAGCAGGCTGCAAATGTGCTGTTACTTTAAACTTATAATCTTCAAAACAAACATAATTAGGTTTGTTGGACCAGAAAAACTTTACATAAAGCCATGTTTGCTAGCATTCATTACATTTCCAATCTTAGATACCTCTTCAATGCCATAACAATTTTTCTGCTCACTTCTGTGGTACAGGTTTCAAGGCTAGCTAACCTAGATTCATCTGAACCATCTCACCCAGCTGCCTGAACACTGACATGTCACTATCAATCTCCCTGCACCTAGCACAATTTTCAAATTCTTTTTCAGTTTTAAGGATCAGGATCAGAGTTCCTACCCACTAACTAATTAGAAAATGAACATGCCAATTAAGCATGTTTATCCAAAGAATCACATAATAGTTTGGGTTAGAAAGGGCCTTAAGAATCACTCAGTTCCAACCCCCCTGTCATGGTCAGGAACACCTTCCACTAGACCAGGTTGCACACAGCCCCATCCAAACTGTCCTTCAGCACTGTCAGGATTAGGGTATCCACAACTTCTTTGGTATCTCATTTTTAATGTCTTGGCCAACACCCTCTTTTAATTACCACTGATCCAGATTTGATTTTTGTAGTCAAATCCAGACGAAATGTTCCAATCACTTAATGCACAAGGCTGTGTATAGTCTCCTGAACACCACCTTGCAGCTAAGGTTGTCTGCTTTCTCAGACAATCCACTGTCCAAACACCAAGGCTTATGTCCCACTTTCCCTGGACCCTCTTTGGGATTTTAACACAACCTCAGAGTCTAGCAGAATACACAAAGATACACGCAAACCTCTGGATGCAAGCCTGCAGTGAGGGAACACAGTTTTTATTCCCTTTGTAACCTACTCAGACCTCATTCACCAAACTCAAATTCAGAGACTTGGGCCTTTCTTCAACTGTTGCATGACCACAGTTGCAATGAAAAGATATCCAAAATGCTACACATCTGCCTTGATATTTCCATAGTCACATTAGCCTAGGAGGTAATGGATGAACAAGGCACAGAAATGGTAGTTTCCTGTTAAAAACACTTACTCAAAGTAGATAGTACAAAGTAAATAGGTCTGAAAGACTAGCTGAGATCAGTGATGAGAAGGGAAAATAAGACATTTTCCCAAGAGCCTCACACTCTCAAATGCCCAACATGTGTTGGCAGGTACAAAGTACCCTCTTAGTGATGCTCCAGACAGGCTCCTCCACAGAACCCATACGTTCACCATTAGCTGCCAAATGCATGCTCACCCTGACCTCCCTGCCTGAATGCCCCGGTGCCAATTCATAAAGCAATTTCAACTATTGTCTCAGTGAGATGATAGATATGCTGGGGAGAGACAGATTCCAGCTTGGAATCCTGCTGACAATCATTATCAAAGAACAGAATATGGTTGAAACACTTAAGCCAATGCTAATAAACAGGCAGGAGAGAAATTTACTGGAATTGTGCAGAAGATGGCCTGATAGGGGTTGGCTTGTTGTAGTTTTTAGAGAGAGAGAGATGGACTGGCTTGGAGATTTTAATGTATCAATCTTCTAGTCTGACTGCACTCAGCTTCTATTTCCAGACACTGTCTTGTTGGACCATTGACTGCTAAGTTCAAGAGCCTGCTAGGAAAGCATTTCTGCCCATCCAAGCACTTATATAGTCTCCACCTTTATCAAGCCGAATAAAAATAAATCATGTTTCCTTGAACCTTCCATTATGCCAGTTCTTCAGCTTCTTAATCATTCTTACTGGCCTGAGAAAGTCCAGTACATGTATGTCTTTCCTGAAATATTGTCTCTCACAGCCAGACTTGACAGCACGTGGGTCAGGTTCTGGAGCTTACCAACTCCTCTGCCTTATAAGCAGTGCCAAGGAAAAAAGAAGAAGACCACACTCAGGATGCATGGTTCTCAGGCAGCAGGACAAAGGAAATGAAAGTGCAGGAAGGCGAGGCTGTGGGCATGTGTGCCTCCGGCTCCTCAGCTGTTAGAAGATGTGCTGTTGCTTCCCAACTGTCATGGTTTAACCCCAGCCAGCAAACAAGCCCTGTGCAGCCACTCACTGCCCCACCAGCAGCATCAAGGAGAGAATCAGAATGGTAAAAGCTGGAAAACTCATGGGCTGAGATAAAGACAGGGCTGTACCGCATATAACAGTTACTTGGAAAGACAAATGCCATCACTCCAAATGTCTCCCCTCTTCCTCCTTCTTCCCCCCACTTAATATACTGTGCATGGTGTCACATGGTCTGGGACATCCATTTGGTCAGTTTGGGTCACCTGTCCTGGCTGTGTTTCCTCCTAACCTCCCATGCACCTCTAACTTCCTTACCAGTGTTCAGTACAAAAGGCAGAAAAATCCTTGGCTCTGTGTAATCCCTGCTCAGCAATAACAAAAACATCTCTGTATTATCAACCCTGTGGTCAGAACAAATCCAAAACCCAGCCCCATACCAGCCACTGTGAAGAAAGTTAACTCTACCCCAGCCCAAATCAGCATACCAGCATCCAGGTCAGAAGTCCTGGTTAGCTCACACTGCTCACTTAAACCACTGTGCAGCTTCCCAGGCTTCTGCATGTGCTGGTTGGACAAAGAATAGCCCCTTCCTTCACTAGACCTCAGCCCTGCTTTTACAGACCAAAGGCATTTTGTGGCACCTCTCTTGCCTCAAAACTGGTGCCCTTCTCAGACCATCCTTCCCTGGTAGCTATTCAACTACAGAAGAGGCTCTCCAGGTCTTCACTTGGCATTCCCTTATTTAGGCATCCAGTGATACTATGTTTGATTCTATGTTTGTTTTACTGACCACTGCACAGAACTCATGCTAAGCTGTCAATGACTTATTATACATAGATCAGAACCTCTGCCCTAACTCTCCTGCAAACATAAATACTGCAAGCTCTATCTACAGTGTATTCCTGGGCATATAAACTTTGTATATGGTGATAATAAAATGTTATCCTAACCAACTATCCAAATTGTTCTGCACCATCAATGTACCACCTTACTGACTGTACTCTCAGGTGTATCATCTCCAAAACCATCAGCAACAACCTCCTTGATCACTCACTAGAAAAAAACTGGACCAAGAACCAAATCACAGCAACATCTGAATGACAGTTTTCTGCTTAATATCTGCCAGTTTGAAGCCTTCTGTATAGCTAAATGATAGGGAAACTAATGTGGTATATACTCTACTACAAAATGACAAATGAAACATACTGAAGGATTTATCAGAAAAAAGCATCACCTGCTTTGCTGAACAAATTCTAATTTAAAAAAAAAGGGCAAAAAAATTGGCACCACCCATTTCTTCTCCACACATTGATTAGCATCATATTACTCTCCCTTAATTTTTTAACTGATCGATTTCCAAGTCAGATATTTTATCATTCTTCATACAGTACCTTTTCATATTTAAATACCTGTCTCATCTAACTCATCTTTCAGATATTGGCACAGCATTTGCTTTTCCAGTCTTGTAGAATTGCAGTGCTTAAAAATTATTAAAAACATCAACAGCAACTTTGACAGTTTCTTAGACAGCCCTTTAGAAACTCTTGAATGTAAATTATTCAGACTTGCTGGTTTGAAAATCTTTAATTTTAATTACTATGTAGAGCTTGTCTTCAATAGCTGTTAATCAACATCTGGAGATATTTTTGAAATGAGAATTTCTATGCTACCAGCACTGTGAGTCGGGAGCTACTGAATGGTCTAATTGTCCAACAACCAATTTTCTGTGTTATGACAATAAATGACTAGCAAACTGCCTCAATAACCCTAACAGATTGCATTAGCATGGCTTCCTAATACACTTCTAAATTTCTCTCCCTCCTATAGCTGAGAATTTTCCTCATATTCTTTTGTACTCTAATAAAAAATTTAGCTGGTTTTTGTAACTCAGGTTATTTTCACTGACAGCAGACTGTCAGTAAAGCTGATGTTCTTTGGACAGGCAAGTAAGCTGAACCACCAGTAAAGCACCAACTTTTCCATGGTGTGTTCTGGTCCTGAATCCTCAGTTCCATGGCATGCTCAAGCTTACAGACCAGGAGGTTCAGGAAGAGGGTGGAAGTTGAGTGAGAGTGAACTTATTTTCCAAAAGGAAACATGTAGGGCAGATGGAGGGGCAGATGCCTAGCCCCCTCCTCCTAAGTTTTGTTTTTCTGTGCAGCTGCTACACATGAGCACTGAATTCTCACTATCTCCAGGACAGCTTATCTGAGCAAGAACCTGGAAATCTCTGTGGACTGCCCTTCTGCTGCAACCCAAAGCGTGCATAACTTGGGAAGGGAGTACTACTACTATAGCCACTCTCCTAAGTGTGCAAAAGGGTGCCCAGTGTATTTCCTGACTTAATCTGAAACCAAAACAATATCCTTTCAATTGCTGGATTCCAGCACTATTGCCTACTTCAACGGCAAACACAGCATACAGGTGACACTACAAATTCATGAAGCAGCAGTCACTTCAGGATTGCTACCCCACACTGTAAGCAGAACACTTCAGCTGGAGAGGGCACAAACAGTTCACTAAAAAGAGGGGAAAGCATCCAGCAGCAAGCTACTCCATTTCAATCCAAGTGGGAAGCAAGAAGATCTGGGATGCACTTGGTACGTCTCAGCTATCACAGACTGACCGGTATACAACACAAAAGACTCTCAGAGGACAAAAATGGTTAAAGTCTCTAACTTGATTGCAAGAAATACTTCTGTATCTTTGCCAAAATGAAGTTTTGGATGGTCTTTCAGTGCATGGACAAAAGGACAGAAAAAAGGAAATCCAGCATAGCTACACCTTCAAAAAACAATAAGCTATATGAAACCACCCCACAAAAATTACATGCACTACAATACCATATGTATCAACAAGTGCAAAGGAAGAATTAGGGCTTTTTGGGAAAGTACGTAGTATGGCACAGAAAGTGGAGAATTTTCACTGAGAAATGCCAGGCTTTGGTTTTGTGTTATAGATGACTGTCAGCTGCAGTGAAATAAAGCTACATGGGATTGTGGGGATGAAAGTTTTACAGTAGCTCTAAATTTTTTCAAGTCTCAAAGGTTTAAATGTAAATATTCATGAACTCCACAGAGTATATTTTCCACACCAAATCCATTTTGAATATTTTATCATACACACCACTAAAATTATTTTGCATGATCTTTTAAAGAATACTTACTTGTTCACAAAAGTGGAAAATATCAACTGCAAGTGTTAGAACATTGAGAAGATGACGAAAAGAGAACACGCACTGTTCTGTAAATTTTGTCTGTTAAAATGCAGACAGTTTAACTGCACATGGAAAACTTCTTGTCTTTTACAAATCCCTTCTCTCCTTGGAAATCCCTAGTCACTGATACCAGGATGCTCCTAGCTCAGCTTCAAAATATTTGAAGTTCACTATGTGAGATGAAAGAACCACCAATCATTCTCTTAAGGTTTAACAGACAATAAGATGGTTCAATATTTTAGTTATGCACAATCTAAGCACATTAAGTGAATTTTCCATCACTTGACAATAAAATAAATTTGAATTAATGTCTCCTGTAATGGAAAAAAAATCTTACTTGAAACTAATTGGCTTTTTCATTTTCTCAATTGCTAATTCAGTAACTTGAACACCTTAGTAATTAGTGAAAGGAGTTAATCTTGAAAAAAAGTCCAAATGTTTAAAAATTAGAAACCAATTGAAATCTCTGGCTAAGTTATGTTAAACACATCCACAGCATCAAAGAGTTAAAAATAAAACCATTACTAATTTGTGGTAAATCAAACCTAATTAATAATACCTGCTTGATATATCATATACAGCAACAGAAAAATTTAGTGCATCAGCACTAGGGATAGGATATCCTGGCAAGGAGAAGAGGGAGAGAAAAACATTTATTTTCACTAGAGTTGGTTACCAAATAATAAAATAGTATAGTGATTACTCTGTGGTATCAATAAACAACCTTACAGACAGTGGGAGCAGTAGGAATAAGATACTTAGAAATATAACAGAAGAATTTACAGAAAAATAACGCTAGTCAGACAAAGCAGGACACATATATCTCTAAAGTGAAAAATACATCTTGAAAAAGATGGAACCTCCTCCTCTCCAGGTCTAACCCAAGGAAAGCCTTTGCTCCCACCCATGCTGGGGAATGCGTGCAGTGGCTCCCATCTGTCCACTCCCCAAGGAAACGCCCATAGAGATATGTGGAGAGCTTTTCCTTTCCTGCTCCAAATTGCAAATGTTTAAAGAGGAAATATTTTACTAAGAGGCAACTGAGAGGCTCAAAGTACAGGAGAGAAGATAGGCATTTGATTTCAGTATGCTGTGCCGACGTTTCTGCCTCCCTGAACCCCAGGGTTGCTAAGCTATGGTGTTATGTGATGTTCAAAGCTATCTGTAGGCACACAAGCCCTTTGTTCCACAGGGCAGCTGAGTTTTCCTATCGAGAAAGAACCAACTGATGCTAGACAGCCCTGGTGACTTAAAACCCATCATCAATATAAATTGTAAATCCTCCCTGTAAAACTGTTTTTGTCTATGGCACACAGGAAGGCAAAAAGCAAAACCTAATCAGGCTGCTGTTCTTGTGGTGGTGAGGATAGACCCTTTGACTCCAAACAAAAGCTTTTGCCACAAACTTAGAACAGTCAGACCAACAAGTCCTTGGTACCACTTCCAGGGTGTCTTCTGTGGAAACATCTTACTGCTGCACAATAAATGAGTGCCCGATAAATGAGTGACATGCATGTGCACACATTCCACAGATGACACCCACCCTTATACACAGAGGGACACCTTTTGTTTCTGTGTTGTCCTGCTGTATGCATCAGGTACTGTAATCAGTACTAAAAAACAATGTGAAAAAACAGGCTTTGTGAAAATAAAAAAATCCTTGAAACACAAATGAAGCTGTTTAACACCATAAGCACAAAATATGATTTGGCCAGCTGATACTAGAAATACATCTTCAAGTATTAAAAATAAGTTACCATTTAGTATATCAGTATGTATTTCTGTGCAGAACCCCCAAAGCTACTCAAACTACTTAGACTTAAGGGAAAGAAATAAAACAAACAGTTGTTATACGCTTCTTCCCTTACACAGTTAAATGCAAATTCTCTCTTACAGTCATATTCCTGCTATCTCCCTGCACACACAGCTGATACGCCACCTACTGCAAACTCAAGCTGACAGTCTGAGCAATGCGAGCAGCATTTCCATTCCAACATCGAGCTGGAGCTGAATAAAGGTGCTTTTTAATAAGACACATCCTCTTTGCAAGCTGACAAGAGCAAAGCAGGATAGCTGTATTGTTGTCCTAGCTTCAATAATGGAGAGAAAAGCAAGCAGGAGAGAAAATGAATGCGAAGAAAAAAACAGCAACTCTGAAAGCTCCGAGCTAGACAAGGACTACAAAACGTCTCTGATTACTCTGAATGTCGGTGGTTATCTATATATCACACAAAAACAGACACTAACCAAGTATCCGGATTCTTTCCTGGAGGGGATCATAAATGGAAGAATAATGTGCCCATTTGATGCAGATGGTCATTACTTCATAGACAGAGATGGACTCCTTTTCAGACACATCCTCAACTTCCTACGGAACGGAGAACTTCTTCTACCAGAGGGGTTTCGAGAAAATCAACTTTTGGCACAAGAAGCCGAATTTTTCCAGCTTAAGGTACTCTCAGAGGCAGTGAAATCAAGGTGGGAGAAGGAACAGCTAGCATCCCGAGAGACTACTTTCCTGGAAATAACTGACAGCCACGACCGTTCACAAGGACTTAGAATCTTTTGTAATGCTCCTGAATTCATTGCAAAAATAAAATCCAGAATTGTATTGGTGTCCAAAAGCAGGCTGGATGGATTTCCAGAGGAGTTTTCAGTATCTTCAAATATTATTCAATTCAAGTACTTCATAAAGTCTGAAAACGGTACACGATTGGTACTGAAGGAGGACAACACCTTTGTCTGCACCCTGGAAACTCTTAAATTTGAGGCTATAATGACAGCTTTAAAATGTGGATTTAGACTGCTGACCAGTCTGGACTGTTCAAGAGGGTCGATTGTTCACAGTGATGCACTGCATTTTATCAAGTAATCACAAAGGCAAAGGAAACGAGCATGCAGCCAGTAAGCCTCCCTGAGCTGCAGCCTCCTGGCATCACAAATAATGCATCTAACTAGCCCTGTACCACAGAGCTCAGCTGCTAATCAACTGATGTGAGCTAATGGTATGTAAATCTCATAATGACATCTATCTCTGGCTTACTTAAGCTGAATGAAAATTTTATGCCTGAATTTAACAAGAATTATCTGCTAACATTGTAAACAGATGGAATGCTTTATGCTCTTTGTAATATGTTTTCTCAATGCTGTCTTTCAACCAGAGAGTCTAGCTGAATTTTTGTGTACCTGTGTGATGAACGTGCATATACCTAACTGCTCTGCTGAACAGCAGTGAGAGTGTTTTCAGATAATAAGCAGGCTTAAAGTATGTTTTGCTTATAACACATTAAGAATGGATTTTAACTGGAATAAATAATTTTGACTGTTCATTAGTGTTTATGGTAATCTGTTGTACTGAATTTCCAAAAAACAAGATTTCAAGAGAATTTAAAATAGCCAATTTAATTTTTAAGTTAAATGGTTTCTCAACTCACTTAACCCCAAATTTATACCATATTGCTACACTAATGCTGCCAGAAACATGTGAACCAACAAAATAATGCTGGGGGAGAATAATTTCATTATAGGAACTGGGTCCAATCTGCACAGAATGTCAAATTTTCTAATCATTTATACATATCAAATAGCTAATAAAAGTATTTGACATTAAGTTTAGTTTAACAGGTTCCAGTATTGGCATCCAATAATGCCACAGTCAGTATTTCCTAGCAATCATTTGTGCTCATAAGGACAGCCCTTGCTTTGCACAGGGGTTTACTAAATGCAATGAGTACTATCAGTTCTGAACAGACCACCTGCTGGCATTAAAGACAATTCACTCTAAGTAATGGAATAAATACCTTCATTCTCTTCATCTCCACTATTTATAAAATCTTTTAATCGATATTTAAGAAAAAAAGTTTTATTAGTTTCTATAGAACAACTGTAACTAATTTAAACACAAGTATTACAAACAAGTCATTTCACAAAAGCAAGCTGAAAAACCATCACAAAAGGCAAGAAGAAGCAGCACTAACTCTAAGTGTTGTCATTGAAACCAATCATCATTCACGCTTTTATGAACCCAAAATTCAAGTAAAATGCTTATAAAGAAAGAAAAAAACAACTAAGTAGTCTCCCAAAACATTGATTTTATACAGGAAAAAAATAATGTCAGTAAAAGGCAGTACAATCCATACTGGAAGTGACAACCAAGGAAAACAGGTAACAGAAGACAGGCTGAGAACAGTTGTGGTTTGGATTTTAGGGGGAACAAATCAATCCTAAGTATCAAGGGCTGAGAATACAAATGCAAGGTCCACTTATCCCTTAACAAGAAACTCTTTTTTCACTTTTAAAGCACCAACAGGTGTTGTTAACTAAGTCCTTTGCTAGAGATGAATTAATACAGTGATGCTACATCTCCAGACCAGGGAACAGTGACTGAAACATATTCCAATATGATTTTATCAAATGGGGGGATTCAACCTCTCCAGAATACTCCATCAGAATGAATACACTGTCTAGAAATTATGATGTTTTTTATCTAGTCCTCCTGTTACAGACTTACAGTTCACAAAAAATGTGGTTCTATAAAAAAATATGGTTCTAAGTGGAACTTTTCCAGACTCTTGTGTTTAAAAATCAGATTACTTTACATTTCAGGCATACAAGCTGAAGAACTGTCCATGTATCCCAAAACTTCCCTGAATTTGTCCAAACGCATTAATTATATACACACAAAAGACACATAGTAAAATACTATTGTTTACATGTGCCACCAGCATGTGTCATCTTCCCTCCTCCCCCTCCAAGCTATTTTCAAATTGAGGCATTAAAAAAATCCTCATTAACCACTAATCTTGTGCTTATAAGAATCTGTAGGACTTCTGTGAAAAGCAAATGTGAAAGCTTCCCTAAAAGAAATAAAGAAGATCCTGTTGATCTTCTAGGACAAGAACTAGAAACACAATCACACAGAACAATTACATGAAAAGCCCTTTGTAGATACAATTCTCTACATGAGCAAGCTAAAGTGGCAAGACAATCTAAAAAAGCTCCATAATGAATCCACAAGTTTTAAAGCAGCATGCTCACAGTGCTGTCAAATACACAGCCAGCATCAGCACAAAGTCTGGAGGAGGCTGTTGCTCCTGGGATGTCAATCCATTTGCACTTAAACACTTTTGATTACAACCTTCATTTGTCCTGGCTCTTTGACTAAAATTTAAAATGTAATTGCAGCTGAAAAGAAAGAAGGCAAAAACCAATTTTTATTTCAAACAATTAATATATGTTAATCAAAATACGTTGTGGTTGCTCGCCTTTCAGTTAAGCTCTTATGATGCCAAACACCAAGAAATCAATTGTTAGCACTCCCCTATCAGAAGGCAGCACCAGTTTTTTATTGGAACATGACTTTTGCTCATGAAAAATCAGTAGAGAATTTGATGGGTCTGAATTTATTGTAGAAAATAATTTCAGAATATAAGTTATTCATAAGCTGATAATCACAGGTAACATGGAAACCATCTGAAGTATCTTCTAATAATATTGTATAGCTATTCATAAAAGATTTATTTGCCAGGCTTTTGGTTCAGAGTATCTACTGCCCTATCAACCTATGAAAGAGAACTTGAAAAAAGGGTTTTTTTAAGTGAAAAATGTACTTCTTTAATAATTATTAAAATAAATACCTGTGTTGCTTGGTTGGCTTATTGCAAGTTTGTTTGTTTGTTTGTTTGTTTAAAATTCAATGATTCATTATCTTATGTAATTTTAACTGGATTTTTTGTATATTTCTCTGTAAGTATCACTGACATCTATGGCACACATGCAAAGTCATCTGCTGCAACAATAACTTCAATCTTGTTTTTTTTCCCTTTTTCATGAGCAGTGATGCATTTCTGCAAGTGTCAGGGTTTGAAATTTTTACATGCTACCTCTGATCGAAGGCACCTCAGCTCTTTGAATTACACATCAGAAAGGAACATGGAAGTAAAAAATTTAATTCCTTTCCCTATTCAGACTAAATAAATCCACAACTGTCTTGAATCATGCCATATCACCTGCAATTAGACACTTCAAACTAGATATAAACTTGAGCAATTTTTCAGGGTGGGACTGTCTTGTTTTGGTATATGAACAAAAAAAGCAGATAAAACCTCAATACTGTGAACAATGTTTCCTCTGTATTTCATAAACATACTAAATATAACATAAATATATTTTGCATATGTTCAGTCAGTCAGGTGGATACTTGTGTTCCATCACAGTAGGATGAACCAGAAAAAGTACCCAGTTATGCACCAGCTATCTTTTTTTTTTCTTTAAAGCTGGAAATTTCATATGCAGTAACTACTATGACAATATGAAAGCTGCAAAACCAAGTGCTTAAGTCAGAAATACCCACAGTTGTTCTAACAACATTAACATTACTTACTATATGATGTGCAGCCAAAATATTTCTATTCCCCTTTATCTCATTAAGACTTGGATCACAACAAACATACAGAACTGCCCTACAAGTATTGTCAGGAAGGAATGACAATTATCATAATTTCTCTGATGATCTTCAACTGCTCCCATAGGAGTAAGAAGGAACTTCCTCCCATTTCCCCAAGGAGGCTCTTAACCTGCTCCCAGGCTTGGTCAGCTCTGCTTGCCTCCCTGCCTGTTTTGTCAGGTGAGAAAAGGCGTCACCAAGCAGAGAGGACAGGCAACTGAAGGCAGGACTAAATTCCATAGACTACAAAAAAATGTCCTTGCCTCTATTAATGTCTTGAATGACTACTCAAGGAAAAATATAAATAGCTGCCAAACTGACCACAATACTGACACCTGGATGCTCGCCTTTCCCCAGTGGTGGAGGAGAAGCCCAGGACCCTATCACATTTGGCAGTACACTGGCATAGGTACCAATTCCATGGATTTCTATTGAGAACAAAACCTACAAGTGGCTGCACTATGTCAGACTAAAGCCTGTTTTAGCCCAGTTTTCCCTGGTGATTGGGAACTGTTTCTAAACCCAGAGACTTCACATATCTGGGAGAACCCCCATTTTTGATCCTTTGACCTCACATTCTTTCCCTTGTCCTCTCCTCCCATCATACAACTATTTTTCATTTTTGTTTCACTGTACCCCTTCCTTTTATCAGGCCAGTTGTGGGGCTTTGTCAGGGATGCTTAGGAAAGAATAAATACTGGAAAAATATATACAATGCCTGCTCAAAGTATTCAGTCTCTAACCAGTCTTACTGCCCCATGACTTCTAGAGTCAGATGTGTTTTCTGGAGGTAGTCTTGATGCTGTGAAATACAGAGGCTGCACAACAAGGTCAAACTGCAGCTCCAGTTCTGTACCTTCAGCACTGACTCACCCACTGACCAGTGTTTCACAGCCTCATAATTGCACTATTGATATTTTCAAACGCTCATGTCTTATTTTTTATTTTTTTGCATTTGTACCTATTACAACTGTTTAAGTGACAACAGGTCACTTCTTTTCTACAGTAGGTAAAAATTACATCATCGTTTGCAGAAAATCGGTGGCATTGTTATTTTCGCCTCTTAAAAGCACTACAAGGTTTTCACTCAGTAAGACGAGAAGAGGTTAAGAAAATGATCTTCTTCCCCCACTCCTCATTAGTATACAAGCAGAATAAGGGCAGGCAACAAATAATACAATTTAATAAGAGCAGTGTCTAATCCATTCATTTATTTGTGTAGAAGGGTCATGTTGCCCTAATGCTACTGACTGATAAATCAGGATTGGGGATGAAGAGCACAAGTTCACTCGGGTCTGTGACAAAATAAATACTATTTTCCTAGGCTGGATCATCTCTGCAAAATAACTATTACATAAACCTAACATTGTCTGCTGCCCTGCAATACAGGGTAGATTGACAGGAAAGTGACTACTAGTTTAAAAATGAAGGAATCCTTATATAAAGAGAGAGGCTTGCATAAATTACTGTGTTGAAACAAAATCAATAAGTAAGGCATAAGAAATTTAGGAGCAGAAAAAATAACATTTTGGGCTTTGTTTACATTTGAAAGAGACATTCTGTAACTCCTATGTATTAGTATATCACAGAGAACATTGTCTCAAAACACTGCCTCTGTAAATCTTCTTCGTTCCCAACAAAATGCCAGAAAACAAGCAGTATGGCAAGGACTGGGGAAGGTAGGAGGAAGATGTATGATGACACCTGAGGAACATGGATGAGCAAGCACTCCAAAAAAGCAACTGCAGTTGCCTTTCTTTCTGAAATTGCATAATATTCTGTAGAACTAGACAGCTGATTTATTTTCCCAAAAATGTTTGTAGTAGGAGTACCACACACAGCTAATGCAACCGTCTCCCAAGAAGCTGTTTCTATCTGTGCTGTTCAAAGCTGGTACAATAATTATAGCGGTAAACAGCAGCTACTCATTTAAAACACCATTACAACATGATGATATGCAAGCTCAAGATGCTAGGATTTCAAAACCAACTTGTTAGAAGATGACTCCTATACATTGAGTCATTCTGAATGTCTGTAAGCTTCTCCTGATAATGCTAAAAATTACAATACTGCCTCATTCACTGGCAGTGTGGCTTTGGGGGATATAACCTTGGTTTACACACAGTTCATGAAAGCCATCATCTTTCTGGGCATTAAAGGAGTATTCCACTAGTCCCAGCCCAAGAATTATTTCAGCTTTGTGAAAAGCTAGATCTCTACTCTTTTCCAGGATACATCTTTTTTTTTCCTTTGACACCACCAAACTTTCAGGGGCAGCTTTACTCCAGGTATGGAAAGCCTGCTCTAACCTAAGCACAAGGTCTCCTTGCTCACAGCTCCTGAAGAGAGATTTGGCATCCAACAGAAACACATCAAGATGAGAATTCAGATTTAAAAACCAAAGGCTGCTTCTGGGGAAACGCCCCAGGAAGATGAAGTTCCAAGGGGCTAGCTAGAGTCTGGAATCTGATGCTCAGGGAAGTCTGCAGTGTTGGACTCCCCCAGCTGTGAGAATGGGGAGGGAGAAGTGTGGTGAGAGAGCCTATGAGCGCCATGAGATGAAGAGAAAGGGACTAGAAAGCGACTCAGTGTCACTCACTGTCAGCTGAGGGTCTTGGTTTTGTGACGAAGACAAATGCCCACACAGTGCAACACTGAGGTTATACAATACAAGTAATGTCTAAAAATCCTGAAAAAACAAATTATGGAGGAAAAATCTTAGAAAATTCTCTTTTTGCTTTTCATATGGCCAGCTTTCAAAGAGGTAATTTTCTCTATTGTAGCAGAAGTCAGAGGAATTAACTTTTTAAAAAAATTGTTAATAGAAAACTTCAAGCTACAAATCTCCTGCTGCAGCTCCACAGAAAGCTATTTGTTAGCTCCTAGGAGATTCCTGATTTTGTACCATAGCGAACAGATAAAGTGAAAAAAAAAAACCAGGTCAAAGGTGGATACAGACTCTCTCAATCAGGAAGAAAAAATAAGCAAACAAACTAGCAATGAACAGGCTAAGCATGAAAAAATGTAAACAGAACAAGCAACTGTAACACCAAAACCAGTCATTTATTGCCTCTCTACTACTTAAATAAGGTCTTTGGCAAGTATTAGGGATAAAGCAGTACATTTTCTCAGTGCTGAAACTGGTAGTCTCAGAGGAGACAAATTAAAGGTCCTGCCAGCCAGGTTGATAAGAATCAGCTAAAGAGAGGAAAGGGTACTCTTGAGGTTAGAAGTCTTATCAATACTAACATTATCTAAGGCCTGCAGCACTGCCAGGTCTCGTGACATTTCCAACACATTTTCTAAAAAGAACAGCAAATAAAGCTCCTTCCCAACAGGGCAGAAATCTAACATGTAGGCTATCTTATGCCTCCCATATGACGATAAAAGTCCACTTCTATAACTTTTCTGCCATACCAAGATTATGACTTCTGGGTTTGCCTACAGAATTCCCTCATTTTATTCACTTTGAAACTGACTTCTGCTAGCCTTACATGTTAGTCTTGTGGGCCAAGACAGAAAACATTTGATTTTCCTCTGCCCCTTTGATCCATCATTCAAGGCTCTGAATTTGCAAAACTCCAAAAATTTGAACCCATCAAATGTGATCAAACCCATCAAACGCTGGTAGGTGGGTAAACTGCAACAATCAGCAAAATACCTCACAGAAGACAAAACACAATTTGTGAAGTCATGATCTGCAATGTCCGGCATGGCTAAGATTCCTGGGATTCCTCAAGAGTCATAAGGACAACCAAGAACTCTGGTACAAGCCAAAAGCACACTTCTGTTTAGTTCAGTACTTCTACAAGCTGGACATGGACATCATAGAAGAGCAAAATACGGTCATGGGATTAACTCCCATTGTTTTGTATCCCGTTCTGTTCTCAGGAGAGAAACTGTGAAAATAAGTACATTAGTTTGCTCAGACATACATGTTAGACTATTCATACAATATCCTAAAATAAATAGCCACACTCTAAGGGCACCAATGACATTTACACAAATTCTCAAAAAAAATTAACTCCAGTTAATGCTGGTCTACATTAAATCTATATCCTTCTCATATTCTACCACTGCACCTTCCCTGTTCTTCCACAATATTTATTATAACCAGTACCACAGGCCTTGACAACATATACCTTAAAGCAGGAATCATTGCTTCTTTCTGTGTTTCAACAGCTGCCAATGGAGTCTCACACTGATTACGGCTCCTGAAAAGCTACTGGGAAGCTTGTATTTTAAGCTGTGTTGTATTTATCTGCCAACAAACCCAGTTATATTTCCAAGACAAAAACTGTTTCTCTTCTTGAACACGGCAGAATCCGCATCTAAATTATCTTCAACGCTGAGTTGCAAGCTAGTATTTAAATTAGAAGTTACTGTTTTATTCCTCCTGGCATTAATTTTTCAGTTGGAGTTTCACTTTTGGAGTTTAATTAATATATGTTAACTGCTTGGAAGAGGATAAAATCAAATGTGCATTTAGCACCTTTATACCATCCCATGTTATACCATAAGAAGTCTCTGTCTTTACCAAAAAATTGCTGATTTTATTACATGGAGGTCAGTGGTTATCGTCACGCTTGCAATGAATTTCAAATATTCCAACATATGTATAATCAACATGTGAATCCTTGTTTTTTTACTATAATATCAAGAAATTAAGGAAGTGGCATCTACAAACAGTTTGAGTGTTGCATACTTGTGTCTGCAGTCACATTCATACACCCACAATTGGTAACATTTTAATACTAAATTCACCCTATATTGTCTGTCTACATGCTCAAAGCTTGGTCAACATTAAATACTCAGTTGCTGCCCCTGCAGCTTCCATATAATGCACTTCCAAAAGGACTGCACCTAACTGAATTTGCTCTAACATGAGAATGCATTTCTTTACTGTATCATTCTCAGCAGACTACACGGGCTCAGAGCAGCAGCTTCTGAGTATTTTTATTGGGGGGGGAAGCAGGTCACACTTTATACTGGCACAAATGCTTGGTTTTCACAGCTTCTGTCACCACTGACAGCACTTTCAGGTAGGTGCAAGCAATGTCATAAACAAACAAGAGCCATATACACATATTTGGATTTAAAACGCTTGCTCATCCTCATATAGGACCAAGCAAAGCCAATTCTCATTTCTCTTTTCCTTTAGCTTAGTGTATCATTTGCTATGCTCCTTTCACTTTTAGCATAAACCAGCCTTCAGGCACTAAAACAACACTAGTTGAATCACCAAGCACTGTTTATCACAAGCTCTAAACAAATAGATTTCTGTATGGAAAAACTGATCTAAAATGATAAAATGCAAAAGGAACTCAAATTTAATTTAAGGAAACTTGTCTCACATATGTCTTGATTCCTGAATATTTTGACCGTAAACATAATTCGAGATATTATGGATACTAAAGATTTTACATGGGCTCAACCAACAGGGACACTTAATAGAAGAAAAATCCATGAGGTCCTGTTAGGTAAAACTCCATCATTTCGGGTTCTGGAACTCCCTGAGCTGTGAATCACTAAAGGCTGGAAGAAGCTGGAACAGGTTGCCCAGAGGGGAGGCAGGTGCTCAGCTCTGCAAACCTTCAAGGTTAGATTGGACAGGGGTCTGACCAACCTCTTTTAATTGGAGATGCCCCTGCACATTGCAGGGGTGCTGGACTAAGGGAGCTTTAAAGGTCCCTTTCAAACCAAACTGTTCTATGATTCTATGAGAAGTATCTTGGGGAGGTACCATTGTGCTTCTACACTGCTTTTACTCTCATCTTAAGGTATCTGCTGGCGACCACCACTGAGGACAGGACACCAGCCAGATGAACTTTGGTGTGACCCGGTATCACTCACAGTCTCTCTCAAACAGCATCACGTAGAGTAGCAACAGTATCATGGCATTTCCAGGTGGTTTACAACTATCCCAATGATAAATGTGATTAAAAATATCATACATAATACTAAGGATTTACGACATAAATTCCAAAGTTTGACAGCTCCTTGCCAATGTAAACATCTTTTAAGGATGTAAATCAAATGGTTTCAGGATGTCATATCTCCTTTACTTTCTTTACTTACTAACTATGAATAAACCTCACATATTTTATTTCAGTAAGACCCAAAAGGATCTTATTATGCTAACATGCTAAATAAAAACATAAAAGACATCATCTTTGCTTCAAAAGTACTTGATGTAGGCCAAGCATCACTAGATTAACAGAAAAATTGAATACTAAATAGCCTGAATTACCTAAGAGGGAATTTAGAAAAGGTCATCTGAGTTCCACAATGATTTTGAGAAAAAAAGTGAATAAGCAAATAGTGTAACTGATGGCTGAGAGTCCTCCTTTATATGCCCAGGGTAACCAACTACCATCACTCAGAGAGTGAATTCATATCCAGTTTGATTCCATAAAGTGGGTTTAGAACTTATCTTGTCAGCATATTTAAACAGCTCACACCATACAGTAATTCATTCTTCTGGCCGAAGCAAAAACAAACAACTAAACACGTGGCCATCTTACACAACATTCACAGAACACGGATGAGGCACCAAGGGAAGAGCAGACAATTCAACCATTCAAAAAAAACCGAAACAAAACAAAACCAAGAGTGCACCCTTACAACTAAAAAACCAACTAAACAGAAGTATCGAAATTCTGATTCATTTTAGCAGTTAAAATCTCAATATCTGATTTACATGAGACACTGCACAGCAGTCAATCTCAGTCTTGTAGTGGTATAAAATGCCAGTCTCCAGGAAGTATCCCTTCTTATCTTAAAACTGCACCATGATTCACACAGAATCAGACAGAACAGGTTTAACCAATGTACTAGGAAGAATTGCAAGCTATAAAACACACCCTGGACTCAGTACAAGTCTGCAGACTATAACATTCCTAACACCAGTCTTCTGACATGCTTAGGCCAGTGTAATAGAAGGAATCTCCATTTTACAAAAAATTCCCTGCTACAGAAAACAAAACCCAGACCCTACCTCTAGCCAGACACAAACTATACAGTTTTGACAATATTTGATGCTGAAAGGCAATTCAAAGAAGTCAGATATTAGAAAAAGCAGACATCTCCATGTTTAAGTGTCCAAAAAGTACTTTCAAGAAGATATTTTAAACATCCACTAGCATTAGAATTTTGTTTAGGAAATGCTTTTAAGAAAAGTAGGAGTTTGAAACTCTTTCACATGAGCCATCTCCTATCAGTGCCATTACCACTTAACGAGTGCACTCCAGTTCCAGTACTATTTAATCCATGTGCACCACAGATAATACTTTTATGGACTATTTTTATGACTGCTTAGTTTAGGCAATTGGAATCAAATAACAAAAGATCTGGAAATGTGTCACAAACTTTCCAACCAAAAGAAAAGAATTCAAACTAAAGGTAAACCAACAATAAATTCAAACAAAAAAAAAAGTTGAGAAATAAATAAAAAATCTCAAACAACATTGCAAAGAACATTACATTTCTAAACCTCTCCCTCATCATTTTATACCTACTCTTTTAAATAAAAAATATGAATAATTTAAACTTTTGGGCACAGCAGATAAACAGTTTATGAAGTTATTTACAAATTTTATTATACTCTACAAAATATTTTAAAGACACTTTTTTTTTTTCAATCTACCAATTTCTTAAGAAGCAAAATTCAAAACCTGAAGTAATAAGTAATTTCTTAAGTGCTTCAAAGAAAATGTCTGTACTCACCAGCACTGCCACTTTCTGATTTTTCATCTGATTGGTTTTCTGGGAAAAAAAATAAACAGAAAAGTAATCACAATGTTTCTGTGTTGATTATTTGAAATTACATCAAACAACTGGGTTGCAAAGTAAAGAATGATAAATTATGATAAAATCAAAATCATTTGATTTGATTAATGTTTACATATACTTTCTGAGGAATAATTTGCTACCAGGAGCAACAAAAAAAAAAAGTCCTTTAGTGCCCAAACCCCCTCAAAACTTAAATGTGAGAACAGTATTGCATCTCTGACTGAGCTCTGCGAGAACAAAGTTACACATTTATACAAAATCAGTAGCAGGATTATGCTCAAGCAATGTACATTATTCATTTAGCTCACTAGTTAGCCTAGACAAATATTTTTGTATATCATAAAAATAATCAGGGTTCTGCAAAAGAATGTTCCTAATTGGCATTAGGTAATTTTTTGACCTTGATCAACCTCTTCTCTACCCTTTTTACAGGCCATGGAAGAATTTATTTCTTCAAGCTTCTTCCTCTCTGATTATTTGTCCTACAATGATACTATAGTCCACTGGTATTTTTTGTCAAGTATTTGTATATGTCAAGTACAAGAAATACATATAATCAGAAGCATCTCCTGTTCCACGTAGCAGAGAATCATACGTATTAAACAGACACAGTGTTGCAAAGTGACTTGCTAAAAAATTATAACTCTGGTGAATGGCAGAGTCAGATTCAGAAGCAGCTTTCTGCAAGAAATTCCAATTCCACATTTCAAGAAATGGCTGCCAGTAGATGTACTGTGGTAATCTGAGTTACAACCCCTACCAAGCTCTGTAAGATTAAACCCCTCTATTAATTTGTCAGTATTACATTTGACTGTTCCTCCTATATTTCTCCTGTTTATGCATCCTCTGACGCAGAGAACAAAAGGAACATTTTCACTTCCCTGAAACACAGAAATGGTAAAATATACTTGTCCTTCGCTTTCAACTCAGGCAAGTTACAGCTGTCATTACAGGCTATTTACTTACAAGCAAGAGTGAATTATTGCTCTAACTCAGAGAGTAATTTTCGAGTTGAGTTAGGTTGATAATTTCTGCCATTTACAGGCTGGGTATTAAAAGAACTGAAAACATGAAATATTTTAGAAAACCTTTTTCTTGCCACTGACTCTTACTGGCTTTGAAGGCTTCTGTTCCTTTTTTCTCATTGAGATGGCTTGAGAGCCTGAGGACTAAATGCAAACATAAAAACCAGTATCTTACAGCTCCTTCTTTCTTTACACCAGGTGGCTGTCATTAGTCTCAGCAGCTGAAGGCACCTGCTTTCTCTATGAGAAACAATCATTACATGGCCCCTTCCCAGCCATGAGCATTCACAAAGTGAGTAAAGATCCCTGCCAACTTCCAGAAATACATCCTGGATAGCCTGTTTGCAGAAAACCAACTATTTTCTCATTGATTTAATTTTTTGTGCATTGATTTAATTTTTTGTGCATATCATGCTGTCATTAACAGCATGACATATAATAAACGCCCAACCAATACCCTAACTCAACTGTAGCTTAATGAAGGAAACATTCAGTACACACACAAGAAGCAGAGAGGATGAAATGAAGAACATGCAAACACACAAAGATACAAACACCTGACTGAAGTGAGAAGCAAGACGGAACTGGACTTAAAGCTGTTCAATTTCAACTCAGATTAAATGGAAGACCAGAGCTACCTCACCAAAACTACTGCCAAAGACATCACACTTGAACATTGCTAAGAGCATCTCTGATTCAAATGGCAATAAAAGTACTCCATGTCTACAGGGAAAGTGTGCGTGTTTCTATCTGCCCTCAACAATGGAGACAAAAAACCAGACAAAATTCAAGCCTTGAAAAAAGAGGCATTTTTCTTCCTCATCATTAGACAATTCAGTTTTGTTATGATTAGGTCACAAGTTCTGCTTTAAAAATCTTCTCAGCATTAATATAATGAAGAAGGTAAAGAAACTTGTACTATGTCTACTGAATATACTTCATTAATGCAGACTACAGCTGCTCAGCCTCCTCTACAACATGCAGGAGTTGACAAACGTCAACAGATCGGGGTTGGTTAGCTGGGGTTTTTTGTTGTTAGTGGGTTTTTTGCTGTCATTGTGGTAGTGGGTGGTGGTAGGGTGTTGGTTTTTTACACATACATCAGTGAGACTGCAAACAAAAGGTATTTTCAATCAATGAAGTTTGCAAAAAGACTATTCCCATCACACGGAGCCCATTCTAACAGACCATATATTTTGTGTGTTATATCCTCAATTGTTTAAATTTGTACAGAAATTAACAGTCTATAGTTTTAATAACAGAAATGAAAATAAAATTAGCTTATCCCTGCCAGCCAGCTGAACCTGCTTTACAGTACTTTTTTCAACCCTCTGACAAGCATAAGTAATTAAATAAATATAATTTTCATATTTTTGAGATGGAGAAGGGGTATGATGGAAGCAACTGCAATTGTTTTCTAAATGGACTGTATGTCTCAATAATACACACAAAATTTTGAGCCATCAAAATGATGTCTGTAGTTAAACTAGCTTGAGCCTCAAATTCTCCTTTTCTGATCAAAGGTTTCATCTTTATGATTCTCAAAAATATCTGGAAATTTGCATAAATGCCATAGATTTGAAAGGCTGCTGTTGCTTTATTACTTTTGATCATAAGGCTGCTGATAGGTTTGCTGCTTCTGCTAACAGTCCAGAAAAGACTGAAGTACAAAACAGAACAAAGAAGCATTAGGTTAGATCCCAAAATCTTCTGGAGGCTGGAATATGTGGTTAAGTGACAGCCTGAACAGAAACAATTGGAAAGTACTGTTAACATAGACATGTACACGTCAAAACTCCGCATCAGGCTGCACTAAGATGGCAGAAGAGTGAGGGTGTTTATTTCCTAAATAACAGTTTGATGAGGAATTTCAGAATTCAGACACTTATCTAATAGAACTGGAAACAGTATTACAAGGCATCAAGATTCTGAGCACACTGTATTTTACTGAGAATAATTAAATGTAATTAAAGAAGTAACTGCTTTAATGAAAGGTTTTTATTAGGGTTTGTTCCCTTCACATTTCTTCAATGGCTGGACATAGCTGATATTCAAAAATACATATATACAAAATACAGAATAAAAACCTCCGAATATTCATTTTCACTGGAACACAACGGCACATTGTATGTTACATGGTAGGTGTGATTCATGTACAAACTCAGAAAAGGTCCCTTCATATATGAGAAGCTGTGTAAAGGAAAAAACCCCAACAATTCAAAACAATGGGAGAATTTTCAAGAAATGTGGGAATAAAGGAATAAAGGAACTGTTCTTGGGTACATAGGCAGAGTTACATGTATTATTGAATAAGAACACAAAAATAATTGAGTGTCACTAATTGAATTTCTGAAGGAGAGAAGGCTCAGGAAACTGAAGAAAAACAAAATATTAAAAGCCAGCAATGTTCTGTGAAGCATGAAACAGTGAGACAATCCATGCATGAATGCTGTTCAGAAGCAACGCTCTGATATGTGCTCTGTCAATGGAATTCTCTGAACACTTTTTACTTTCAGTAAGATGGAAAGAGCATGAAAGAATCTAAAGATGCAAAAATAGACATTACGGCTATCCCACTTATGAAGGGGGAGTTGTGAAGATATATTCAAAATTTAAATAAAATGAATCATCTCATCCAACTTTACAGAAATATCTTACACTTTATCTGTGTCTACAGTGTAAAATCTACTCCTCCACCCATCAGTCCTTTACAGTCTGGGATGCAATTGCCTGCCAAGGTCTGTGTTTTCACAAGTCATATTAGTAGCACATTTTTCCAAAAACCAGTTCAATAAGAAACTTTTATCATTATCTCTAACAAAGCTGCAATTTTATTTATATTAAGATCCAGCAAACCTAAACTATGTGCTGGCAGAAAAATTAAGCAATGGGCAATTAAAGCAGTAAGAAAAGCAATTTATAATCATAATCAGAAAAGTTTGCAGTTAAATGTTTAACAAAAGTGTCTTCCCATTCCTTCAATGAGGAAAGAAACTGTTAAATTACAATATTATCTTATTCTAGGGTGTCTGCCAGCGGGAAGCCCAGAAAACAATTTTAACCAAATAAACCTTATGTATCAGTCCCATGAATTGCCCCTAGATAGTTTCTAGCTATATGCACATATGAAGAATTCATTTTGTTAAATAAGACACATTAAAATATGTGCAAAATCTTCTGCTTCTCACCCGCCAAAAAACCACAGCTATGATAGCTGATGACAAAGATGAGATAAAACGACTGGAAGCGCAAATAGCATTGTAGCATAGCAACTGTTGATGTACATATGGTGATGTTTATGGAACAGAATGTAGTTCATATTTAATGCAGAAATAACACCAAAACCAGCCTAGACAGCAAGACCTAGACAGCAAGAGACAAGCATGCTCTGGATCCCTCTGCAGACATGACAAAAGCCATGCTTCCCACCAGCTTTGCTACACTCATGCTCAGGAACGCCACCACAGGCCTCGGTGATCTGCCCAGCACGGAGACAATGCAATGTCCACACGTGCAACAGCCTTGCAAAGGAACTAGGGAGATACTTTGCAACTACCACCTTCAGAGTACTCAGTACTGTTCACTGGGGCTATTTCAAATTACAGAAAAAGGAAAAGAAAAGAAATGGGAGAAATCCCAGAGCTAATCCAAGCAGAAGACGCAGCACGTGTGAAAGCCAGCCCAGGCCAGATTTTTAACAGTATCTGGGATGGGAGCCACTTTATCAAGCTTCCTATTAGCTCAGATACACACTGCAGAAGAGCAAGAAACTGCAATTCATTGCATTTTGGACACAATAAATTGCACCTGAGAAGAGCCTACTGCTGCCCACTAAGAAATATGGGAACACCAGAGCTGCAGACATTTACAATGAAAGAACTAAAGGATTCTTCCAACACTACAAGTAGAACCAAGTTGAGTTAAGACAAAGCAAAACAAATCCCACAGAAAATCCATTCAGAAGACTAGAAATTACATCAAGCAGAAACTATTAAATTACTTGTCAAATTTGATCTTTTTTGCTTGCTCTAAATGACCTGATGAGTCAATGTGAAGTGCTGAATTATCCAGAATATATAAACTGCCTACAGCATCTTCCAAGATCACAGCATATTTCAGGAAAGCTATCAAAAAGACAGTCACTCCAACATAAGGATCCCAGGGTTAAAGTACTACACAGAGAATAGATCTTAGGACATTCAATGTGCTCAAAAAAAGGGGTGGAGGGGGGAACAAATCACAAACCCACAATCAAAAAAAACCCTACTCTGTACAAAACAAATCCAACTGTTTTACGCCATTTGCTCTGGTTGACTTAAGTCAGTCCTCAATAAGGGTATTGACTGAGAGCAACAGCGCATGAAGCACTTTTTTATCCATATTTTATTGCCTAATTCCTCAATTGCACCCTTCTAGATGACATCTGTAGTTCCATACCAGCTTAATCTTTGGCCCATGGTTCAAACTGATATATTGCTTGTGTTACATGGTGCAGATTAAAAAAAGAAAAAGGACAAGATGCTTTTCAGAAAAAAATATGCTAATTATAATATGAAGACTCATACTGGTCTGTGAACCTAGGAATTAATGAATTTCAATTTCCTATTATCGTCTTACTGTGGATCGACTGATGTGCAAAGATATGTAAGTTCTTACTGAGTGTTTTTTCATGGTCAATATAGTGTGTTTTTCCATGGGGATTTTCTGGCATCCAATACAGTAGCAGCCTTTCTTTCAGTTGGGACATCTGTACAGTCCACCCTTCAGAAACCTGTTTTCCCACTAGCTATAATTCACTTTGAAATTTGTTGAAAATGGACATGGAGCTCAAAATATGCCTACACATTTAAGCACATGAGCGTAACCTCAGAAACATGGTGCCTGTAAGGAATCTGACTGGAATTTGGAATATTTGTGTCATGTTCATTTTTCAAAGCAAAGAAATTCAAGCAAGAAAAGCACAATAAAGTATATTTTTGACTGTGCGTTACTGTACCAACTTAAACACAACAGCAAAAGATTTTAGCCATTTTGCATTTAAATCAGTTCCAGGAAAACTCATTGACTGCATGTTATGCTTGCTAATCTCAAACAAAAACAATTTTGACAGGGTCTATGCTTATTCAGTGCTTCATGCCAATAACTAACCACCCTTTGCTCCCAGTTAAAATAATAACTTCTACTCAGTAAATCCACGGTCCTCAAATAACTGTTTCTAGTTGCTGGGAAATGCGAAATTTTTAATTGATTAAATAAAAAAAAATGAACAGAGGAAAAAAATCAGCATTCTTATAAAATTATGTTCACAGCAGAGACCAATTCAAGGAGAAAAAACCAAATACTAGTTCATACAAAAATACATGGGAACACAAAACCATGTTTTTCCAGTCAAAACCCTAAAGGAGAATGTACACAATGTACTGCACTCTGTATTGCATTCCACGTTCCCCCTGCTCTCTCCAGCAGACTCAGAGCTGAAATGTACATGAAAACCCCAGAGAACTTAAATCAGCTGCTCAATCACACGAGTAAACAGACAGACACAAAAAAATTACAACAGTGTTATCTACGCAGAAAACACCAAAATCTGACTTACGAGTCTTCTGTCTTTTACAGCACTGAATTATTGAAAGCAGACATACTGGTAAAGTCATAACAACTTTAATTCTAACTTACCTACTGAAGTTTCTGTGAACACTGTTAAGGTCTGTCCTCCCACACTTTGCAGAAGAAATGGATGTTCCCTTGGTGCACTGACTGAAGCAGGCTTTCCTCCAATATCACTGATGCTTGCAAGCTCTTCATTCAAAGTAAATGACACCTAACAGTCACAATTGCCACAGTGTTACCAAACAGACTCAATTACACTGTTTCCCAAGTTAGGGGGAAACAAAAAGAGAGAAAACACAAGCAGTATAACATATTTCTATTTAAAAAATAAAGGGTAATATAAGAGTCCTTCCACACTGATCTCTTGTTGAAATACAGAATTCAAAGCTTCCATGTACTTATTAAAATTTACTCAGCTTTCAAAAAGTTGTAAATTACCTCCTCCTGAAGTCAGAGAACAATTTGATTTTACTTGTTAAAATATATGGCATAATAGGTTTTCAGCCATGGCTCAGTATGAGTGCTGAAAAATGTTTTGCACAGCCACCTGAGTTCCAGAAAAAGTGCTGAAGTACCACAAGTGTTACTAGCCTGGGACTCATGAATTGCATACAGTCCAGAAGAGGTTTAAACAGCTCCTTTGCCATGTTCACATTGTACACTCAATAGAGAAGCTAAGGAAGCTTGAAGAGGGATACTTCACACCAGCACTGCATGCTTTTCCTGTGTATCCTCCTTAGCCTTTTGTACTAACACATCTCAAAGTGTCTGAAGAGAAGGTAAACAAAGTGAAGGAACAGAGAGACCTGATGCAAGTCTCACAGGCATCTATGGCCAGAGCTACTAATAGAATTCTCTCCTCCTGATTCTGTGGTACATTGCTTCGCTAAAGGTATAACAAAAAACATGTGATATTAGAAACCAGCATGTTCTAAACAGTTTTTAGATTTCAAAACATAAACTTTAGCAATTACTTACTTCCGTTCTTCCTTGATTTCTGAAAAAGAAAATATTTAATATTTAATAAATATATAAATATTAAAAAAATTTAACAATGTTTCCATAACCTAATTCCTCAAGTTTAGCTTTCCTGATAAAAAAAAGCAAATTCAAATTCTAGTTTTGTTATTCATCTTCACTCCTGAGCTATTCAATTTTTTGTTATGCTGATGCCCAAGAATAAATGGGAAAAGTCAGCATGTGAAAACAGAAACAACAAAGTAACACATGTAAATAAAAGCAAATTCTGCAATTAGGTTTCCTTAAACCTAGGAAATCAAACCTCATGTAATGCAACAGAGTGACTCCCCAGTATAATTTTGTACAATTTATATTCCTAATCACTACACAAGCAAACGCTGTTCATGTATCAGAGAAATATGCACACTGTTGGCAAGAAAGAGGATTATGTCTTAGAACAGGTGCAACATATTCTTATTTTACACAGGTAACCTCTAAGAAATGCAACCAGTAAATGTAGAATAAAAGCTTACTTGACAATCCTTAGTTTTCCCACTTCACCTCTTCCTGAAGCTTTACTCCACTGTTGTGACAAGTACTTGGGGACCTAAGAGAAGAAAACAGATTTCAAGAAAAGCAGATTTTAAAATACTATACAAACCGCGTATGGGTAAATACTTTAAATGCTTTTACCCTGACCACTTCAGAATAAAGTATGAGCTAAATATAGTAGACAATAGAGAGCCACAGATGGTTTTGGTTGGCAGGGACCTTAACAGACATCTAGTCCCAATGCCCTCCAATGACCAAGGACATCTGCAACTAGATCGGTTTCCTCAGAGCTCTATCCAACCTGACCTTGACTGCTTCCAGGGATGCCACATCCACAACTTGTCTGGGCAACCTGTGCCAGTGCCTCACCACTCTCATTATAAAACATTTCTTCCTTACATCTAGTCTAAATCCACCCTCTTTTCACTCAAAACCATTACTCCTTGCCCAACTGCTATAGGCCCTACTAAAAAGTCTGTCCCCATCTTTCTCACCAGCCCCCTTGAGGCATTGGAAGGCACCTGTAAGGTCTCCCTGGAGCCTTTTCCTCTCCAGGCTGAGCAGACCCAGCTCTCCCCATCTGTCTTCACAGAACAGGTGCTCCAGCTCCCTGATCATCTTTGTGGTCTCCATTGCACCTGCAGCAGCAAGTCCAAGTCCTTCTTATGCTGGGGGCCCCAGAGCAGGATGCAGCAATCCAGGGGGGTCTCACCAGAGCAGAGCAGAGCAGAGCAGAGTGGAGCAGAGCAGAAGGACAAAATCCCCTCCCTTGACACACTGCCCATGCTGCTTTTGCTGCAGCCCTGGACAGAGTTGCCTTTCTGGGCTGCAAGTGCACATTGCCAGGGCATGTCCAGCCTCTCATCTACCAGCACCTGCTCAGAGCTGCTCTCAGTCCTTTCCTCCCTATGCACTGATGCTGGGGGTTACCCCAACTCAAGTGCAGGACCTTGTGCTTGGCCTTGTTGAACTTTATGGAGCTCATGCAAGCCCACTTCTCAAACACATACATATATACACATATGTGTATATCTATTCAGTTAGAGAGAGCAAAGACAATAATGTAGCACAAAAATAACACCAATGTAGAGTCTCAAATGGGAGAAAAATCTTAGTAACTTCGATCTCAAATACTACTATCCAATCATAAAAGGCAGAAAAAGATCAGCATCAAATTCTTAAACTAAGGAGTCTCAATATTTTATCGGGTAAAATTATACTTTTAAATATTCATTAGAAATTATCATCTCTCTAGGAAAAAAAAATCAACCAACCAATCACAGTGATGAGAAGTTAGACAATTTCTGCTGTGAAGGGAAGGGTTAGAGTCGGGGAACCTCAGACATCTTGAGCAGCAGACCACAGGCTACTGCCACTCCTCCAGCTGCAGAACCACACTAGGCAAATCTGCCTCCCATCACTCATTCCCAGCTCTTCACTGCATTGGGCAAAGTCTTTGTGCAGCTGGTCAGTATATGGAAAGAGCAGACTGATCTAGCTAGGAGGAGTGGGTGACTTCTGTGTTTCAGTTGTGCTGATTTTGTGTTTAGCAGGTGGAAAAACCAAAGCAGCTCCCCAACCCATTTTCCAGAACAGCTGCACAAAGTAGTGATCAATCCAGGGACAGGAACAAGACCTGCATAAATTGAGAATTAAAAGCTGCTGCAGTGCTGTTACCTCGCCTACACACCAATTCCTCCAGTTGCAAAGGCTGTGGTATCTGCAGCACTGGGTGACCTGGGCTCAAAATGCACAATAAAGGCCTCTGGCAAGCAGCACACTCCTCAGAACTTTGCAGCCATGTTCTTTACTGGCACAGCAAAGTTCGTCCTGGCTCACACAGTCCAGAGCTACTGAAAACATCTGTGCCCACGTGGAAAAACAGTGTGAGGCACAGCCAGTAACAAAGAGAAATACACAAAGCTATGCCTGGGGCATTTTCTGTTTCAATTAGCAAAGAAGCACTTGGAAGCCTAATTTTTGTCTTGCATAGAGTAAAACTAAACCAAGCTGGGGAGAAAAAGAGCCTGTTCCAATAACTTGCTGACAAAGAACAACCTCCTAACTTCCTAAAGCTCAAATTAAATTAACACTAACTTTGCATTTATCAGTTCTTCAAGAACTCCAGATCTTGGAACTGGTGTTTAGTTAGCACTTAGCTTTAGACACATAGCACCCCATGAAGAACATGTAGAATAACTACAAAATCCAGATGCCTCCAACTGCTCAGACAAACTAAATGGTAGTCCAGGTTCCCATAAAGTTCAGACAACTTTGGTCAAAAATACCACAAAAGCACAACAGAAAGCCATGAATTGGCACAATCTATTGATATATATATATTTCCAGTTTCCAAAGTGGTAACTTTCTACAGCAGATTCCATGCCAGATCAGATACGGTTTTCTTTCTAAAGTCAAGATAAATGCTATGACATGCTCCAGCTACTCAACACAAGTATTATTACATGCTTGCGCCTAATCTCTATTTATACTGCCAGATAATAAGGTAGATGCACATTTAGTACGAGTGGACAAGGAGTGAAGGGCTCTTAGAGTGTTAAAATCATTGACTTCCTATGTAATATGTTCAGACTGAGAATTAAGTCAGATTAAGAGGTTGCAGATCAATCATACTGCATAGGAAAGTCTCAAATAGTGCATTTAATAATCTTTCTGCTGGCCTACCTGCAGTCAAGGGCCATGCAGAGAAAGACAAAGGGTTATGAAGGGCTGTGATCAAAGGATTACTTCCAGCTATCCATAGATACTTCAGATAAAACCAGGTGCTACTCACAAACCAACGTGCTAATGACGTAAACAATCAGAAAAGACTAAAAAGTATTAAATGCCATAGACATCTGATTTTGCACCTTTCTTTTAACTTTAACATAATAATTATGGTAAAGAGTCAGGTTTCAAAGTCTTAACAATCCTTGAAAGAACACACAGAAAACAAGAGCAACCTGTTTTTACAGGGCAGAATTTTCACACATCCCACAGGAGGATTTTGAAAACTACATATGCACAGAAAGAGCGACCTGTGGACAGAGTGCCTGCCCAACTGAAAGGCAACTGAATGCAGCCTTTCAGGAGAAGTTGTCTTTATTCTGGGATTTATAGATAAGAACACTCTTCTCTCCAAAAAAGAAAAAAATGGCAGTTTAATCACTAGAACAAATCTGACGTACTGAAGAGCCTCACTTCAAGCCCTCTTCCCACTGCTGGTCTCCTCTTGCTACTCACATCACAGCAGTGCCCAGGCTGCAGGACACGAGGCACACTACAGGCAGTGTAGGACAGGAGGGCCCCTGCGCCACTCATCTTTCAGCCTGGGCACAGCATCCTAGCCCCCTCCGGAAGGGAACACACAAGCAGCCCCTCTCTGTAACAAACTACTTCCACTTTTCTGCAAAAAACTAAATTAGCTCTTTCTCTACACAGCAATACATATGCAGGGCATACAACAGAAACTAAGGCTGATGTCAGATTCTGTGTTTAAATTTTTCTTTTAAAATGCAAAAAATAATTAAATAAAGATATCCTCTTTCTAGCTATAGAACAATGCAGCAGATTAAATTTAAAAATCTGACCAACACACTCAGGGAACAAGAAAATTAACATTCTAATAGCTAACACTAAATGGGCTTCACTTTACCACAAGTACATAACCAAATACTCTTACTATTTCTCTACCTTAGCTTTCACTGAAAACACAGAAATAAAAATCTAGTGGCTTTCTGGATTTGTACTAAAGCAATTCACTCTCTTTATGGTACCTCCTTTTACTGCTCATGCTTCTAAAATACTCATCACTACAGTTTTTTATTGCCTGTTAAGTAGTCTCTCTGGAATACTTCCTGTGCTAGCACAATGCATGCTAAAAGGAAATCAAATAAGCCAGGTTTTTTATTCCATCAGAAGTGAATGCTCTCTCCCTCAAAGGAAGGATAAATCCATCCTCGTTGTCTGGCCTAGTGAAGATAAAAAGTACAGGTGCTATGCACTGTCTTGCCTCTGAGTTGGAAGTCCTACTAACAGATGTGGCTGTTTCCAAGCTCAAGTCCAAAGGAAATGAAAGGATAAAATCCTGCACATCCCATGTCATAGTTTATCAGTGTTAGCATCTTTTCAATATTTTTTACTGTCATTACTGTACAAGAAGATAGACAGAAGTTCAGAACACATGCATGAAGGATTACATCAACATTTACTTGGAAGAGTAATACTCCAGCTTTCCTTTCAGTCCTGTGTTCTCATTAAACAGAGTGACACCAACTGTAAGCACAAATGTGCATGAAAATTCCTTGCTTCAGGAAACATCAAATGACTAGACACTGGCGTTTACTTTCCTTGTTGGATGTGGACAGGTTTTTTATCAGGACGTAAACCTGGGCACACTCTAAACTTTTTCCAACTCTCAAAGTTTTGGGGAAAACATCAAACTGTATCAGAGTAAAGGACAAGCAAGTTCAGTGTCCTGTCTCCAAATGCAGCCACTGGAAGTTATTTCAGGAGGAACATTTGAAGAAAATTTATTTCCCCAGCATGCTCTTCTAATTTCTAGGGTGTTTTAGCAGACATAGAGTTTGACAGCATATTACTTTTTAATCTGTCAATTCAATTTTCCTGCCTGAATTTGACCGTGTTTGAACTTCTGCAAAGTTTTGAAATTCAGAACTTCTAACTGCAAGAAGTTCCAAAATTTAACTACACATTGTGCAAAACAGTACCTCATTTGCTCACGCTGAGCACCACCAATGAATTAATCTGACACACTTCTAATTCTAGTGTTCGAACTGATTCTTTCCTGTTCACCTTTGCCTATTCACTTCTCCCTTATCCACCTGTGACATTACTTATTGCTTCAGATCTCTACGAGATTTCCACACTGATCCTCCTGCCAGCCTAAAAGGAAACAATGCATTTAGGAGTTCCCTCCACAGCCATCACTCCTTGCTGCCAAGACCAGACCTGGTGCTCTCCTCGGTACTGCTCCCACTGTACACTTCCCAGAGCAGGGGGATGAGACCATGGCTACACAGAGCATTCCGGATAGAGGCAACATGATGGTACAGTAATATTTTCTCTTTTGTTTTCTGTGTATTTTGTAATCATGTCCAATGTTGACTCTGCTCATTTCACATGTTCTTCTAGAGTTTTCTCATTGTACAGAAAAAAACCACTCCTCCTGAATGACAACAACCAGCAGAAACCCAACTGCTGCATACATATAATTAGGACAGTTTTTCTCTGTGCACACCAGATTAGATCCTTCAACTCTTATTTTCATCTGCCATTTTATCATCCTGTCACTCAGCATGCCATGATCTAGTTCTGCAGCTTTCTGCTGCCAGCATTCATTGACAGTGCCCAGGAAGAGCTACTACAATTAGAGCACTTGCACAGTGCTCATTGTGGCTTTGTGACACCACACACTCAGGCGTCAGTAGTGAAGAGGAAGCCAGATGCAGCAACCTGCCCACCAAAAATTCTGCACAGCAAAGCAAGTCTGAAACCCCCAACCATTTTTAAGGGCCACAGCAAGAAGTTTTGGTAGCTGAAGCATGATGGTGTTACACGCTCCTCACCACCCAGGACTAGTATCTAGGTACCACCCTGTTCCCACAGGGTCTTTGAAGTCCATGGTGTGAACCTATTCCTAAAGGACTGGGAGGAAGGAACTGCTTCTTCCAAAAAAGATTAAATATAGGTCTAGAAAAAGAGGAGCATGCCCAGAGGGGACTAGAAGCAGGCAGGGGACATGCTCCCCCATCAGCTTCCAGTTTCTCTTTCTGAAACAATGGCTGGTATTGGCAGCAAAATGTCTTGACAGCAAAGCCACTGGCTCCAGCGCAGTGCCAGCCTGTTAGTAGTGGCACCAGAGGGATGTGGCCCTGCACCAAACAGGTTTGATTTGACACCCTCACTACCTCCTCACAGCCCCTCCACAAGAGCTGTATTTCACTAGCACACAAGGGAGCTGTAACGACAAGACACTGGCGTTTACTTTCCTTGTTGGATGTGGACAGTTTTTTTACCAGGACGTGAACCTGGGCACACTCAAAACTTTTTCCAACTCTGAAAGTTTTGGGGAAATAAAAGTTACACGGACATGTTTGTTGCTCGTCACAAACCACTGGCAAGGACAAGGGCAAGATGTTTTACTGTGACTTTGGTGAGACACGGGCACAGGTTGCCCAGAGAACTGTAGATGCCCCATTCCTGGAAATGTTCAAAGCCAGGCCGCATAAGGCCTTAAGCAACCTGGTCTAGTGGGAGATGCCCCTGCCCACGGCAAGGGGGGTTGGGACTGAATCATCTTTAAGCTTCATTCCAAGCCCTCAACATTCTGATTCTGCGATGGCTCCCCGGCAGCCCAACTTTCCCTGCGGGAACTCCTTTACTCAGCAGCATCCGGGCCCGACCCCGCGCTGTCTCCGAGAAGGGGAACAGGCACGGCGGCTGTCCCGGGCCACATGGCGAGCCTGACGCGGGCAACCCCGGCCTCACGGCGCCCACCCCGGGCACGGCGGGGCGGGGACGAACGGAGGCACCCGGCTGCCACAGGCCGCGCTGGGCCGGGCCCGGGGCCGCGGCGGCGGCTCCTCACCTTCACCAGCCACATGCCCGTGTTCTGCTTGGCGCCGGTGAGGTCCAGCTCGCCCTTGTCGCTCATGGCGGGGCAGCGGCCGGGCCGGGCCGGGCCGGGCGGCGGACGAGACGAGCAGGCGGCGAGCGCGGCAGCGGAGAGCACCCGGCACACGGCGGCCCGTGAGGGACAAACCTCCTCCGCTCGCACTGCACGGCGGGGCGGGCCCTCGCCGCGTCGGGGCCGCGGGTTCGGGTCCCCGCCCTGGCGGGACCGTGGGAAGGGGCGGGAATCTGTGGTGGCCGCAAGAAGCTCCAGTGTCACGGGATATCCTGGGCTCGAAGACACCTATGAGGATCGTCGCATCCAGCTCCTGGCCCTGCACAGGACATGCCCAAGCGTCACACCATGTGCCTGACAGCATTGTCCAAACGCTTCTCGATCTCTATCAGGCTTAGTGCTGTGCCCACCCCCGTGGGGAGCCTGCTCCAGTGCCCAGCCACCCTCTGAGTGAAGAACCTTTTCCCTGACCTCCAACCCGAACCTCCCTCAACACAGTTTCAGGCCATTCCCTCCAGAATGGTCATGAGAGAAAGGAGATCAGTGCGTGTCCCTCCTCCTCACGAGGAAGGTGTCACTGCAGTGAGGGCTCCCCTCGGACTCCTCCAAGCTAAACAGACCAAGGAACCTCAGCCGCTCCTCATACAGCTTCCCTTCAAGACCCTTCACCATCACTGCCCTCCTTAGGCCGCACTCTAACAGCTTAATGTCTATGTTACACTGCGGCGCCCAAAACTGCACTCAGGATTCAAGGTGAGGCAGCAGCAGAGCAGAGCAGGAAGTTATTCCCTCCTGTTACCAGCAGAGTTATCCCAGCATGCTGAAGAAAGACAGCAGCATGTAAATGATCTAGAGGAACTGGAGGGGCAGCCTGGAGAGAGGAAGCACTGCCATGATAGTGCCCTTCTGTTTGGGAGAATAATGGTGGGTAGAGGAGCAGCTCCTGCGAAAGGAATCAGAGCATCGTGGTGTGTCCAAAGGCAATAAAAGTGAAAAAAACCACAGCTGTGAATCACTCCCTGGGAATAAAAAGTAAAGGTTTAAGCTTAGCTTCCCAGAAAGGGAACTCATGAGGAAGAGTTGGAACAGGCTGTCCGAAGACAGGAGGACATCTCACACACTGAAAATGTCCTATGTCAGGAGAGAGAAAGCACCTGCCCATCCTACTTTGAGATGGGGTGTTTGGCTTAGAAAAGCCTTTGTTTTTACATCTGTCTCTATCCCTGGGGAAGTTTTCCCCCTTTGCAGTTTAACCTTGTTATCTACCTTCTATCCACTGTGGGCACAAGAAAGACTTGGACATGCTGGAGACACTGGCATAGGTTGCCCAGAGGAGCTGTGGGTGCCCCATCCCTGGCAGTGTTCAAAGCCAGGTTTGCCAGGGCTCTGAGCAACCTGATCTAATGGAAGGTGTCACTCTACACTGAATTAGATGATCTTTAAGGTCCTTTCCAATCCAAACCACTCTGTGATTCTATGTCATGGAATTCATTTTATTATCTTCCTCTCTTCTTTACTTTGTCCTTTTACTGAGATGTAGCCCTTTGATTTGCCTCCTCTCATACCAAATAACTTCAGTTTGTTCAATTCTGTCTCATAGGTCTATTTTCTAGACCTCTGGCTATGTCCATTGCTCTCTGAATTCCCCGCAGTCCAAGTTTACATCCTCTTTGAAGCCTGGTTGCTCAATGTTGAAGGTTATACTCCATCTGAGTCTGTACCAGCAGCAAGCAGAAGGTTTTTTCTAGTACAGTATGCAAGAAATTGCTCATCTGGCTCACAAAAAATGATCTCAGTATTATATCTCAGATATGAGAATCTGCCTTTCTAATTATAGGCAATCATCTAGGTAACCAAAGAGGACAACATTTTTATGTGTATCTGAAGCAATAATGGCTAACACTGAGCTATTATATTGACTAGGGTTAGTTACATTTAAAATTAATTACATTTTAAAATTGCATTTGTTTTTACATTGGAACTGTGTTTGTTTGCAGAACTCAGCTGGGAGGGTGGATAGATTTTATATTGTTAGTCAACTTCCACTGAAAATTCAGTTTTCTTTAAGACGACCTTACATAGACCTACTAGAGGCTCCTCAAATGCTAATAAAAATGGAAGTGGGTGCATCTCAACAGTAGTAAGACCAGCCCCATTTTCTGGGACTGTGTCACCCCCAAATATTGTAGGTCTAAGAACATTTGGTTGTGTTCACCTGGAAAAAGAGTAGATCTACACAGAAAAACACCATTGCTTAACAGTCTGCTTTGGATCCTGCTCATAAGATCATAGAACAGTTTGGGTTGAAAGGGACCTTAAAGACTGTCTAGTTCCAAACCCCTTGCCCTGGGCAGGGACACCTTCCACTAGGCCAGGTTGCTCAGGGTTCCATCCAACCTGGCCTTGAACACTTCTAGGCATAAGGCATCCACAATTTCTCTGGATGATTTATTCCAATGTTTCACTACCCTCATTTGGAAATGATGACTACCCTCATTTCTTTCTGATATCCAATCTAAACCTACCCTCTTTAAAACCATTGCACCTTGTCCTTTCAGTACAGGCCCTGAATAAAAAGTCTCTTTATTTCTTGTGAGCCCCTTTAATGTACTGGAAGGCCGCAAAAAGATCTCCCTGGGGCTTCTGTTTCTTCAGGCTGAACACACCCAAATCTCTCAGCCTGTCTACATAGGAGAGGTGCTCCAGCCCTCTGACCATTTTAGTTTCTTTCTTCTGGACCTTATCTGACAGGTTGGTGTCTGCCTTGTGCTGGGAATCCCAGGGCTGGATGCAGTACTCCAGGAGGGATCTCAAATGTTCCCCCGGGATAAACACTGAATTAACAACAAAATTGTCCCCCTGCCACTGCTTCCAGCTCAGTCTGTGTGCTCAGATCACATGTACCACTGTGTTTCAAAAGAAAAATGCAGTGGAATGGATGTCTCTAACAGGGGTGACATTTGCAGCAAAGCAGCGTCGTGGGGGTTCAGATGGGCCTGTGCTCCACTGGATGGATGGAGAGGAGCTCCACTTGCAAAGAGCCCAGCAGCAGGTGACAGGAGCAGGGCTGACCACCTCAGGACTCCTTAGAGAGGGAATCCATGAGGAGTCATCACTCATATTCCAAGTGTAAATGACAATAGCAAAAACCTCTGTAAAAGCCTGACAACTGGGGTGGCTCAGCTGGCAATCCAGAGGGGAAGGCGGCCAGGCAGTGATCTCTCCGGGCTTCCTCCAGACAGCCTTTCCATAGCTGTTTCCATGGAAACTGAATTTAAAGGGACAACAAGCAGGAAAAAGAGCACATTTTCATTAATTTCTCATTTAAAATCTCAACCTTGTGCTTGCCAGGGACACATTTAGTGCCATGGAGGAGGACCCGGAGCCAGCTGTTGAGCTGCAGAGCTGTGTGTTAGTCACCCATTTTCTTCTTGCTTGCATGGAAACAGATGTGTCTGAGAAGAGAGATGGCCAAATTCAGACTTGCACAGCCTTTCATTCTTTATTTTCCCCTTGTGCAACTAGGTGAGATGAAGAGTTGGCAGTGTCATCAGCAGCCACGTAGAATTTCTCTTCATCCGTTTTAGGAACAGGCTAATTGATGCAGCCTGGTGGTGCTCAGTGAAAACCAGCACAGCAGAAGATGTAAAAGGCCTGATGGGAGTTTTGTATTTAGGAATCCATGTGCTTTCCTCAAAGCCCAGCAAGAACTAGAGAAGATGTGCTCCTGGGAGCTGGTGATCCCACAAGATATCAGTGATGGACACCATCAGAGAGGTTTCCACGTGCTGGAGGAGCCGAGCGCTGCCCACATCTGGACACTCCCTGAGTTCAGCGCTGTACACCAGAGCTGTGCTGGGCCTCCATGGGGTCAAATATTTGGGTCTGGAGCCAGAGCTGAGATCTGCTGCGAGGCACAGAGGGAATCTTCTCCAGAAGCTGATTTTCATTTGGGAGTATTGAGCCAGGAAGACTATTCTGCCAACAGCTGATGCTCTAACTTCACTCATTTCTGCCTGCTAATCTCCTCATCAACAAATAAAGGTGAGCAGGGAACTCATGCTGGAAGAGGAAAACTACTGGAAGGATATTTTTACAACGTTGCTTGTCCTACCCTGTAGCAAGTCCAACACAACATCAGCAGAGCTCTGCCGGCCAGCAAGGATCTCTCCTGTATTCTGAATTCCTGAATTTTCAGTCAGCAAAGAACTCATGGACTTATGAGGGTGCAAGAAAAACTCAAACTTAAATCTCGAAACTACTGTTATTGTTTGAACTGCTTGAGTAAGAGGAGGGCAAACTTTTGCTGTCTCCAACTGTAATGCATCATTCTCTTGTTTGTGGTGCAGTTGGTCTGTGTAAGCTGGAAAAAGGAGAAGAAATAATCTGCAAAGACGAAAAGAATGTCTGGGCAAATCATGATTATTTATTTTTGAATAAGAGAAAAGAAATTCTGTGTAACTTACTCCAAAATGGGCCATGGCCCATCAAGCTGCATATCTATTTCCTGAGGCAGCCTTTTTAAGACAAAAATATATGTTGGAGCTTTTGTGTTTTCAAACTGCTTTTGAGCAACATGTTAATAACAGACTTGTTTACTCCAAGCTGTTCTGTGGCAGAGAGTTGGAAAACATCAAGCACAGGGCTGAGCTCCTATTTCAGTACCATCCTAGGCAGTATGAAATCTTCAACATGGCACTTCTGCTGCAAAACACAACACAAAAAGGCAGTTCTGAACAGAGGGCAGCCTTCATTGATTTATTTATAATTTTTAATTCTTTCTATGTATTTACAGCCACACATTTTTATCTATGCTATGTGTTGGAGAACACTTAGTTTTCACAGTAATGGCACTGCACCTCTGCTTGCAGTTCCGACTCGTACTATGTCTTCCATCATGTTGACAGTGTGCAGTAAATTTGACTGTTGGCAGCTTGGACTCTTTCTTGTTAGGATTTTCACCATATCAAGGAAGGAGTGACAGTGGGGGAGGACAGAAAATTGAAAGACGCAACTGCGAATTATTTTTTTTCAAAGGAAGAAAACACTTGTCAGACAATTTCAGGTACTTGGTCTGAACCTATTTTTTTTTTTTTTAAATTACCATAAAATTGGCATTATCTCTTTAACTCAAGGTACTTTTTGTGCCTTTCAGGCATAAAAAAAGTATTATCTAGCCTTTTTCACCAGTGTCTCTCAAGAAGGAGCTTTAAGCATACAACATTTTCAACCTAGTAATAGAACAAAGGTAATGTGAGGTTTCAGCAACTCGTTGTTTTCTAAAGTGCCTTTTCATTGTAGGTGTATAGAAAATGTTACACAGAACTGAGTTTAACCGGTTCTCCTGAACTCCTTGATATTTTTTCTGATCTTCTTCTCTGGCAATGTACTACCTCAGCACAAAAGGTCAGCAGCATCTACAGTCACTCATCTCCTGGACTTTCCACTAATGAGTTGGTGAAGAGCAAGGCATTTTCTCTTCAGCTACCAAAAAAAATTGTTTTCAATGGATTTATTTCCCTTGTGTTATAATCTAACAAACTTGATTCTATGCTACTGATATTCCCCTTATTTTGTAGGTATAGGCAATGCACATTCACCAAGGTATGTTATTGATGCATAAATTATCTCCTAATCAACTACTGTTTTGCAGAGGGAGCTTCCCAATGAGACTAGGAGAAGGCTGTGTGACTAAACTGAGCAAAAACAACATTATTGACCAGAAAAACAAATCTGCATGCTCCTAAAGAAAAACAGGGCACTTCTGTTGGAAAGCCTGACAGCCTGAAAGCATAGGCAGGTGTATATAATTTTGAGATTGTGTGTACATATAAATGCAACAAAAGCATCTAGTTTGTGGGTGTCACTGCTTCAGAAGCGGTCACTCTGGGACTCTTCAGTGCCACATGTGTCTTGCTGTGATTAAAGGAAATGAATCACACGCATGTGCATCTAACCTCGTGTCCCACCCTTGCACCTAGTTGCAGCTCAGCCACAGCAGCACCTCACAACAAACTCTCACTGAGATAATGAACTGGAGACATCAGAGGAGTCTGCTTCATTACTGCTGTGTGCTGCCTGCGGGTTCTCTCCAAAGTTTTTCCACCTAATGGCCTTTGCCGATAACTCACTTTTTTCCTATGCGCTGCTTGTTGGCACTTCTCTAAAACAGCGCTAATGATCTAATAAATATGATTATGCAAGAGTGGTTTGTCTCCTTTCAGCATAAGCTAACAATGCTATTACAGACTAGAGCAAAATACATTCTCTGGGCCACAAAGAACAGCTTTCCCACCAAACTGAAATAAATAAACTGGAATGAGTAGAAGGTGTTACAGACCTACAATTGGATCATATTTTACTGTATTTCTGTTGATGGATGAGGTTAAATAAGGTCTGAAATTTTGCCTTCTAGTTAATTGTTATGGCTTAAACATGAAAAAAAAAAAGGAACAGAAATGACATTTCAGCCAGTGGGAGGAAAATAAACAGAAAAGGAACCAAGGAAAGCAGAAAATAAAACCAGTGAGATTAAGAAAATCCAAGGAGGACACAGGGGCCAAATGGTCATCACAGGGGCAGAGACCACAGCTAGTCCTGATGGCCTCGTGTTGTTTCATTTTATCTTCTGGCAAATGACACATGGGCCTAGGGGGGAAGAAATACAATAATTCTAGAGTTATTTATTATCAGATGCCATTTCTTGATAGCCTGCTTCTTGTTGAAAAGTACAGACTAACCACTGAGAACACTTTCTTCCAGAGACTGAGCATTTGGCAGCAGCAGCCCTCAAATCAGCACTTGCAGCTTGTGGGGATATTTCCTCCTCCCTCCTGAAGCTCACCCCCTGTTTCACACGCACTTGTCATTTCTGGAGTGCCCACATGATCAGGTCAGCTCTTCATTTCATATACTCTTAAGGATGAGTCACTGAAGCTTTTTCTAACAAAGCTGAATGCTAACCTCTTTGTTAAATTACCTGAACTTGCTTTGTTCACATGGAGAATTTCTGGGGTGAAAGAGAAGGTATCTTTCTAACAATCCTAGGAATAAGGAAGTCTTATTTCTCTTCCACTGGAATCTCATTTGACTGACTTTGAGTCCTTGTTTTGGCTGAGATAGGCTTTTCCCTCATTATTAGTCTTAGGTATTAATCCTATGTTGACAGATGTATAATACTTTTCAACATGTAGAGGGCTGAAACTGAAAAAGGGAAACACATAAGGATTTTCTTATCATGTGGAGAGATGAGTAGCAGACTCAAGATTAAATTTCTTTGTTTTGGTTGCCTTGACCTTTTGTTCTGATCTCAGTGACATATCAACCATGCTTCTGCTGAAGAAAACCCAGACATCAAGAAGTCACTTGTGCCTGCCAGCTCATTGTGAGCATTCAAGGCATACAGAATCCTTTGCAGAAAGGAGCCCACTGCTATATTAGAAAGGAGAACAACCCAAAATAGTTGAGATGACTGCTCAATAAAACTCAGCTTTTGAAAATCAAGGCAGGTCATGAGAAATGTCCACGCACCTTGATGAGTTGTAAGTTTGGCATGATGTCTGTTTTGAGCTCTTGTAATGAAGTCATTTTCCCTCTTGTGAAACACTGTTGATTGAACCACAATTATGGTTTTGATGAGGGACTTTGAACTGGGCTGTTGGAGTAGCAGGCGATTTCACACAAAGAGAAGCAAATGTACAAAGAATGGGTAGCAATTTCCTTTGGGTACAATATGTACTTAGCTGACATGCCTGTGCACAGCAAAAGGCCTGGATATTAAACCATTCGTTGCCTCTGCTGAGCAACAGTGCAAATTACTTCTGACAGCCATTAAGAGATGCTTCAGTCAAGCACCCATAACCGTACAGCTCTTCACTAGAAAATTTGCTGATATTTTGAAAACATTGTGATACTTCACTAGTCTCAGAAATTCTTGACAGCTTATCAAAGATAAGAGTCGACGTCTCTGCACTAGTAATTACTCCTCTAACCAGATAGAGAAAGTGCCAGATATTCACCTTCTTCTTAGGAAATGTGAAGTCTCTGGCAAATAATAATATCTTTTTAAGGTATTTAGAGCAATTGTCCATTCTGATCCTCTCCAATAATGTAGTTTCTGAAAGCTGCTTTTGAGAGGGCCAGGAGAGTGCTGGCTGGTAGCAGATTTCCATTCTCCCACTGTTGTTAGTCTGTGCTTGTAAACAGTGACCCAAAATAGAAACGTGAGTGTTGTTTGAACAGCCAGTATTTGCTATGAAGAAAGTGGCTCAACAAGTAGGGGCAGATCCCCCAGCCTCTGCTCGAATGAGTCATCTCCCTGCACACAAGTGGTGCTGTCAAGTTCAATAAGCCTGTCTGTGCAAGGCTCAAGGATCAGACTCATCTGCCTCCCGTCATCCACGGCATGGGGACAAGGATGTGGATGGCTTTTGCATTGCTGATGCTCTGCATATGTGTGCACAGGGTTTGTGAATCTACTCTCAGTGGGCGGGAGTGTGTGAGGGAAAAATGCAAAAAAGGTGAAAATCAACAGAAAATTACAAGGCATCTTCCCCTACTTAAACAGAGTCCATCAAAGTTAACACGCCATTGCACAAAGTACTGCATTGAATATGAAAATGATTCCTTGAAAGAGTCATTAAAATTGCAAAGCCAAGTAGCCAAATATTAAAGAAGGACAAAGTTTAGGCTGCTCGCACCCCATTATTTTTGTATTTCTATGTTTCTGCATTATAATAGAGCCTTGAATGTCATGAGTACATAGCATTTAGCTTGTTTTTCTATGGGAAGGAAGCCCTTTGGATCATGTTGTCTCTGTAGGTGTCTGCTTGACAGTGGCTCTGTCCCTAACTTTTGAAACCATCCATCAGTTTCAATCAAAGCCTAAAGGTACCAGACTGCCACAAATCTGTGGAAATTAGGGGTCCAGTTAAGGAAAGAGATGCTACTAGAGATGCAGTGAGAGAGAACAAGGGCAGTGTAAACCCACCCCTTAAGAGCTAACAGAGCAACCTGAGGGAGAAGAATGCTTAAAATACTACAGGTATGAGAAAGGCCTCAGCTGGTCTCATGATTTATTAAAACCTTGGCCAAAGTCAAAGTTTACCTCCAGTGTTCTCTAAATGGGGTAAATATGTTTTGTGTTGATTCTCCTTCCAAAGGTCATCCTGCAGGCTGGGTTCCTGCTGGTCCCAGAGCTGCTTGCTCTGCTGCCCAGCTCAGTCCCACACTGACAGCACTTCCCATGGGGGCATTGCTGCAGCACTGGCTCGGCCCACGCTGTGGGGATTCCCTCATCCTCTGCCCTGCTTGCTGCCTTCCATGAGGAGTGCTCCTTCTCCAAGCCATCTCTGAAGGTCTCAGTCAGGATGCCTGGCTTCAAGGAGAAGAGATTCAAGTCTTCTCCCACTGTGGAAATGTACAATTAAGTTATTACACAGCTGCCCTGGGAGCTCTTGGGAGGACACACTGTCCCTCTCATGCTGACAGTGAATGTACAAAACCCTGGGGGAGAGAAGTGCAGGTGGCTGTCTGGAGAGAGACTGGCCATGGTCAGGAGCAAACACAGGAGTGATGGATAAGCAGTGGGGGAGACAGCAAGCTGGAGTGGCTAACCTGAGCCTGTCCTCCTTCCTTGTTCTGCAGATGGGAGATTGAGGCTCAGTGAAAGGACAGCTCAGACACTGCTTCCCTTATGGAGAGGAGCCTCCTGAAGGAGTGCAGAGGTCTTTCTTCCAGGCAGAGGCTGAGGAGTGAAGGGGAATCTGAACTTTGCAGGAATTTGTAGCTATGGGTCATTGTTGCTACTCAAAAGTGAGCATCTATTTTAAATTAGTGCTCAACCCCCGCTCTGTCCCGTGAAACAGAATTTAAGATCTTCTGTGAAGCATGTCATAGTGTCACACCTCTATTTTTTAGAAACCAGATCCAGTCAATTCCCTGCTGCCCCTCCTATTCGTAGTCTCTGAAGCCTTTTGGCATGCCAGTATTGTAAGAGCCAAAGGTTTCAAGATAAAGATTTTTTTGTAGGTGTAATAGCTTTTCTGAAGCCACCTAGTATATCTGAAGAAAGCAGATGACTTTTGGGGCATGAACAGTCTTCAGAAAAGATGAGGTGAATTTCAAACCTAACTGCATCTTGGGAACAGTTGTTCTGGGTTTAATTAGACCTGCGTCTGAACGAGACATCTGACAGCACCCGTGGAATATAAAGACTATATTGGTGGTTATATCCTAGGGGGAAAAGAGATGCAGGTAATTTGTAGAATAATAGTAGTGTGATGTAGAGCACTGGGAGATTGATAATTGGGAAGGGTGCAGAGAGGAGGATGGTAATGTGTTCTAAAACATTAATATTCAGGAAAGTAATGAGATACAGTTCCCAGATTTACCTCACAAAGACATTGTAGGATTTTCTTTGAGAATCAGGGCTGGAAGATCAAAAATGGAACAACTACACTCTAAGGAATGTTGCCTGTTGGAAACACTTCATCCCAGCTGACTCTTTTGAACAGTTTGAAGACTGTATCTTTTGACAGGCTGAGAAAGAAGCTTTCTTTTGCCTTTGCAAAGTTATGCCTAGTGCATTTCAAATTCCCAAGCATTTGGCAGATTTTCACTGTCTCAGTTGCTAAACCAAGAATTCCTCCTGGTGAAGAGTTTTTAATATGACTCTGTAACCAACACTACTCAATTGCTAATTGAGGGGGTACAGCAGTCAAAATAGGATGATGCTTCAGCTGCCTGTATCATCTCACTTGCTATTGCTATTTGGATGTTGGTCGAGATTTCTGCTTTTTCTGTGTGCTTAAATGCAGATGAAAGGTTACAAGTTCACTTGTCCATGTTCCAGGAGGTATCAATTTGTTGGGCTATGCCCATCTCTGAGTGCTAGAGAAAATCACCACCAACTGGTGGGTGACCAGGCAGCTCCTTCCACACTCCATTTTCCAGGACCCTGATGAGCAGGATTTAACAAATAGGTATGGGACAGAAATTTTACTGGTTGCCTCAGCTGATGGTTGCGATACATCATTTCACCCCAGAAGCTGACAAGGCAAAGTGGATGTCTCCACACTCTTCAAGAGGGCAGGTCACAAGATTCCTACTGGTCAGCTCAGCCACACAGATGGAGAAGTCTGATCCTCTGGGGTGGACAGGTTCCCTGCTCACAGATCCACTCATCCTGGCATTGCTGCAGCCCCTGCATGCAGAAGCAGACCTCAGCCAGCCTCCTTGCCTGGGGTACAGCATTGCCAGAGCAGGTCTTGGGGAGCCGCTTCTTAGGCACCAACACATTTCTTCTCAGTGTTTGTGACCTGAGACAGTTGAAGGCTTGTAGTTGGGGGTATATTCGGTAAAAAAAACCAAAAACAACTCCTTATGCTAGCAAGAGTCCCAAATTTGCCTCTCCCAAGTCTAAGTCCATATTCCAAAACAGAGCTTTTTAGCACACAGTGCTAAGAACTCTTCAATATTGGCAGTGCTGGGATTTGTGCTCTGAAATACTCTAAAAAAGTCACATTGATGTTACATTTTGTGACAGAGGGTCTTGTGGGTGAATCAGAGCTGACACCTGGAGTAGATAATGCCAGCTTCCAGGAAAGCTGCAAACTGCAAATACCTGGAAAGGAGGGCCTCCTGCTGCTAAGTTTTTCAGATAATGTTTGCATTTAGTATCATTGTAGATCCCCTTCTGGTTCCTGGCCATGCACTTGTCCTGCTAGAGTATAAATACTAGGCAGAAACCTCCCCAGGACTATACCCCATAACCCTCAGCACTGTGGTGCTGGTCTTGTGCTAGACTCTGCCCTAACAGCTCAGCCTGGCGCTTGTGTCCATCTCCTCGCTGAGGTCTCTGTTCTGAAAAGGTGTTGGAGAGAAGATGTTAGACCAGGGACAGCAGCAGGGGCACAACCTGGGAGTGTGTCCTGGGAGGGCTTTGTGGAAGGCTGGCATTTTTGGTGTGGGCTCCCTGCCAGTGCACAGCATGATAATGACAGGAAGAACTGCAGAGTTCAGTGATGGCCTTAAGTTTCTCTGCTTCTGGAAACTCCCTTTGTGGACAATAATGCATACCTCAAAGGATTAAAGTATTACACTCAGTGCGTGACTGTGGGCACATCCTCTCACTCCTGTTTTCCTCTCTCATGCTGGTTTTTGAAGAGGCAGTTAAAACCCAGTGACTTTTGTCACAGGTGGTGCAGAGGTCAATAGCTCCTGACCTGTGTGACTCCATACAAGAAGTGCCACTTGGTTCAGTGGCAGCAGCCCTGCTCTCTTGTGGTTGCCACAGAGACAAAGTCTGAGAAGCCTTCACTCCTTTATTTCCTTAGAGGATCCCAGGATGGCTTTGAGGCAACAGCCAAGCCTAGCTGGTGCCCATGCAAGCTGGAGAACCCACGGATCCTCTTAGATGAGCATGGGAAGGTCAGATCCATGTGGTGTGGGCACCAAAGAGCTATGCATTGATGAGGTTCCTGGGCTCCTGAGTTGTAACTCCAGTTCGAAAGCCACTATGATAATTTTGAATTAGCTGACTTCCATCTGGCAGCGAGTCAGGAAGGTTCAGCTGCTGTGGATGAATTCCTTGTTCCTGTCACTTTGCCTCAGTGGCTGATGTGGAAGGGTGGAAGGTGAGAAATGACAAGCAGAGCAGCTGGGGTAACACATGGCATTTTGTGTGCGCTTTGTTTTCCACATCAGGCCCATTATTTGTATTCTGCTCACATGATGATAAAGGCTGAGCCTCACCTGGGTGGCAGAAGATGGAAGTTACCTTGGAAACAACAGGAACACCTTCATTGCTTCTAGACAGCTTCCCCCTGGCTGCAGGCTTTGTACACACCAGCAGCCAGCTGGTCTCCTTTTCCTGAAGTTGCTGTTTTTCCATCGTGCCTTTTCTCCCTCAAAGCAAACTGACCACTTTGATTTACCATCTCCGGGTGCTGTGGGGTGTCAGATGGGGAGTGGTGTTGCACTGGAAAGCAGCAGTAGGAGCTTGGTTTGCTTGCTTTCACACAGCTCAGATGTCCCTCTAGGTCAGACCAACCCTTCATTGCCCTGACAGGAGAGGTACAAAGCAGCTGAACAGAAAAAAGGAGACTCCAAGCAGTGGAAAGGATCATTAGGCTTCCATGGCCTCAGTGCCACTGGCGTGTGAGGTCCTGCAGAGCAGACACATGACCCTCTTGCGGGTCATGGAGAAACACCTAGAGGTGTTTACAATGAGATGGTGGGCATAAGGCTCATTGAGGGTTGAGCCTTATACCCATCCTTGTGATGGGATGAGCCTTTTCCCATCCCTGTGGTGGGAAAAAACATTTTTGGGATTGTCTACAACTTGTTTTGGGATGTTTTCCAAGGGTCGTGGGAATGTACGAGGCTTAGTTCAGGATGTTAGGGATGGATTTAAAATGGGAAGAGGCAGGAATTGAGGTGGATTGGAAAGGAACAAGTGTGGGAAAAAAAGAGTATAAAAAGGGCAGGTCAATGTGCTTGCCTGAGCCCTGCCTGCACTTGATCGCTCCAATCTGTTCTGTATTCTCATTAAAACCTATTTTTATCTGGTTAAAACCAGAGTGTTCCTTCTGGTCTGAGTGGGTGTGTGTGAGCACAGCCAACGTGATGCTGGTCTGGTTGGTGAGCAGCAGAGGAGGGCTGAGTGGTGCAGCTGCAGCAGGGCCAGGAGCTGGGGGCTTGCATGTCCAGGTACCAGCAAGGCCCTCTGAGAGAGACAGTCAGGCAAGGACAGAGAGAGCATGTAATTTGCCCCAAGTTGTCAAACTCCTGGCCAGGTGTCACATGTGCAAGGACAAGTGGCTACAGCCCTACGAAGTGAAGCCAGTGGTTGCAATGTTAAGCTGCTGAGAGCCTGGGTCAGCCTTTTTTTTCTACCCCTTCCTATAAATCTGTTTATGAGAATTGTTTTTGAATATTTATGCTTGAAATGATTATTTGGAAGAAGTCACAGCTGCATCTCCTCCTGCTGAACTGACAGTTTGTACTGCTGTCTCCTAGACATCCTAAATTCCCACTCTGAAAGAAAGACTTTGTTTTTTTAAAACTAAGGCTTGATTTCCATCCTGATTTGAAATGGGTGTAATTTCAAAGAGCAGTGGAACTTATTACTGGTTTAAGGACCAATGTAAGAAAATGGATGAACTGAACCAGTGGCTGTTGCAGTGACAGCCACTTTGGAAGGACCCAGAAGCAGCTGCTACGAAAAAATCAGCCCTGCACAGGCAATGCCTCAGCCTTCATGCTGTATTTGAAAAGAACAGGAATGCCACATTTGTGTGAGATCCTGATGTAGGTCATCACTTCCCATACATCTGCCAGAGCTGGAAGCATCAGAAAGATGCATTTCAGAGGTGCACAATGACAGGGAGCCGGAATGTGTTCCTCAACCATTTAGTGAGCACATGAGAAAAATTTGAAGAGGTTGTCTGAAAGACACTGCATAACTTGTTGGGTTTTTTCCTCCCAGCATATAAACCACTGCATGCAATTCATAAGGACAGGAAAACACATGCATGTGTTTTATTTGAGAATTAGGTAGTTATGCAATTAGAAACTATGTGTACTGTATGCAAGGTGGGTGGCAGGAGCTGAGGATGCATGCACAGCAAGTTTTCAGATTCTGAATTTAATGCTATATGACTCTTAAATCAACATGTGATTTGTAATTGGCTGGACAGAAATCACAACAAATTTACATTTCAGAAACAAAACAAGTCCCCATGCTCAATTAGCCCTGGACTCTTGGAATCTTCTGGAGCATTTTGAATCTTCTGTTATGTGGAAAACCCCCTTTCCTACTGGACAGAAATAAATTAATGTTTCATCTCAATGTTTCTTTCTAAAAGAAAGATATTTCTACAATGCCATTTTGGTGTTATCAATATGATGCCATCACAGCCCTAAATAAAACACATTTTGATTGCCATTGATTATTTGGGAAATGCATTTTATCCCAGGAAAGCCAGCATGCACAAAGCTTCCACCAATATCCATTCTGCAACAGCAAAAGCAAAAAAGAACTCCACAAATAGGTGTTTGCATTGGAAGAGCATAAGCAGAGATTTTACCCAGGTATTACTGTATCACGTTCTAACAAAATTTTCCATCTCAGACAGCATGGCAGCTCAAGATATTTGTCCTGAAGACACATACAAAGCAGTCAGTAAGTTTTCTTGAAATGTCTTTATTGCTTTTACTTGCTCCTTGGCAACACCAAACTCAACAATTGTTTTTTCGTTCTTTTCCCTTTATTTTCTGTTATTAACATATAAAGTTCCTTAAAATTCATTTTAAATACACAGTTTATCCTACACCTACCAAAAAAGCCTTCTTTTTATTGACTATACTATGAATTATACACCTTTTTAACATTTCAGAAGAGGGAGACCTCACTCTTGAGCAGGAATGTTCAATATCAGTATAAATAAAGGACGCCTGTGCCAGCCCAAATCAAAGGCAAGCACACTAAAATCTAGGCTGGTAGACTTTTCACATTCAGGAAAACCTCTCTGACATTTTCTTTTACAAAACAGGATTTCCTGATATGCCTGGAGTCAGTATGGTGTGACATGGGCTGGTGCTGCAGAATAGCAACAGCATACATAAAATCTGTGTTGGGAGCCGGTTACCAGAAACACTGCATAGTAATTATGGTGAAGATTCTCTGTGAAATAGATTCTGGTTTTTCAAATGAGATTCTGAAAATAACACCTCCTAACATTTCAGCAGAAAAGCTTTACAACTTGTCCAAATTGTAGAAGGTGTCTCACCTTTTCCCACGAATGCTTACAGAGCTTGTAATTTACTGACTTACTGCTTGTTCTAATGACTACTTGAGGGGATGGCTTGGCATGAGTAAGAGATGAGTTTGTGTATGAATTCACTTCAAAGGCTCATGCAATTTACACAAAGTAATGAAAAGCTTAAACTCCACTTTCCCCCACCTCAAGCTCATAACACTGATATCATCGAGTCTTTAAGAAGTTGCGGCAGAGTGGGGGAGGGGAAAAAAAAAAAGAAGAGTCAAAAACAAGTTCCCGGCTCGCACCAAGGCTTCATTAATTAGAACCACGTGTTCCTCAGATGGAAGAGTAGTGCACGGTGGCAAAGGGGCTGCTGCATTCCTGTTATGAGAGGTCTCCTCTCGAGCAACACTGCAGAGCCTCCTCTCAAACATGGCCTTGGACAGGGCAGGAGACCAGGATGGGGCCAGGCAGGGCAGAGAGCAAACAGCAGGGAGCCAACTGGATCTGGCCATCAGTGACATCTGATGACCAGTCCTCAGTTTGGAGGAGGGGCCAAAGAACAAAAATCAAAAGAGAGAACAGAACAAGAACAAAATTTTTATACAAGCAGCCCTCATCCTTGCTCCCGACTTTGAATGAGCAAGGGCTGCACAATGCACTCATCAAGTAATTTTTTCTCAGCTGTGAAGATTTAGCTAGTCATACCATGCTCACCCTGTCATCACTTTAGTTGCCTAAAAAAGTCCCAGACATTTCTAATACTGCTTTTCCAATAAAGAAATCTACATTTGCTCAGAAAGTAGAATCTTAATGAGGCCTTGCTTGCTGAGTTAAAAAAGCATGAGGCAAGAGGAGAAGTCTGTACTAGGGGACGAAAAATAAAGAGCCCTTATTTAAACCCTCCTCTCACCTCAAAACCGAAGGCTCAGAAACCGAAAACTGATAAAAAGCAAACACAATGCAAAATCAATCTCTTTCTCCTGAAGGTAGCAGGTTTTTCAGCTTGCAAAATAAATTGTCCATTAGAAAAAAAGTGGTATCTAAACGCATTCCATGTAAGCAGTCATTTGCAACATCAGAAACTCTCCAAGACTTCTCAGCACATGAAGCCTGCATCTCCAGCTCACACACAAATGCAATAAAATAAGACCAAGTTTTTAACTATTAATTTCTGGAGCTTGTTAAGTCACTGCTTGATTAAACATGAAGCAACCCAGGGTAGCCTTTTTCCAAACTACAGGAATTTTTTTCTAATTACAGCAAACCCCACAGTATTTATACCTCCAAACAAATTACCAGCATCTCATATATAAAATTGTTTTCATGCATAGGTGCTTCCAGTAACTTCTTAGGAAGGATCCTAAACATTTGAGACAAAGGGTAAAAGCACAGGTCTAATTTTAAATAATTAACACAGAATCAGAGAATCATTTAGGTTGGAAAAGACTTCTAAATCATCGAGTCCAGCCTTTGACTGATGACCACTGTGTAGACCAAAGCATCAAGTGCTATATCCAGCTGTTTCTTGAACATCTTCAGGGATGCTTTTACCCCACCTCCTTGAGCAGCCCATTGCAAGGTTTAACAACCCTTCCTGCTTCTTATGGAAGAGGTAAAGAACTCTATATGTGAACGTAGACTTTTTTAAATGTCAGATTTATTTCCTTCCTTACAGAAGAGCTGCTCTGGTCTGCAAATTAATGGACAAAATAAGCCTTATTTTGATTTTCACATTGTGTATGCTTAAAAAAAGATGGATTTCTGATGACAATTCCTACAAATTGAAACTCAAATTAGATTTTCTCTTCCCATATACTGCCATTTTACAACTAACTCTGAAAACCTTGAGGTTTTACTATTCCTGCTACCCCTAGCTCTTCCTGCTACAGTACAGAAACTGTACTGCATACATATAAACCTGTGATTATGTACAGACACAGAATCAGAGAAATAAAAGCACTGGGCAAATGTAAAAGTTGCCATCTGAGTTTATACTCGCCAGCAGGAACTCCAGTCAAGCAATGTTCTACACACAAATGTAATGGGGTTTTTCCATGGCCTTCAGGTCAGGCTCAGAAAGAGTATCTTATACATGGCAGGAGGAAAGGGAAAACTACCAACTCCATTGCAAGATTAAATCTAGAGCTCCTTAAAAACCCACCTATTTTAATTAATTATTTTTATGCAAACAACAAAAAATATACATATCAAAGTTTTAAAATAGCAAATTTATATTTTTTTATACCAGGACTTTCCTTTACTAGTTTAGTACAGATGATCCTCCCTAAGAGAGTATTTACAGACAAGGAAAAATAGTTAAACATCAGGATATTTATTTTGCATACAAATATTTACAGAAAAATACTTACAAAAATTAAGTATTCAAATTTTAATGGACTTCACTTCAAAAAAGCATAATGCTTATAAAAACATGTTGCCTTTACTGTGCTCAAATTTACTATTCAGATCTCTGGATTTTCTAATAAGAGCTTTCTTTTGTGCTTCATCAAAGCGATTGACTTTGAGATCCTGCTCTCGGTCAAATGGCCTTCTTTCGTGAGGTTTGCTCTTTTCTTCAGATGCTTTGCTCTTCAGCTTTTTCTGGTGGATGTCCATGAGAGACTCTGACCTCTTTGACTCCTGGAAAAAATGGGGAGGAAGAGGAAGTAAAATATTAAAGAATATTGACAACAACATACAGAAAATCCACATGGAAAGACTGAAGTCAGGAAGGCTAAAAATTCCAGAAAAAGAAGACAGTTTAGTAACTGTATATAGAATGATAAATTTAGCATACATGGAGTAGAAAGTGTGAGCAATCTTGGCTAAGCTAAAATACTAATAATTCACTGATGTAGTTGGCCATAATATCGTAGGTAGCCATGCTGTTGTTGAATCTCCGCAGACAACACAGATAAATTATAAACATAATGCCAAAGAAATATAAAGGTTGCTCTGACATTATTGGCAGAATGAAGACACCATGTCAAAAGAAATACCTCCAAGTACAGGCCTAGTTTCCTATACACATCCCCATAGCACCTGGATTTGATCACTGCTAGGGGCAGGAACAAGCTAGATGCCCTTTTAATCCTCCATGCACTACGGTGGGTGCTCCTAACTTTGAATCACCTGTTAAAACCTCACAGGACAAAGTCACAGGTTTGAACTGGAGCATGTGTTTTTGCCAACTCAGTGGCTTTAGCTGCATTTCTTAGAGAGCATGATCCAGCTGAAACACAACATAAAACTTCTGCTGATTTCACATGGGAGCAGGATTAGTGCTCCCAAGACCATGACCTCATTTACTCAGGTACAGAGCATTTGTGTATCAAAACCAACTCTCTCATCAAAAAGTGCAAAAGTTGAGCAGCTCTGTTTTCTCATGATTTTCCTTCACTTCCTGTGCAAACACTTACTACATCACATATGCAAATAGTAGCTTATGCGTGAGTTAAGAAAAGATTCTCAAGGAAAATAGACAATACTTATTCATGATGAAACTGTATCAGCATTGACAAAATTGCACCAGAGAATGTATGTTGTATCAGCGTCGAAAGAAGAAACTACTTTAAGAATGAAACCTGTTCTAGTGAAGTATCCTTAGCAAATGTGAGTGGAGAAAGAAATTGGAAAGAATAGAGAAAATAACTTTAAAAGAAAAATACCCACAACAAAAATCACAAAATATACCCACCTGAAAATCACAAAAGAGCTGATTTAACAAAAGAGAGAAAAAATACCAACAAAACAACCCAAGAAACGATGTTCTTAAACTTTGAGACAACTCCATTAGTCTTAGAAACAGCTAAGGCCTGTGTATGTTTTATTCCACCAATGGCAGAGAGCAAAACCCATAGTTTCACATGAAAACTATTCTACTATATTCAAAGTGGCAAGAGAAACAGACACTAAAGAAGAACCTTAAGACAGAATGCTAACAACTCCAGATTTGCAATACTCTAAGTTAGGAGAAACATATGATTTAATGAACCACAAATAAATTATCAGAAGTGCCAGATAAACACGTAAAATAAGCCAAAGATGTAATTTTCAAGTTAATTGTCCTCTCAAGAGACAAGACTGCCTTACATAAGAAGGGAAAGCAGGGAAGTTCATCAGGGAAGAACTGGAAATAGGAGCTGTAAGGCAGGCAGTGGTCCACATGCTTTGAGGGACAGGGCTGACAGACAGAAAAGTGAGAGGGAATTAGACATGGAGTTCAGATTTCTAGTAATCAACATCTGTCTGTGAACATGATCTGCTCCTGTAGAGATTGAGAAAAACTACATGTAATGAAGCTCCTGTAATGAGTAGTTAATGTAATTAATGACAGAGGGCAATTAATGTGGTGACCTGCTTAGTCCATCAACCCTTTTTTAGGTTAGTGCATATGTTGGCCTGAAAGTTAAACCTGCATTGTTGTTTTATTCTTGGGATGTCAGAAATAGGTGAAGCAAGCTAATATTTGAATTAAGGTCCCAGCAACCATGTCCTGACATGAGAATGATTGAAGAAAAGCACTATTTAATACGGAGGCAATACACACAAACTCAAATTCTGTCACTTTGCAGAGGACCCAATCCTGCTCTTGTTGATGTTAATGCCAAGTGTTCTAATGTCTTAAAACAGCAGTAGGTTTGGGCACTAAAGGGAAAAGTGTAGTGGCATCACCATGGAAACCAGAAGCACTTGAAATGAGAACCAGAAAAAAAGTGAAGAACTAAAGGAAGTAGAGGAAGTATTTTGTGATTACACTTACATTGTATGAAGTCACCTGCTCAATAAGCCTCTTGTCCCTCCCAGATAGTAACATTTCTTCATTATCCTTACTGCTTGACTTTTTTGCCTCTTCTCTTTCCTGATGAGTAGAAGACAATCACATGCTATAGTAATCAGAATATCTGAAGTAAAAAGCAAGCAAATCTATATCTACTTTAATTAAATCTGGAGGACAAAGGCCACGATAGAGGCTATCAGATATTTTCTGCTCAGCTTGACGGAAGAAGAAACTGGACATGCTAACTGGAAAGTCAATGAACTGATAGAGAGTATCTGACTACTGCAAAAAGGGAGCAGAAATAAATGCATATCAATGATATTTAATGTTGTTACTTCAGTGCCTTTATCTTTAAGCCTGAATTAGTAAATTTTAATAACAAAGAAAAATCTGGGAAAGAAAATTTCACCGACCAACCCACAGTATCTTTAGTTTGTTTTCACAGAACATCAGTAACACCTACTGTCTGCAAGTGTATATGAATGAATAAATAAATGCTCACCTTGGCTTTTCTCTCTCTGTCAGCTGGAGTATCTGTCCAAACAGATCTATCACCTGATTTGTCATCAGCTCGTCTCTTGAATGTTCTTGGGCCAAATCCAAAGCTTTTCAACTCAGGTGGAAGCTCTGTCATCCATGATTCCCTGGTAACTTGTTTAGGTTCATCCTTTGCAAAAGAAGTAGGGGTGGAGGGAAGAGTGAAAAAAGCACAATCAAAAATTACTGTCTGAATCTCTTGGCTTCCAGCAGAAATCATAGACTTTTTTCTTTAATACCTGCACACACATAGCATCCCAAGTAGAGCTGCAACTAGATTTACACAGAAATAGGCAAACAGAAAGACAAATACACTCCAGCAACAAAATACTATAAATGAAGAAATCCAACTTACGCTGTCTGCTGAAGTAAGCTTTTCTTTCATTCTCTGAGCTCTGCGTTCAAACTCTTCAGCCACATCAGACTCCACTGGTCCTTCTGCAGGCATTGGGCCTATTAAATTGTCTTCGTCCTCGCTGCTATCTGTCAGCTTCCAAAAACAAAACATTTCTTTCAAACACAGTGCTAGGAGCATCAAGGAACACTTCAGCTTTATAGAATTAGAATGACTTTGTCTAGAAGAGCATATAATCCTAATGTAATGCATTTCCCAGATAATAAAAACCTGGACTAGAACTCCAGATTAGACCTGTTCTAGCACTTGAACATGGATACTTAGTCTCCATTTTGCCAAAAGGAGCATCTCTTGTCTGAGGCAAGACTGCTGGTAAAGGCAATGGCAGCACACAAAGCCCTGCTACTCCACATTGCTCTGCACACAGCCATGCAGCCTCTGTGGCTGTGGGCGAATTTGGAACACACAAGCATGTAACTTCCATATTTTGGGCCTTACCTTCACCAGCAACATTTGGATACATTTCCCTAATAAGGATCACAGTTACACACTGCAAGAACTGTCTTGAGCTGAGATGCTGTAAGGATGTCAGAAAGAATGAAGTGCAAGGTAGGGTTCTGGTGGCACACATGGTACTATGCCCCTGCAAGTACAGCATCTCCAACTAATCCCTTGGCTCTGTCATTCACTTCTTTGATCCCTCATGGATCCCTTCGGGAAGAATTTCTTCACTGCAAGGGTTATCAAGGGTGATCAAAGAACAGGCTGCCAAGGAAGTGGTGGAGTTACCATACCTGGAAGTGTTCAGAAAATGACTGGATGTGGCCCTGAGTGCCATGGTCTAATTGACAAGGTGGTGATGGGTCAAAGGTTGGACTCAAAGATCCTGGAAATCTTTTCCAACTTAATGATTCCATGATTTTGACATTGCATTCTAAGGAACTTTTTGGAGAAGGGCTAAAAAATTGAATTTGTTAGGGACTAGATGTCAATAAAAATCTTCCTACTTGCCAGGGGTTGTACAGAAAGCTCACTGGTGCCTCTCTCCAAGTTCAAACAGTACAGATGTGGATGGAAGCAAAACTAGACAGAAAATAGTGATGCCACAGTGCCCTGGGCGCAAAGCTAAGGTGCCCAATATCTACAAAAGTGCAAAGACTTTGCTACAGTCTGACGGTGCGTGATAAAGCAACGGGAGTAGGATGACAAGGCTGTGTAGCCAAGAAGCACAAAGCATTACTTGAGAATACACAAGGTGGTGAGTCATTAGATTCACTAAAGCAAAGTGAAGAGTCAGCATGCCTCTAAAGATGTACTTGAATACAAAGCAATGAAATACCTTTTTTAAAAAGCCAACAAGAAATTACTCATATTAAAAAATAAGAAAAAGAGTATTATTAGGAAGAGGTAACAAAAAGATAACTATTAGGAAGAGAAAAAAGGTGAGTTCCGTAATACCTGTAAAAAGCTGATGCTAGAAGATGTATTTATGAGAAGAGACACTTTTTTGTTTGCAAAATATAAAAGCAGACAGCAGACATCTCTGCCTCAAGAGATTTGTCACTGTGATAAATTGCTTAATCATTATTTGGAGTTATAAGACGATGAGTACCTCAGAAATGTCAGATAATCTTTCTGCACGATGAATTACAACACCACTCGCTGTAGGAGGCTGGAGGATTCTATGCTTTGCAACTGCTAACCAAAAACTGAAGTTTCAGAGCAGCCTTTGTATCCTTCCTTCCTAGTGTGTCTAGCATCTCCCATAGTATCTGGGAGTTAAATGTAAAAAGGTAAGTATTTTTAAAATAAACAGAATAACCATTAATTCTCCCAAAGAATTAATATTAACACAGCATGAGAGAGATCCACTTGCCTAAGCATTGGTATCCATCACCATTTTTGGTGTCTTAGGGTCTCCTGCCTGACTTAAGAGGTGCTGCGCAAGAAGGATATGACCTTTTCTAAAAGTGCTACTCCCTACCTGCCAGACCCTCCCACAGGCAATTTGGATCCCTCAGAACGGTCCTGGAAGCCCACGTTCAGGGAGTTCAACCTTCCCCACAGCTGTACTTTATCACACATCTTGTTCCTCATTGTTCTTTAGTAGCACATGCACTATTTTGCAACCAGAACTTCTACCTACTTTTTACCTAACATGACCAGAAAAGTCAAAAAACATAAACCTAAAATGCACATCAGTGTCACTGTCCTGCACCTCACTCCCAGTTACAGGTATCGTCCTGCAATTGCTAAGAACAATTTAGTGACACTGTAATGCCATTCTTGATTCTTGTATTCTTTTGGATAAACTTATTTAAAGGTTGTAGCCACTAGTAAACATCTTTCAGGAGGTGAAGATGTGTTTTCTGCCTGCAGTTTAGGATGCCAAGATTGCTTGTGTTGGGTGAGTGCACCATCCATTTAACAGCAAAAGCACAACAAACCAGGCCAGTCTTTTTTATTTCTTTTTTTTTTTTTTTAAGGCTTATTTATGCTCAAGTATTTGACTCCGGCAAAAATATGCCAGACACTTTCTGGTCCAAAATTAAACTGTCATCCTGAGAAGTGTCTGGTAGTCTCTTTCAGGCTGCAACTTGTTTAACCATTTCAGATAGCTTGTACTAAAACAAAAGGCTTCTCTTTGCACAAACCTGGGGACGGGATTCTGATGGAACAGACGGTCCTGTGAAACATCTGCTACTTCTGGTGTCCTCTGAAGCTTTCCTAAAGCCAGGTGGTAATGCAGGACCTATAATGGGCCTTGACAGCAGAGGGAAAAAAAAATCTTGTTTTTTCAGTTAAGGGGGAAAAATAGATCAGTATAAAAATAAAAATCAAACATCAATGAGAAGTATGACTTTCTTTCCTCCCCACACCAAGTGTGCCCCTGTGCACACATACTGTAGAAATAACTGAATAAGAGTGCCTCCATTTTCCAGGAGGATCTGTGCAGAGAGATTTGATGCAAAAAAAAAAAAAAAAACAGAACCAGGAATATTGCCGAATGTAGTCAAGGAGATCCACTTTTTTCTTTCCTAGCTTCCTTAACCAGATTCAAGAGCAATGAGAGGTGATAAAACAAATATACACTCCTCCTTCACAGTCAACAAACCAAATTTTTTTGTTCTTGTCTTGAACGTCAGTTTCATTGGCCTTTTAATAAGCAGAAAGAGTGAACTGCTCTGATTTTATTTTACCTTGGAGTGGGAAAGAGAAGCAAAGTTTTGTAGTCCAGGTAACTTCACTGATTTGTTTTTAAGCAGCAGCTCTGCAAGAAATAGTAATCAGCTGTCTCTGCTAACACAGAAAGGTGAGAATCTATTTTCAGTGGTGAAAAAACTACTACAAACTGAGCTCAAAGAAACTGTACTTGCTGTATTGAAAGTCTTTTGAATGCGGGTTCCTCTTAATAATCCACCATAATAGTCTTTAAAGCTAATAAAAACTAATTAAAAACTTAAACAACTGTCACCTGAAGACATATCCAGGTGACAGTATGCTCACAATGTAAGAGTAGACTTTGTTTATTATGACCTTCAGTTGTGTGCTTTAGGTTATTAAATGTAACAAGACCTGAACTGAATTTGCTAATTATGGCCTTTACTCAATCCCACTTAATCTAATCAGGACAGCCCTGCTGTAGTGATATTGTTGCCAGGGTGTAAAGAGGGGAAATAAAAGACACAAAATCTCCCTGAAGAACCAACCACAGATATACAGACACGAGCAATAAATATGAGCTCAGGCCAGGATAAGGCCACCAGTGAGGTTTTAAACCCAGGCAAGAAGTCTGGATTAATTTTGAAGTTCCATCTCCACCTAGCTGCTACAGTTTCATCTTCCTTCCTTCCTGACTACTTTCTTCTTAAGACCATGTTTTAAATCCCTAATGTAATTTAAAGAGTTTAAACTTATACAGATATAGCAAAAAGAATATTTTATTTTAGTATACAAGTACCTTTAATCTGCATGGAGAGATAGAGAAATCAAACTATAAAAAAGCTCCCTACTGAAATATATATATATATATACATATATACATACATATATATATATATATATATATATATGAACATCTCTGTTGTGGGCTGTATCTCTGCAGCCTGTGAAAAAGAACCAATCCCAAATGCTGTCTTGATTCTGTCACAGCTCAAAGGCCCTTTAGGGAACAGAAAAGTAGTTTTCATATTCATCCTTCCCATTCCTTATGCTTTTTCTTTTCCACTACATGAATATCTCTTCAGTCTTTCCTCAGCAGTACAGAGGTGACATGATCCTTGACAGTTTCCTGGATGTCCAAAGGGTCTCTGAACGGGTGAATTGAATCTAAATACTAGTAATATTTTAACTCTGATAATATATTTACTCTAATAATATATTAACTACTAATAAATAACTGATAAGCATATTTTACTGCTGTAGGTAACTTCAGTACCTGTACCATGTCAAAAATACCCCCCAAACTTATGGACTGTTAATTTAAGGACTGTTGCATTTCATATATGGCAAAGACTGTTCTCCTGTTGTTGGACTTGGAAGTCCTTGCTAATGCACATTTCAAGATGGGTGTTTCAGCATTCTTGTGATGTGTAACATAAATTTTTTTAAGATCACCTTCGCTCTTTACCTTGATGTATGAACACTTCAGAAATATTTATGAGTGCTGCACTTCTATCTAACACTGAATAACAGTAATATAATCTTCAAAGTTGAAGGAAATATTTTCATATATATATATTTTATATTGGAATGATTCAAACCATTTTCAGCAATGGCAGTGCAGACTGCCCCACGAGCTGCCCCTAATCATGAACACGTTGCTTTGACAAGTCTGGAAAAGATGTAAGAGAAGAAAAGCTTTCCTAAAAGAACGAGTATGTCACACAGAACTGATAAACAGCCTGTCCATACACTGAAACAAACGACCTGCATTTGTTTCAATTATTCATGGCTCAGTTGGCAGCTGGCAATCTGCTCAAGGCTAAGGGCAATGCAGCAGGCAGACAGCAGCATTGTGTCTGTGCCCTGCACGGCTCACACGCCTCCCAGACTCCCAGGTGTGTGGGGGTGGAAGACAGACAAGGCTCTTCCCACACATCTCACTGTTCCCACCTATTCAGGGAATCAGGCTGGGTGCAAAACAGCTCTCCTCAATCTGCTTTCTCAGTGCGTGCTAGGAGCAAGTATATGGTGAGGTAGGAAAAAACAATACAGTGAGTGCCAAGTGCCTTCTGCTGCTTTAATCTATCACAGGCACAGAGCAGACTCTTGCCTCAGTGTCACAGAATATTCTGAGGTGGAAGGGAAACACAAGGACCATCAAGTGCAGCTCTTGAGTGAATGGCCCCTTCCTCTTTCATTTTACCACGAGTATTCATGTCAAAAATCAAGAAATTAAGAAGGCTACCTCTGCTGATATTAGAAGTTACAAGTGTTTATTTTTAATAGAGAATACATTATTTTTAATGACCTGCTAAATTTTATAAATAAAATCACACTTTGTGCATACACAACACAAGAAAAAGGAAAAAAAATTAGTTTTTTATGGGACCATCAAAGCACCAAATGATCCCACTGAGCACGATACCACATCTACAAGAGTTTTTTTGATTACAGCAAAGTGTAACCAAATGTACATGAGAAAGATACTTCCAAATAACCTTAGTTACATAAATTCTTGCTTAGTTACATAAATTTTATGCTGCCAAGTATCATAAAAAATTATGCAAACTAAAAAAAAAAAGGAATTAACTTTGAAATTTCTTTTGAGATGGTGTATTTCACACACAGCTCAACAGTAAATTGAGTCACTTTCCTGGAACTGAAAACTCATACCTGACAGGCAAGTATTATTTTATCTACCAACTCCTATTGCTCTGAGGAAGATAAAAGTGATCAAGGGACTCTTGTACTTCTCATCAGGAAGTATCGCCTTGGAAGCACCAATTCCACTATGGACTATAATTTCAAATTATAGAAGGAATTGATGTGAAGACTAAAAGGCTGGGAAACACTGTTGAGTTCTGTATAGAAAATCCATATAATATTTGGGGGAGGTTTTATAACTGTAAGCAATCAAATACATATTATATATTATAATAATTATAATAGATATTATAAGTTTTATAACTGTAAGCAATCCAATTGAAAGCTTCCTGACAGAGACCATAAATAATGTTTATTTGGGTAGACCTGACAGCCTCTTTTCTAGAAAACTACAGTGTTCAGAGTAGTTTTGTACCTGGAGACATGTGAACAACAATCCTTGATGCATTAGCAAAGGACATGGTATTGCACCACACACGAGGTAACTGCCCCAGTCCCTCACAGACCAGAATGAACACTACAGAACTACAGGTCCTTGTACCTATAATTTGTTTTTTCTCCACTGATCTGAGACCTATCAAAAGAAACGGAGGAAATTTGACATCCGAAATACATCTCAGAAAATTTACATTAGTTCTTTTACTCTCCTTCCAACCTGGCCTAGGAGGGCTGGTGCTCTTTTTCAAGGGAATGCTGTTCTTGTTTTCAGAACACGGAGGAAGCATTACCTCTAATCATCTCAATCTCAAGTGCACAACTGAAATGTTCTGTAATAGTGACACAAAACATTTAATCTAAAATAATTGTGTTTTGAGGAAAAGAATCTGAATATAATTCCATTTTAATTACCTCTCTGGAGAATCATCCTGTTTTTTAAATCCAGGAGGAAGAGCTGGCCCAAAAAAGCCATCATCATCATCGTCTTCATGAATTCTTTTTGGCTTTCTGCAAATACAGATTTCACTTAATAATTACCTTGACAAGCATAGCAATTATCTACATTTTAAAAAGGAAAAGAAAACACATAAAATTATTTCATAGGGTCTTCTGTACTAAATAATCCTGCTGTTACCATGGAAACAGTGCAAAAGGATCCAAAATGATTTGAAGCAATTAAAAAATTGGGAGTATAAGATTCACTTCAAAAGTGTTCTGACATTTAAAAAAGAAAAAAAAATTAAAAACAACATTAAGAATGCTTTTGCTGTAGAAAGAAGTTCAGTATAATGTTGAAATACCATTTTCTAGTCACAAAGTCATTTAAAATTCAGTACTTTCTCCATTTTTATATGCTGTCTGCATTTTGAGTAGTATTTTTCCTGTTCAATTCTAATTAGCTGAAAAACTATTGACTAAGAAAACAAGAAAAAAATTGAATAATAATTACTCTAGCACTCATTAAGATGGCATAATGGCCTTCAAGTCTCTTATACAAGGCTTAGAGCAAACACACACAAATTCTTAACACAGCAATTGTGAGTAATCAACCCAACAAATGAGAGTATCTGCACACTCCTGTTACTTGCTAAACAATTCAAGTTTTTTTCATTAGAGTTGACTTAATTGAATGCATAAGTTCATGCCCATAAACAGGTCTTATGGCCTCTCAAAGTGAGTCAGTATACCAAAACCAGGGCTAAAAATCAAGTACCAAATACTTATGCACATGGTAAGTGGTGTCTGTCCTTAGCATAAACATGCAAATTTGCAGAACTAAAATAAAACATATAAATACAGAGATCTGACTGCCTCAAATAATTTGATTTCACCATAGGGTGTCAAATAGGTCAGCTGAACATTCTTGGCCATGAAAAAAACATGGAGAACATATAATCAAAAGTTTTACACAGGTACAGAGTTTACCTTTTTTTATACAACATTTTCCCTTTTTCATAAGTTAGACACATGGCATTTGCAATACAGTTTGTAAATATACAAATAACCCAAAAACATACTCACTTGGGTGCTGGATCTCCTTCTGTCTCCTCTTCAGAATCTCTGTTTGTGTCTCTGGGTGGAGGAAGAGATTCTGAGTCGTCATCACTGTCAGGAGTTTCTGAGCTACAGCTGCTTTTGTAGTTTGGAGGCAGTGCTGGTCCTGCAACTGAACATCCAGAGTTATTTGGGATCATAAAATCACAGAATGGTTTGGATTGGAAAGAACCTTAAAGATTATCTAGTTCTAATCTCCCTGCCATGGGCAGGGAACCTTCTACTAGACCAGGTAAAATAAGGACACCTACCAAATGTTTCAAATAAGTATGATCTACCATGGCATTTCCAAAACACATATTTACTTGAAATTAAGCTTATTTAATCACTGATCTCTCCAGCATTTAGAGAAGACATCTAAACAAATTTCTAGAAGCTACTTCTTTCAGCACCTTATTTCTGTCAACAACCTACCCTGAACTGTTCTGACTTAGGACATTACTAATCCATGACTACACGAACATCCTCTGGAACAGGACTAGAAAGCATGGAAGTGGCATAAACCAGTATATTAAAAAGAAATACTTTTATTAAAGCATTTGAAGCTTACTAGTGAAGAAACACATCATCTGTACATACACAGCGTGGGAGACTATAAATTATTAAATGGGAGCATTTGTGACCACAAAGTATTAAATTAACTGCCAGCCTGCTCTGGGAATGGTTTAATGATTAAGGTTATTACCAGTTCAGCTAAATGCGAACAGCACGGACAGATTTAAGTACTCTGCTTAAAAAGGGATGATTTAGGCATTCAGAGAATGAATTCAAAGAATTGTGCTGTCAGAAGGCTAGGGCAGTGGATGGAGCTCTCATGCTCCAGTAAAACCTTCATGCTCTGGGGTAATATCTCAGCAAAATTAAAATTCAGACACTAACATTGCTAATGGGTCTGAGCTGCTTCTGGCACTGTGCCCACCAGCAGACACCGATCTTTATAGATTCATTTGGCTACAGCACCATGTGCAGTGGGTCCAGAAGCAACATAGCCATTGACCCCAAACAGCAAATGCCCTCCAAACAAGACCCCTAATGCAGATACCCTCACAGGCTTGATCAACAAAGAGTCAGCTGGAGCAAGCAAAAACCAGCAATGGTTCCCAGGTAAAAGGCCTTCCCAATCCAGGGCAAGGCACCCATTTACACAAACACCCCACGTTCTCATGTAATGGAGATTTGATTCTACTGATGATTTAGCATCCTGAGACACAGAGACCACTCCTCCTCTTAATATCTCAAGCACTGAGTACAAGACTTGAAGGACAGAGAGGTGCTTTGGAACATTGTTCCCTTTATGAATAGTCAAGGGTCAGATGAAAAGATAAGTGGTACCAGGAAATTAGATCTCCAGTTGAAGAACTACAACTTTTTCATAGTACAAAATACAACCTGATGCATATTATGGTTCCATTGTTAGCTGACAAAGGCTAGACAGAAATCAAGTCCTTCGAGTGAGCTTCACAAAGCTTTTAATCATGTTTAGCACAAGACTAGTTACAAAGCATCCAGGCAGATCTGCCACTTCTTTGTTTCCTGCTCTAATGGAAAAGACTTTAACTGGGACATACAAATCCATTTCAGCACTAGGAAGGAAAAAAAACCCACCAAACCACTTCTCCCACCCTGAAAAAACCCAAACACAGCACCCTAGCCTATAAAGGTAAAATAAGCTCAAGATGAAAGGAAACAAACAGATTAATGATAAGCAGGAATAAAAACTGCTATCAAGAAGTCTTCTCTTCTGGTGCGAAAAGCACCACTTGAATAAAAGCACTTAAAACCCAGACAAAACCTGCACAGCTGCTTTCTCCAGCCACCTGTCATGTGCCCTGACATCATGCAAGCAGTCTTCATTTGCTCTAAATGCAAAAGAAGAGACTTGGAGTGGAAGGAACAAATGCAGATACAATTTGATGAGTCTGATACTAGAGAGGAAGAGAGGAATTAGGAGTAGTTTTGTGAGCTGCACAGAACTAGCAAAACCTAAACTATTTAAGGAAGGAGACTGGTCCCACTGGCATGTTGTTCAACACCAGGGCTAACACACATATTTTTATCCCAATTCCTCTCTGTTACGTTGGCAAAACTTTTTTGTATGGGCTCTGCAATAAGCTGGATCAGGGAACTTAAAAGGCATAAAAAAATAACACTGCAAACCACAGCAATCCCCTGAAAGAACTGTTTGTTAGTGGAACTGCAGCCTAAGCAGGACAACCAGAAATTAAGCAGTTTGAGACTGACTAATGAAGGGAAAATGGCATTTAAAGCCTGAGGAAGAAAAAGTCATTGGACATGGTGAAAAGAAATGGAGGGGAAAGAGACTTGGGATTAAAAATTAATATGATCATGGTACTGACTGAGACTAACAATCAGCACAGCTATGGATCAGGATGGTTTGAAGAGCCACAAGAAAGAGCAGAAAGGTCAGAATGGAAATTACTAAGCATAAATTCTGGGCGCAAAGGAAGAAAAGGGTGAGGAGGGAGACCAAGATCTAACCAGTCTGTGAAATTCCCCAAAAGCCATGGAAAAGTGGAAAAATACAGATGAAAGGAGGAACAGAGGAGAGCTCAAAGAGTCAGGAAACTAAACCTAATGAGGTGAGGAGGATAAATGGATGTAGCAATGGCAGAGCAACAGAAAAATGACAAAGTAACCAGAGCTCAGAACAATTCAGAACAGAACAATGGGATAAAAATGTATGAGAAGAAAATGTTTGGGATAGTGAGGAGAGAAACAGGACCAAGTGAGACTGAAGTGAATGTTTCACAGCTACTAGAAGTGACCATCCTACTAATGAGCTGGCTCTGGTGACTATCTGCCTGAAAATTAAGTCAATTCAATTGAGAAACCAAAATAAAAGCAACTTCTTGTTTTGTTAGAGTTATTTCTGCTGTATTTGGGGATTCTAAGCACACTACCACACCATCAGACATGTACTGGGAAGCTCTCAAGGACAGACAAGGCCTTCAAGCTCCAGCATAGTGGTAGATCAACCCAGACATATCAACATATCCCTATGTGGCCTCAATGCTGAAACAGACAAACCTCCCTTCTGTGCCTCTGGTTATTTTTAGCCATACCGTAGCACTTCTCTCCTGCTGGTACAAGGACAGCCCAGAGGCAGGGACAAATGGGCCAAAGGAAGTACAATTCTTCCAGCAAGAGCCCAGTCCAGCTTCAAAGCACCGTCATGAAGTGAAGAATCAGGAAATGAGTGCATGCCATGGGCTGGACAAGCTGGAGAAGGTAAAGGATTTGCTAGGGATGAGCTTTGGGGTCTGTCCAGTGACCACTTGCTTCCATCCTGCTCCTAATTAAGGGTCACAGAAGTATTATTAGCAACCTCTCTGACACCACAGGCAACGTGGTTTGTCCCATGGTAAGAACACCAGTGGGTACTGTGGGACAAAGTGTCTGGATGCTTGTATCCAGAGGGGTGGCAGGGTGGGGCTCAGAGGGGGGCTGAGATATTTGCTACTGACTGCGGTGCACATCAGCCTGCACAAGGGTATAAAATGCTGCTGGGCACTGGGCCAACTAGCCTCCCAAGGCTGCAGACAGCTCCCAGGTGGATTGTCCCCAGAAGGAATGTATTAGCAATAAATCTAATCATAATCATACACAGTCATTCTCCTATTTCTTGTGTCTGTCTGAGAGCCTTCTCTTGTGCCTGAGAGTCTTCTCTGCCGCGGACTGCTCAAAGTCCTACTTTGTTGCTGTTGGGAGACAGAAACTATGAAAATAGACAAAAAAAACAAGTGCCCTTCAAGAAAAGCAATGAGCAGCTCAAATATCAGTGAGACTACTGTGACAGGAAAAATATTGGAAAAGCTGTTCAGCTTTAAAAGGTGAAGCATCTCTTAAAATAGTTAGAACACACAAGGGAAATTGTTACAGAACAAATTCTAAGCCCATTTGACTCAAGACCCAGCAAGTGTTGCAGCACAGAAGGTGCTGATGGCAGCCCCACCGTGTGATTTTTGTCACTCCAGGTGCAGGGCTCCAGATGGAGCTGCAGTTCTGTACAGCAAAGTGTGTTATGCCAAAGCACTTGCTCTCCTTTCTTCCTCTGCACTGCAGCACTCTGCCTCGTGGGGTGAGCAGGGACATTGAGCTGCTGTAAGTCAAAGTCAGAAAAAGTTTGTGAAAATTATAAAAACCAACAACCTGCCAGTAGCTGGAGTTTGGGGTTTTTGCTTGTTTGTTTTCAAAGGCAAATAAATTCCTTCACCCACTTCACACAAAATTTCCAAGCAGATCTTGGATCAGTTGCCAGAGCAACTGTACTGCCATGGAACTGATTTACACTGGGACAAAGAGGGGACAAATTCAGCTGATTAACCTAAACTAGACACTGCTGAAACACCCAATGTCACAAACCTACGGCCTGAGGATAAGTTTAACTTATTTTGCTCATACATGATACAGATACTTGCAGCATGCTCAGTGTGTTGATGGAAAGTGAATAAGGCATTAACACAGATATGGCCAGGAAAGGCAGCACCAGCTCGTGCAGTCAGGGCTTCTGCTCAAAGCCAAGATCCGGACACAGAGCTTGATGTTGCCATGGTGTCAGCTGAAGCAGCAGCTTTGTCCCTCTTGCTATTGCTCCCTCTTCTGGACTAAAAAATTAGAGAGTAGACAAGCACACCAAACCTTTCCCATCAGAGCTGCTTTCTTTGGAATAACCAAACGGTCAGTGACACTTTGCTAGAAACTGAATATATGAACTAGTGCCTTGAACCTGGATTAAAGGCAAGGAATGCAAACGCTCAAAGTGCTGCTTCCAGAGATATTACTGACAGAGAACATGTAAGAATTTTAGTGGAGAAACTGAGCTCCACTGCAGAAGAGCCAGCCTGGCAGTCAGCTGGTCTCGGTGGCATCCCACTTCTGATGTGACAGCTCTTGACACGAGAGACCCTGGCAGGCAAGGCACCACCGCCCCACTGACTGGCAGCCTGCTCCACATCCTGAGGTTCTCTGCCTGGAAAACCACAGCTGATGAAGTGGTTCGGCTTGGCAAAGGAAAGCATGCTGCATCGGCCCAGCTTCTCCTTTCCTACCTGCTAACTGCACACTTGGAGCTGCTGAACTGCACGGGCTTCAAAGCGCACGGGAGATTTGAGCGGGACAAAATTAAGTGACCGAAAGCGGTATTTTTCTAAAACGAGTCTTAGAGCCTTTCATACCTGTAGCATTCCATCGCATATGGCGCTTGTTTTTTGTGGGTTGTTTCCCCCCCCCCCCCGAAAAAGTCACTGCAAGGACCCTCGCGGTGAGTTTAGCTCGATCCAGGCGCTGCACTGGCAGTGTACACCCCGCGCTGTGACACACCGGGCTGCGGAGCGCCGCTCTCCCACCCACCGAGCATGCCGCGCCGTGGAACACGGGCTGCACAGCCGCTCTGCCCCGCTCGCAGAGCACCTCTCGCTATAGAACGCCGGCCGCAGGCCCCGCTGTGCCCGCACGGAGCATCCCGCGCTGCGGCACAAGGGCCGCAGAGCCCCGCTCTCCCGCCGCCCGCCGCGTCCCTGCGCTCTCACCCTGGCTGAAGTCCTCGCCCGGCTCGGCCTCGGCGCGGCGCGGGAAGCCGGGCGGCAGCGCGGGGCCGATGAGCTGGCGGGCCATGGCGAGGCCGGCTGGGCGAGCGGCCCGGCCGCCCTCCCCGTCCCGCTCCGCTTCCCTGCTCCCGCCCCGGAGGCGCTCCTGGATGACGCTACGCCCGCCGGGAAGGAGAAGAGGGAGGGTTCACCTTCCTCGGCCCGGACGTGACGCGTTCAGCGGCCGCCGCCGGACGGCCCCACGTGGTGGTGCGAGAGCATCGCGGAGCGGGTTCTGCACACCCGGGCGGCCTCTCCGGGCCCGACATGAACCCCTTCGCCTGGTACCCGCCGCCCCCGCCGGGGCTGCCTCCGCCGGGCATCCCCCCACCCTTCTTCTGCCCGCCGCCCTCCTGGGACACGAGCTTCTGGGCTGCCCCTGTGCCCTACCCCCCGCCCGGCCGCTACCCGCCGCCCGACGGCACCTACGCGTCCGCCGACACTTACTCGCAGCCCTCCGAGTCCTACTCGCAGCCCGCCGACAGCTACCCGCCCGCTGAGAGCTACTCGGATCCCGCCCAGAGCATCCCTCCCGCCGAGAGCTACTCCCAGCCTGCCGAGAGCTATCCGCAGCCTGCCCAGAACTTCTCGCAGCCCGAGGGCTACCCGCCGGCTCAGAGCTACCCGCAGCCCGAGAGCTTCCTTCCCCCTCATAGCTACAGCTCGCCTGCCGCCTGGTTCCCGCCGGCCTACGGGCCGCGACCGCCGGGCCCGCACGCTGGTGAGGGGCAGGGGCAGGGCAGAAGCCGTCTCTCGGGGCTGTGGGCTCCTTCCCATCCCACGCAGGAAGGGGCCCCGGGGCTGTCCTGAACCCTTGGGGCTGCAGGATTCTCCTCCAAGCATGTTGGTCATGCAGCCCTCCCTTATCTCTTCCCTAAATCCTTCTCTGTCGCCCACCGAGGTAGAAGGGGGGTGTTTTACCAGGTATATGTGTGAATGGCTCATCTCTTTTTTTCTCTGTTCTGAAGGTGGAAATGGTAATTTCTCCCAGAAACGGCAGGGCAAGCAAGCGCCTGCATTTAGTAAACATGGTCCAGAAGAAAGTAACAAGCCGAAGGTATGGAGTGGGGTCCTCAGTGCAAGAGGGACGTGTACGTGTTGGCATGGGCCCAGGGGAAGGCCACGAAAATGATTAGGGGGTCGAGCACCTCTCCTGTGAAGGCTGAGAGAGCTGGGGTTTTTCAGCCGGGAGAAGAGAAGGCTTTAGGTAGAACCCTGGAGCATCCTTTCAGTACTTTAAGGGAACTTACGAGAAAAACCGGAACAGGCTTCATAGTACAGGCTGTAGTGGTAGAGCAAGGAGTAATGGTTTTAAGCTGAAGCAGAGTAGATTTAGACTGGACATGAGGAAGACTTTTTTTATTATGAAGGGGATGAGATAATGGCACACATTGCCCAGAGAAGCTGTGACTGGCCTGTCTCTGGAAGTGTTGAAGGCCAGATTGAATGGGGCTTCCAGCAGCCTGATCTAATCATAGATTGTCCCTGCCCATGGTGGGGGGGTTGGAACGAGATGATCTTGGAAGGTTCCTTCCCACCCAAACCTTGCTGTGATGGTGTCAGTTTTATGGGACTTGTTCCAAGGCACTATAGAGATCCCGTTCTCCTGTCTGAGGTGCTTGCCCTTAGAAAAGAGCAAACCTGTGACAGTCTGTAACTCTGGAAAGATACATGTCAACCAAATTCTTATACCAGTTTATGTTGCCCTACTGTGGTGATGCCCAACTGCCTAAATTACACTGGTGCTCTGTTACCTGGTCAAGAGCAGCCAGCCAGGTGACACTGATGTGTGTAGTGGGAGAAGGCAGGGTCTGTGCTGCCCTCTGCACTTGTACCTGTTATGGGAGAACAGTCATGGTATGTCTTGGTAGGGAAGACACATGGGGCTTTAGCCTAAATCTCACGGCCCTCGTGAAGTCCGTGCCAGCGCACTGGTGTGTTTGCAGAAGCAATAATTGATTGAAAGGTGGTAGTGGGAAGAGCTGAGTGCAGGGCACTTTGTTTAGAAGATAAGTAATTGGAACTTAACTTTCATATTATGTTAGCTTGTCTTTGAAACTTTTGAAACACGTAACTGCTTTATTTAACAAAAATACTAATATTGTTTCATGACTAGCTAAGCACAGGAATATCTTGTAACTGCAATCCTGAGATTATTTCTTCTTCTTTTTTTTTTTTTTTTTCAGACCAGAAAGAAAAAAGAGCCAGTTTTCTCTCATTACTGTGATACCTGTGACCGTGGCTATAAAAACCAGGAGAAGTATGATGAACACATTTCACAGCATAAACAGGTTAATGAGTTTGGCTTCTTTTATTCACACTTTGATTTTTTTTTCCTTTGTGCCTGACAAACAGCTGTAGTCACTTTTTGAACAGAAGACATAGGAATGAGATTCCAGAGCTTTGTCAAGTGTTAGTGGGGTTTTTTTTTTATGATTGCTGTATGTAGGGAGGCTTCAGATGTATTTTTGGTTTTATTACTAAAGCCTTTTAAACTGTTTTTCTTATGAAGTATTACTAAGTCATAGGAATTAATTCATTGACACCACTATAGCATGTACAGTTTTTTGTGTGGAAACATTTAAAAAATTTCCTTTATTGAAAATTATCAAAATTTGCAAGTGTCAAAAATTTAAATTGAGGAGTCTTGCAAATTTTTATCTTAGGTAAACTTCACTTTCTCTTCAGTTATCAGATACATTGCCTACACTGGTTATTCTAAAATCAGATGAAATTTAAAAGTACATTATCCCTGCTTGCTGTTTTTACAATCACCTTTGTTAGCAAACAGGGTAACTTACACAGCCTGTGCAAAAAACTACAGGCAACTGGTGCTGAGTTTATTTGAAGTGTGCTCAAAAGCTTGTTTCTAATTTGTGTAAATTGGTGTGTTTTAAGTTCACCCTCTTATCTTGCAGTGCTCAGAAGAAGGTTGCAATTTCAGTGCCCATGAGAAGATTGTTCAGATACACTGGAAGAATGTAGGTAACCCTCTGGGCCCAAAATAGGAGTCTCTGCCATCTTTCCCATAGCCCCTTTTCTTGTTCTTCAGTGGTTTCCTTTCATTCATCTGGAAAGGAAATGTATTACCTCTGAGGAGAAACTGTTTCAAGAGAATATTGTGAATGAAAATTTGTTAAATACTATGGAGTTTTCTTAATGGATTCATTTTATCATCTCTGTGTACAGTCTCACCACTTTTGGAGATGAAAACAGTGTGATACCACTATACCTGACATACTGATGTTTTCTTTTTTAACTCGTGTTTTTATTTTAAAACACCTGTGAAATATTTTTTCCTTAGGCACATGCACCTGGTGCTAAAAGAATAAAATTAGATAGTCCAGAAGAGATTGCTAGATGGAGAGAAGAAAGAAAAAGGTAAGACTTGTGGTCTGTGGATTTGTTTTGCTGTATTTTCCCTGTGGGAGCATGAGATGACAGCTGAAGGGCAGGAGCAGCACATAACTTGCTGTTTCTACCGTTCCATTGACCCTGGAAAACTCCTGCAGCAGTGATCTGTGTCAGAATGCATGAGCCAGGGGAGTGTGAGCTGCAGAGATTATAATAATTTAAAAGATTATAATAGAAGGCAAGGTATCAGCTGAGAAGGAAGCAGTTTTTCCAGATGCCTGATGTGGTATCCCAGGTTAGGTGAATGTCTCATTCCTTTTAGCCTCACCACGGATCTCATTTTAGGTCAGAAATGTTTGTGTGGTGGCTTTTAATAGCTTAAAAATCTGGGACTATTGTACTGACTATAATTGTAATGCTGGGTGCACATTTCCCCAGCTTAAGTTGTCCCAGTAGACCACTCCAGGGAGTTTTCCTAATTTTTAAGGGCTTTCTGTGTTGCTTGATGCTTTTCTAATGAAAGATAACAGAAACCATGAATGATTCTGTTCTTGAGTAGTCTAACTTAACATTGTATGCAGGGTGCAAAGTAAAATTCTCCTATAAACAGTATTTCTCACTGTTTCTTATCCTGTGATGTAACAGGGTGTAACTTTTATCTTGACCAGGATTGAAGTATTTAGCTTCCAGATTTGTTTTTTTTTTTTTCCTTCAGAGTTCAATGGATTAAAATCCACACTTAACCAGCAGGAGAAAGATGCTGCAGGCTTTCCTCACTTTTTAGAATATAGTCTTGCAAGTGATCAGTGCATAAGTTTCATTTCCACAAGCAAGAATGCTGTGTGCAGAATGGGAGGTGATATAAATTTAATTTTGAGATCAGTGGTGATGAGCTAGGGCAGTGAGCTAGTCACGTGGAATTTTTTTATTGAAAATAAAACCCAGTGGTCTGATGGAATCTTACTGATGTATCCACCTTGCATCCATGCATAAGGCAATGTTAATGTGTTCTTGCTTTGAACTTCACTTCCCTTAATACATCTTTACACTGGTTTTGTTGAAAAAAAAAAAAAGGAATTTATTGTAGAATTTTTTTAACTGCTTCCCACCCATTTTTTCCTATATGGAGAAGCAAAATTTCTCCCTGTTAATTTCATTCTTGGAGGTTTCAGTTTTCCTTTGGATGTGGTTTCAGCTTTTTCTGCAAATTTCCGAAAGGCAAAGGGAAATCTTAGCACTATGTCAGCACATCACAGCAGTCAACTGTTGCACCTTCTGTTCTTTTTTTACAAATGAAAATAATCCATAGGTTCTTTTAAAAAAAAGCTTTTTTTGATAGAGAAACAAGATATTATTTTCTCCCATTATTTAAAATGCCATCATTAACCAGACAGAAATTGGTCGTGATCTCTGCAAGTATAAGTTTGGTGTTAGATTAGGCAAGTTTTGGTGCTAGATTAGTTCTCCTTCCAAGGTTTCCTTTTATTCAAAAGATGCTTAAGGGCTTGTTTTTTATTTGCTTTCAGTCTACATATTACTGTTGTGGTTTTTTGGTGACCTAATTTTCTAACAGTAGCTCCAAGGAAGAAGATCCATACTCGTATGCAGTCTCTGGGATATAGGCTTTGCTACTCATTTTCAACTTTTCATACACTTCTGTGTATTGGGAAGCATTCAGGAGAGTTCCTGTCTAGCAGCTGATGCTGAGGTTTAAGTGTTGAAATGATGTTTAAGGTGTATAGGTCAGTAGGTGCTCTACTAGAACATTAGGGAAGTGGGAATTGAATGTAAAATTATGGATATTGTTTGTGTGGGGAGTGGATGCTGCAAATCACAGTGGCCTTTATCTACATTTAATTGTAAGGGTGATGCTCTGCCTGAGATGGTTTCTCTGGGCTTCTGAAGGATCTCGTGTTGGTTTTATAGGTGAATATGATTTGGCTGCAATACAGCATTGCTGCAAGCCTTTGCTCTCTGCAGCACAGTAAAATCAAGGGACATAAAGTCGTGCGGTCACAGGCAGCAGCCAGAAAGGGTGGAATGGGATTCGGACTGTCTGAGCCAAGGCCGCTAGATGGAGTAGTGCCTCATCTTGGTACTTCAAGCCTTCTGTGGGCATCCTATTTAGCCTTGATGGATGGGTGTAGAATGACTACCTGGGTGGCTTTTGTTATTCTTTGTGCAGCAAGGAAGCTCTATGAGCATCCTTGTTTTTTTAATTAAAAAAAAAAAAAACAAAAAGGGGATGGGAGGCAGGCAGAGAGAGAAAGCCAGCTGGAACTTTTGTGCAGCATTAATTGGGTCACCAGCAAAGCATCAGTTTAGTACTGAAGGTCTGTTGTTGACTCACAGTAAACACTGCATTGTACAGAAAAGAGGGACACCAGAGGGAGTCTGAGCTATTAAGCAGTTTTGGTTTACGGTGACAGGAAAAAATCTTTTTCTTTCTAGAAGCTCCAATCAGAGCTAAGAATGCATCTTTTTAGGTCATTAATAGTTTGTTCCTAATTAGGTTGCAGTGATTTAATATGTGTGTTTCCGTGCTGCATCCTGTCTTGCTTGTTCTTTCAGCCGTTATAAATAATTACTTGCAGAGTTAAGATTTTTCTTCTTAATTAGCTGCTGTGTTGCTCAATTGTGTATCCTGCTTAAAATCTTCAAGAAAGTGCTTGTGTTTAAAGTGCAGCCTTATTCTCATAGAGGAAAGAGGAGGAGGAGAGCTGGTGAGGGGTATCTCTGGATGAAGCATGCTGGATTGGAATGCCGTTTTCCTGTTGAACCTGCTGAGCCAAGAAATCTAATTAAGTAAAGAGCAATAGAGATGAAATTCCATGGGATCTCAGGGTTTCCCTGTGTTTTGCAGACAGATGGTTGTGAAGTCTGACATCAACTTTTCTTGTTTTGATTTGTCCTGTCCCTTTCAAGTGTTGAGAAATGTGCTGTCTTCAGCCTATTTTTTCTTTAACATGAGCTTAAAGAGAATTATCTGCAGTGCATTTCCTTAATGTGTCAGAATGAGGTATTGCTGTCTTCCCTACTCCACAAGTGAGATCTGGGTCCTGCCAGCCCATCTGTTTCTCACCAGCATTTCTTGAGCAATGGTTATTAGTAAGAATGTGGCAAGGCTGCTTTAGTGTTAAAGTGAATCATTAAATTTACTTTTGCTTAGCTCCTAATATAACATTGGGGGATTTTCTTGAGCTTGTGTGTTGCTTGTAAAATCTCCCCTTTCTGCCCTGCTTTCTTTATTCTCTTGGCATTGGTTTGTTCAGATAGGAATTGTCTGTTGTATTGCCTTGCAATACGTCTCACAGGCTGAGCATGTGCTTTGTGCTTGAAGTCCAGTACTGGTAAACACACCACTTCTAATTAATTTGTGGTTTTCTAGTTGCATAATGATAATCCTAGAGTAGTTTGGAATCCTTCCTGGTGTTGTGTTCATAGTAGTGAAGAATGTGACATGGAAAATAATTTCTTGTAATTTGGTGAAGGTAGAGGAGACAAAGCAAAGTAGAAGGGATGTGTCAACAGATCAAGGTAAACGTAGATACAATAAAGTTTACTCTGATCTGCTGGGATAGATCAGCAATGAAACTGCCTCAGCTAACATATGGTTAAATCAGATGTGGGAAAGTTCAGCCAAGATTTTACCAGCGCTGTTGGGTCATTTTTGTTCCCTTTGGGCTATCCATGTCTCCTTTGCTGTTGGCTGTGCATACGCAATTAAGACCAGCTCAAGAAATTTTTGAGGCATTTTGCTCACAGTGTTGTTCCTATTAAAATGATGAACTTGTGTAGCTCTTGACTCAGGAATTCATTGTATAAACTCCTATAGAAACAGGTCTCTTTTCTGTTAGATGTTGGCAAAGCTCTATTTTTTCACTGCTTGCTAAGAGCGGCTTTACTCCAATGTTTATTGAGAGCAAGATAAAGTATGCTGGCCTATAAAAAAATGCATGGCTCTGGCTAGTGTGCTCATTTATTGAGAAACAAATCTATTCACTAAGACACACGTGTTATTGATTAGGCTCAGTGTTACTGTTCCCTGTCTCTAGAAGCTTTAGGGTATCCTTTACCTGCATGTCTCACTTTGTTGGGATATATTTAGTATACTCAGCCTGAAAAGCAGTTTTCTGATATTATCAATTTATTTTGAAGAGCTTTGGGTTGTAGAAGTGTGTACTGTTGGGACCTGCAGCTGCTATGAAAGAGAGATGGCTTCTCGGGCTCTACTGGCTTTATGAAGTCTGCTGTGCCAGACCATCACATCCTGGTTTAACTCTCCCTTTTGCAATAAGTTGCTTAGGTTTGTAAAGCCCTGTGGGGACTGATGAAGCTCTTTGTATTCAAGCTCTGACAAGTTGTTTGCAAGGCATAAGTGCTGGGGTACTTCTGCTTCAGTGGTGTTTGTAGGTAACATTTTAGGAACATCATTTTCTTAGGAAAGGAGGAGGGCTTGCCATCTTACAAGGGTGCAAACCCAAGTCAGCTCTTGGGGTTTAAGCATATGGCCTTTTATGTGGAGGGACTCAGTCAGTAAAGGCATGAGGTAAAGGCAGTGAGTAAAATGCCATTTAACATTTGAGAAGAGATGGAAAAGATAAACACAGCCACTACAGATGCCTTCAGATGTGCTTCTGCAGGCGTACTGGGACTTGTGACTTGAGCTCTCGCCAGCTGTCAGTTACTGCCTGTGTCAGCTGGAAGGGTGGTTTAGGAGAAATCTGTCAGTGTTGGCAGTTAAATGGAACTGAAAGCCTTGCTGCAGTCCATTACGGTGGCTCGTGGAGGGAGTGGTAACTCACAGGAATGAAAGTGGGAGGCATTCATGTCTCAAATCATGTTGAGAGAGCGTGTCTGAATATGTCCTTAATCAGCATAAATGCTGGAGCATTTGAAGACTCCTTTGCTCTAGTATTTAGGGTCTTGCCTTACATTTGAAACACCCTCCCCCCTGCAATCTCTACAATAAACTTGGGGAATTTTTGAGCATAACTACTTGCTTTATGACTTGCTGTCCTCCTGGGGGCCTTTGTGTTCGAAGGAAAGCACCTTCTCCTAAAACTGCAGCGCACAGGGGTCTTTGTCAATGCACAGCTTTTGAGATGAAAGAGTTCATTACACATTTGCTGTGTGCTGGGAGTGTTGTAACATGGATGAACAAATCTAACCAACAGGGAGGAGCAGAGGTAAAACATCACATCCCTGTGCTCGCTTGAGCTGTATGGCAGATTTCTGGGAGAAATCCAAAGAAAATAGATGTTGACAGCTCATGTTCAAGCCTTCTCTTAAAGGGGACTAGTTCTATAGTGTGTTTAGGTTTGTCTTGTGGAAAAAGCTTCTCTTTTTCCCTTGGTATGTGTTTGAAGCTGTCTTGAATCAATGTGACACTTAGCATTCATGCTGTAATATGGGGGAAATGCATGTGATAAGATTAAATATTTAAAGAAAGATACGTGTCTATTTTGATAGCTATTTTTAGTTGGAAGCTGTTCTATGTTTCTCTTTACTCCATTTTAATAGACATCAAATATTTATTCTTTGTGTTTCTATCCAGAAGCTGGGGGAACATGTGCATGTGTTTCTCATTTACCACCTTTATCTCAAAGCACTGGCGTTTAGCTAACTACTGTTTGCAGAGCAAGTAGTGTAGCCATTACATTTTTGGGCTTTGATGGTAAAAAGCCTTGCTGCCCAGGCTCTGCGTGTTAGAACCAGCGAAGCATTTGTCTGGAGGGAAGGATGTTGAGGGAGGTGGGGAATGGAAGAGATGGGATGGGTTGGGAGATGGTTGTAACAGTAGATTTCTTTTCATCTGCATGATCTGGCAATTTTTCTTGAACCTGGAATTAAAAAGGGGCAGTAATTCTGGTGAACTTGAGGTCAGTGTGCGAGCACAATGCTAAATATTGCTCAAGAAGGAACTTGTGTGCTTTTCCCTGTCACATTAAGGAATCTTGTGCACCCAGAAGCTGTTTGTATAACCTTTTTATTTTTTTCAGTTTACAAGAACTCAGCAGTTAGTTTGGTATAGGCATGCCATTCAAATAATCCAATTGAAGCGCCATAGAAATAATATAGGAGGGGTAAATAATGTTGTTATGTGTTGGGGCATAGAGAGGGTCCATGACTATAAGCAAACTGTTTGTCTGTACCTTGCTTGGTGGTTTGGTAAATCTAAGAATGCTAATGTGATATATTTTTTAATTATTGTTTTGTTTTGTTCATTGCATCTGGATATGTAAGCCAAAATGCACTCAGGTTTCTTTTCCTCACTAATGCTTTTTAAGAAAGAAACAGTCTGTTCAACTTCTTTGAAAATTTTTTAAAATCTGTAATGTTTATAGAGGAAACTGTTTTGGTAAAGGGGGAATTGAGAAACTACAGTGAATCCTTTAAGAGACAGTGAAACTATTTTTTTTTTCCTTCTAGAAATTTTCCTACTTTGGCAAACATTGAAAGGAAGAAGGAAATGCAGACACAGAAGGAAGAAAGGGGAGAAGTGCTGACTACCCAGCAGTTTGGGTAAGTGTTTTGAAGCAAGCTTGTTGCTTTCCTCCCACTGAGCTCAAAAGTATGCTCTCTTACTGTGGTCCCCCAGCACTTGCTGCTTCCACTGTATACAGAATCTGGCTGCCCTTTAAGAGAGGACAGGCCATTTGACAAACTGGTGATGTAATATTCTTTCGTTTACTTCATAGTGCTCCAAAGTCCACTTCAGTTAAATGAAACAATAACTGCATGAAAAATCTGGTATTGTGGCTTGTTTGAGAAAAGCACTTTCTAGTGGCCATTCATTAGATCAGCATAGCCTTGGTCTCTGAAGAAGTAGTAATAGGGGAAAAAGTCATGCAACATAATGATTCCACAGGATTTAATCCCTTATTACCTGAAAATGGCCAACAGAGATTTTATTCTTACTCTCTCTCCTTTCTGATGATAAATCAGTAGCCAAGTGAAGAGGGGAAAAAGATAAAGATGATGGAGGGCAGAAAAAAGAAGCAGCACTACTTAAGTTATAACGAAAACTATAAGAAAATAAAGTTAAATCTATCTGCTACCATTGTTCTGAGCTAGTGCTTACTCGTCTTGGATTTTTATCTGTTCACTGCCTTATAAATTATTTTCTAGCATGGTTTTGTTCTTCTCTCTCAGTTTCATTGTTAGGTGGAACCAGCTAACTTCATTAGCTCTGCTTTAGGACCTGTGGGAAGATTGTTTTTAAAAAAAAAGATGTTAGAATGAGCCACACTCCTAAAATATCATTTGTTTGAACTAGAGTGACTGAGCTGGAAGGCAGGAGCAGACTCAGTCCTGAGGGGCTCTTGATAAATGCCATTTTCTGCTGCATGGAAGTGCAGCTGGGGTTTGCCTAGCTTTTTGTGTAGGGGATGACAGCAAACAAAATAAAACTTGCAAACTTGCACCATGGTAAAATGGCTGAGTTAGTGCAGAATAAGAAGTTAGTGCAATTTATTAAATGTGGGCAGTGCTAATTACCTTATTGCAGCATGTTCTTCAGAAGATCCAGCACTTGCCTGCCCCCACTCAACCAGTTGCCCTTCATGCCTGAAAGGAAAGGTTTATAGAAGACTGAAGTAAAACTTCCTTTAAAGGATATAAAGTTGCAGGAGTACTTTGCACCGAAGGAACCAAACCTGGGCATTGAAACTAAAGATGCAAACATATATATCGTATATGTATAACATATATATTGTGACATTTCTTTGTCACAGTAACAAAAACTGTTTGGTGTCTACAGGTTTTATTTGCTAACATTAGTGGCTGTGAGTCAGATGCATCAAGTAGCCTTAAATGTCCCTCAGCAATTCCATGCTGTTGCATTTGTTAGTAGGTTTATATCTGGAAAACTGTTTGGAAAACTGTTTGGAAAAAAAAAGCCCTCAAAATTCTTTGCTTCTGCGTAGCAACTTTTTGTTCTAGTTCATTCTAGAAATCTCTTCTTTTTCTTCCTCCCTCCCCGTAGCGCTTTAGACTTGGTGAGCTGTCCATAATCTGTCGTTTCTGCTTTGTAGCAGTAAAGATTCTGGAATTGGTGCTTATCTGGCAAATTTACTGATGTGTGAGGAAAAAATAGAATGCAGCTTGTTCCCTGCAAGCTGTACTATTAAAGCAAATGGCTAAGTAAGATTTAGAAAGATTAACACTTCCATGGTGCTTTCCATTTGTGGTTGTCTGAAGTGCTTTGCAACTCCTAAGTCTCAGCATCCCTGTGTGTGAGATCAGAGATGCAGAAGGACCGCTTTGGAAGCCTGTCTGGTGTCTCACAGCACCTGAGTAATAGTGCACAGCTTCCATGCCCTCTGAATGGAGAGTGAAGAGTAGGATGTCTTCCACAAGGGAACAGCAGAAAGCAGATACCAGGCTGATATTTGCTGGGACGTGTTTTTGACCTTGAGGTTTCTCTCTGGGTGTTTGAGGCCCCAGAGAATTTAGAAAGTTGTTTTTAACCCTTGGTCAAGGACAACAGCTTTAATTAAGCCTGTATTTGCTCAATGTCTTCTAGGCTGTACAACATGCTGAATTTAGAGTGTGGTTGGACAAATTCAGAAATGCAGTTTTCTCTCTTGTTGGAGTTGAATCATAGAAGATAATATTAGCCTTCTTTTGTGGGTGAGGGACTGATGCACAGGAAGGCGGTGGCTTGCCACTTGTACCACAGGAGCACTGTAGTAGGTGATGCCATCAGGGATGAGCAATCAGTGTTAGACGCTGTTGTGAAGTGACTGGAGAATGAAATTAAATATGTTTTGTTGTGATATAAAGTAATTTTGAGTGCTATGACTGGCCTTGTTCTCCACTAAAGGACTTGATAAAGCCAGAAAAGCATGGAAGAGAGGAATGCTGGTAACAGGAACATTTCTGAACAAACAAAGTAGTGGGTGGCTTGAAAGGGCTGTGTGATGGAGGCCTAGAAAGATTGCATAGGTGGAAGAGGTGAATAAAGTGTAATTATACACTGATTCTTGTAACTCAAGAAGGATGGGTTACTAAATGACTTGTTTAGACTTCAGAATGAAGACAAACAAAAAGAAGTCCTTTGTCACAAAATAGTAACACCTTGCTGCAAGATTTTAGCAATGCCAGACATGAAGACAGCATCCCATGTGAGGGATAATAGGACCTCAGCCATGCTGTAGGTGAGGCTGAGGCAGGGAGGACTGATCAAAACAAACCCTGGGGCTCATTCAGGACAGGAGATCTCGTGTAGTTTTTGCTGTTGTAAGGTACTGATGGTTACAGTCCTGTTTTGCTGAATTAAGTTTCTGTTGCTTGGAAATATTTTCAGAAAGCTTCAGCTGTCCCTTCTATCTTTGCTTTTCTCTCTTGGTCACATTTATTCTAGTATCTGTACAATTCAACCAGAGTTTGTTAAGCTTTCCAGGTATCTTCCTGTCAACATGTGTTTACAGGATAACCTGGAAGATAACAGAGCTGTGAACGATAAGTGGAACCAGCATGCTGTGCTCTTCCAATATTTCAGGACTTGTTATTTTGTTACAAGTTTTAAAAAATGCATTATCCTGATGGACGTTTCTTTTATTCCTTTTTCTTGGAGTGGAAAAGATGAATGGCATGTTGGTTGGAGGCGGGAGTAGGTAGTCATTGCAGCTGATGGTGTCAGATGGCTAAATGGATTTGGTGCAGCAAGATGCTTCTCAGAGCTGTAACTAGAAAAAAGCAGTGAAAGAATGTTTATAGTAGATGCTTTCCTTTTAACTTCATGTTGCCTTTGTTTTGAATGACTTTAATGCTTAAGTGAAGAGAGTATTTGTTGACTTTGTTATCTGAAATGAAAACACCATATCCTCACGCTGCAGGTTATTGAGGAACTTTCTTTAGCCCATGTACCCTTGGCCTTGTTGAAAACTAAAAAGTCATGAGCTTCAAACTGTTCATTCAGTTCCTGCTTTGTCCCATTGCCCTGCCCGAGATGAGGTGTGACTGAATTTATGGTCTGTCACGTCGTGTTAGCTGAGCTGGTATAACTCCTGGTATCATTCTGTGTTGCTGAACCTTAAACAAGGGCCTGAGCCGTTTGGTTACATCAGTTGTTTTTACTCTCATAGTTTATCATCTGTATGAGCTTTCTGTTTCTATTCTCCAGCAAAATGAAGGGGATGTGGAAACCTCCAGAAAATGGAGAGGCTCCTGGGCATCAACGAAGACACAGAAGAAGGCAATGGCGGCCATTCTGGAAGAAATTTAGGAAAAATGGCGGCGATTATCAAGGACCTAGAACTCAAAATGAAGCCAATGGACCAGAAAACAGCACATGTGAAAAGGAACATGAAGAGCAAAATGCTTTGGCAGGCCAAGCGTATGAGAAAGACGTGGACCCTCTTGGTCTTCTGGCAAATGGTGATGTTGGTAAGATGAAGGAACTTGGAGAAGCTTTATTTTAAATGGTTGTTTTAAGTTTAGATGCTGATACTTTATGCTTGCTAGTCACTATTTTGGAAGTCTGACATGAAGTTTGTGTGCAGCGTTGCATGTTCTGATGTAAATATTGTACAGTAGTCTAAAGGCCATGCAGCACCAACCTAGGTTGCTAAATTAACATGAGAGATAAGAAAGTATTTATAAAACCAGAAGGAGAATGAAGTACTTCAACAGCCAAATTATTTTTAAAGACTCTTAAATAGCCTTTGTGGTTTTGAAAACAACAGTATTTAGAAAGTGAAAACAAATGGATTTCCTTTTATGAGTTAAGTGAATTACTTAAAATGTCAGTATTTTACTTTTAATTCTGTTCTTTGCTGTATTATTGTTCTTGATATTCTCCATATGTGTCTGTTTTCTGAAGTATTCCTGCTTAGTTTTTTCTGGGTTTCGTTTTTTGTTGGGTTTTTATTTTGTGAGCACGTCTTGTTTCCTCATGCTGGCAGCAACATAAATTCTTCAGATCTAACTATTTATAATATAGTCAGCAGTGATGCAGTACTCCTAGAATATGGCATGTAAGCTGACTTATACTCTGGCTATTTTTAGCAACAAGGGTAGAATGCATTCCCTGGAAAGATGTCTGATGCTGAGTTTTTCCTCTTGAAAACATAATCTTCAATTAGTGAGAACAAGTACTCAGCATCCTTATGCAATTTGTTTACTCCATTAATCTTTGCGTGTTGGGAAATTTAAGTATGCTTAAATATCTCTGTATTTCTCTGCAGCATGTGTGTTTTACTTAATGACAAAAGGTCTAATTATGCCAAAGTACAGCTAGTGACCTCTATTGTAGTAGGTAGAAAAGGAATGTAGTACCCCTTAATTACACAATATTAAAGCTAGTTGCAACTTTTTATACAATTGAGAGATATAGCCAGAACAAATAATAACAAACACAATATAACTAAGTAGAGTTAAAAATAATCAGCCCAAATCTATTATTTTACTGTATAGGTGCATCTTTTTGATTCTCCTTTTTTTTTTTTTTTTTTTTTTAAATTTCCCTTGATTGGCTTCTAAATCCTTCTCCTCCATGTCAGAACTAAACCCATCAGGACTTCGAAATGTATTATGAAATCCTCTCTCTCTTTACCTGCACTTAATAACAAAACTTATATTTGGTATGCAAAGAAGGAAGCAGCAAGCTCAGCTTTCTGCTGAGCTTCAGGAAACTTTTTGTTTCAGTAACTTTGCTAGTAGGGTTATAAACCAGTGGAGGCACCAGTTTGGCACCACCTATCTGCAGAGGGTAGACAAATCTGGGGGGTTTTCTCTAAGTCCACAGCACCGGTGAGCAATAGTGCCCAACATCAGGTGTGTGTGGTGCTGAGACGGGGATTAGGCAGCAAGGCTGGCTGTTGGCAGGATTGTTGGGAAAAATCCCTCTTGCCTTTTCTTTCCCTGCAGAATCTGACAAGGATGAGGCAGCTGAGGAAGATGGGAGACTGGGAACGACAGTTGTCCCCAGGCAGGTGACCTCTGCCCTTAGCGCGCTGTCAGTCAACTATGGCAGCGCATCCGACAGTGAGCCCGAAGGTGTGTAGAAACAATGTCTGCCCTTCTCTCCCCTTCCACCCTGTGTCACACTGCAATGACGGGGACTGCAAGCAGGACCGTGGCTTTTTTTGCTGTCCTTCTCTCAGCAGCATGTCTTGGGTTGAGAGATGGGGGCATAAAATATCTTTGATTAAGTTGTGCGTCATCAAATTTCCCAAGCCTTTTCTCCCCTAGTTGGGGGAAAATAAGGAACCTGTTTTCAGTCTTGGTTCAAATCATGTTTGAATATTGCCAGGAAAAACCTGTTATTGTCACTCCATGAACTAATTTCCACATCCTTAAGGGCTTTTCCCATAGAAGGCTGCTGGGTGTTGCAGTTGGACTTGAACGCTCTTACTTGGATTTTGTGCTTCTCTGAGTGTATGCATCAGTGTGTGGCGAGGAATTGCTGCTGCTGCTTGTTTTTGCAAATATTTACTAAGCCTTACTTGCCCTGGGTGGCCTACCCAAAGTTAGAGAGCATCTAGCAGACAGTGAATTGAACTTGGGCATCCTCTCCCCTAAGTGTATCATGATTTTCTCAGCAGCCAAGTTTGCAGCAAGCTATAATATGAAGCATGGTACTTCTTAAGTGATAAGAAGGCAGAGGTTTGAAAATCTCGATCAGGTGTTATTCCTTTTATTTTTCTTTTTGTGCTGTAGAATTGAAGTACCTTGTTTTCCTTTCTGTGAATGTTTAGAGATTATTCTTTGTATTTAAAAAGAAAACCCAAGCCAAACAAAACCCTCCCTTCTTCCAGGTAAACCTTGAACATCTTCACACCAGGTTGTGTGAGCAAGAATAGTACTAATGAACTGCCAGTGCATGGGGATATGAGCATGTTGAAGAGGCTTTTAAGTTTGAGATGAAAGTGTGTTCTTTTTCTTTAAGAAATCCCTGTCAAGACTGCAACAAAAGCTGAGAAGAACCAGGCTGTGCTCAGAAATACGCCTCAAACTACTCCTGCTCCTCAGAGTCGGAAACCAAATCAAAACCGCCCAGAATGTGCAGGCACAACGTTAAGGAGCTCGAATTCAAATGCACGTGCCCCCAGAGGGCCTGATAAGCGGGGCAGGAAAACATTACCTCGCCTTCCCAAGCGCCGTCCAACTCTGCTGGAAATGGTAAGAGGCTAAAATAATGCCTCCTGTGCAAGAGTAGAACTGTTTGTGAATGTTTCTCCTCTTCCCTGCGGGAAGTAAGAGCAGTCTGTTAGCACAGGGACTGGCTTAAGAATAGTAAAGTGAGCATTTCACTTGGAGGAGGTGAAGATGCTTTAATAGACAAATAGAAATGCCCTGGCATGCATTCAGGTAACAACTCACTTTGGTAAGCAAGAGATGACAGCTGAATCACGTGTCTGAAATGAGCTGCACGAGGAACAAACCCTTTGTTCCTCTCTCTTCCCTTCCACGTGGCGATATCCAGTAGGTTTGGGTTGTATGTAATCCCAGCAGCCATAATCTAATCTTTTTGCTCCCAGCTTTGCTGTTCAGCCGCCTTCCTCTGCTGGAAGACCGCACAGTACTTTTTGCGCATGCAAAGAAATCTTGTTGAGAAGTGTGTTGGTGACTTAAAATACAGAACGGTGTTTAGCTGCAACCTGTTTGCAGCAGGGTTTCTTTTGTGGGCATGTTTTGATCAATCTGAGGAAGGGACAGCACCTTGAAGAGCAGCAGGTTGGTGTCTCAGAAGGGTAGAAGGAGGTTTGTTGGGGTGAGTCCAGGATATTCCCAGTAGCAGTGCAGAGCAACCCATTGGACCACAAACCTTGGTGTCTTTTCTTTAGAAAGCTCTGACAAAACCTTGGAGCTTTTTTTGTATTTATTGCTCAAAAGCAGTACTACTCTTGTGATTCTATAAATGGCATAAAGCTCCTCCATCAAGGGAAAACTTGCAGTGGGCAAAACACAGGAGAAAGCAGAGTGCCCTGACATCAGAGCTCTGAAATAGCGCAGGATGTTTCAGCAAGAGATACCTGATAAGGTATGTCCCAAGCTGCTGATGTGGGAAAAATCCCTTGGTAGTCTTTTCGGCACATAGTACCATTGCTGCCAAGAATTAAAGTTCCTAGTGACTGAAAAGGAAGTGTTTGTCCCTTGTGTAGCTCCCTAAGCATGCAGTTGCCTTTATCACTCGCTCTTCAAAGTTTTTGGTGATCAAAGCAGTGACGACTCTGGAAGAAAGTCAGATGAAGTCCCACATACTGAGAGAAGCTGGCAGTACATAGGGAACCTGAGTTTAAGCTTGCCAGTATAGTCCATTTCTAAAATTACATTTTAGTGAGGTTTTTTTACCTTTTCAAATTACTCAGAGTTGTTATTAAAGAATGTGTACTGTGGCTGTGAATCAGGAGGGCCTGAGGTTTGCAGGTAGGCTTCCACTCTCATTAGAAATGGTTAGTGTGCAAAAACCTTGAGAGGGAACAAGGTTGAAATTTTACAAAATGGATCCAGAAAGGGCATTAGAATGCTAAAAAAGGTTGTTGTATCAATGATGCTTTAAAAAAAAACCAAAAGGGAGGTAGGAGAATAGCTGCAGGTATCTCTTGGCAGTCATTCAGCAGTGAGCTTGGGCACTACTAAAACATGTTTATTGTGGACATGCAAACACTAATGTGTATTTAGTCATTCTCTGTGCTGACAAAATCAAAAGCTTGTGTACTGTCACTCCACTGATACCCATCCCTGCATTAAAAAATGAAATACAAAGACACAGTCTTTGATAGGGTAATTTCTGCGGCCCTGCTGGGCCCTAATTTGGCCATTTGGGAATTCACCGGTTTCTCCCAGACAAACAAAGAGAACATCACTCTGTCCCTTGTCTGCCCTGAAGTACATCTCCTAGTTCATATGGAAGGTTCCAGAAGGCTCATTTTAGGAGTTAGCTGCTTGTAACACCTCTTAGCAACTGATCTAAGTAGAAATATTCAGACTTAAAAATGGCTGGTTAAACCACTGTTGAAACTTGTAACAACAAAAAAAGCTTCTTGGTGACATTACTAGCCAAGCTTAGCCAAATCTCCTGCAGTATGTAATACAGCTCTACTGCAACTGATCAGGAAGTTACAAATTTAGCCTCTTGGCTCAGATTTTGTTTGTTCATACTATTAGTTCTGCTGACACTCACAATGAAAAAGGTTCATTCGGCTCTCTGGCTGATAGGTTTCTTTTTCCTACTACCAAAGTGAACTTCAGTGAGGTTGAAGTCAATGAGGAAGGCCTCTAGCACATTGATTAAGCTACTAGAATTAGGTTGGTATATGTATTATAGCCCAGACCAGTTACTGCTGTTTAAATCCATGGTCTGGTACCTGCTGAAAGATGTCCTTTCCTTGTATTTATCTTTTACTCGTAGGGGGTTTAAATTAAAAACGCATGGGATATGAAATTGCAGATACAGTGTAACTCAAAAAGTGTGAAAACTTGTAATAGACCTGCTACCCTGATGTACTGGAATGCATGGCTTGGTATTACACTCTGTGATATGAGAGCATCGTTGTCTCTGGTATGGCAGTCTCCAGCCCCTTGTGTCCAGGACCTGTGTGAGAGACCCAACTGTTTAACTTGAAAGATGTTGGAAATCCCTGAGTAGATCGGTATATGTTGCTATGCTTGTATCAGCTACAGAGCAGTAGAAGGAAATGTGCATCATCTTCTCTTTTTTCTAATTTCCAGTTACTGGCCCAGGACATCCGTCACGAAAGGAATGTGATTTTGCAGTGTGTTCGATACCTCGTCAGAAATAACATGTTTGGACTTCATCTTGAAACAGAACCACAGGCTCAAGCAGAAACTGAACAGTCCTCTACACCTACAGCAGAGCCTTCTGTGGAAAAACCCGATGACTCTAATTGTTCTTGTAGCTCTGACCTTCAGTTAGAAGGAGGACAAGAAGATGCATTATTAATAATCCAGGGTGAGAAAGAACCTGTGGATCAGACTTCACAGATGGCTCAGTTGGCAGATGAGGACACGTGGGAAACCCCATCAATTCAGTGTGAAGGAGCACCATAGAGGATGTCTGTTTTGGACAGTAAAGGCTCACATTTTCTACTCAACTGATGCTTTTTGAAAGACATCAGTGTAAGAAAAAAATCATTAAAGTACATAGTGAGAGCTGTTAAAACCACTTTCCTAATCTGTTCTGCCCTAGGTGGCCATTTCCTTGGAAAACGTTGAGCAATTCCATACGCACATGGCAGAAAGGCAGCAGTGGCACAGGGTATGACCTTCCCTAGAGTAGATGCAGATCCCTGCTCTTGAGCTTCAGAGTTCTGAGTGTCTTGCCTTCTTATGAAGCGTGTGTGATTCCATCCCCAGAGCCAAGTAGGATGGATTTTCTTCATGTGAAGTCATGGTCCGGTGTTTGTGGAGTATCTTGAGCGTCCAGAAGTATTTCAGTGTATTTTCAAAATGGCAATTCAGTGCACACATGGTTTCATTTCAGATGTTATAAGATATATCCAATATAAATCTAATATAGCCAGTGTAAAATATGGAAGATATAACTGACCTGTCTCAAAAAGTATTGCTTGTACCAGGAGCCTCTGCCTCCCTGAATTAAATTAATTGAGCAGAGAAATGGAAATGAGGGTGCAGTTTTATTTATTAAAAAAATAAAACAAAAACCCCCCAAAACCAAAAAAATGATAACTGCTTGCATCAGTGCTGGGTTGCTGATTGAGATCAGGTACCCAATATTGAGCTTTAACTTCTATTACAGTTATTGCCTGACAAATTAACTCCTGGAGCAAACCCTCAATATCATTATCAAAGTTTAGAAAGCTTACCAGGAGTTACTGGTTACCTTTTGCATATACATTGGGAATTTATTGGTTGGCCTTCTTGAAGAATGCCTTGGTACATTGTTATTGTGCTCCCACAGCACTCGGCGATTGGTTTTCTTCATGGGTTTGTGCTTACATCCATAGTGTTGTGAGCACTAAAAAAGAAGCATCAGCCAAGGTTTACAGACAAATTTAGTCTTTTGATTATATTGTGCATTTGCTTGTCAGAATGCTTCTTATCAAGGGCAGGTGTTAGTTTGTGGCATTGACACTGAAAACACACCACCAAGATAATCTATTCTCAAAACCCCCATTTCAGAACCTGATCTTAGTCTTTTAGTCATGGTTAAATGTTGCCATTAACTCTCAGGGACTGGCTTTATTTTCTTTTTCTTTGGTAGAAGTCTAGCCTTCCATTCCACCACCTGAAATAGGGATACTCACATGGGGTTTTTTATTGCCTAATAGCTATATTTTCTTTCCTTTAGTTCCTTGACTTGTGCCACACGTCTCATTTGTGGAGTATAGGAAACAAGAAGTAGTTGAAAATTCTATCCTGCTGCTCCGCTATTTATAACTACAACTGCATATTGTGTTTGTAATGCACTGTCTAAATTTATGGAATTGTATAAATACCAACACCCTTGTAAAAGTTGTGTGTCTCAAGGATATATGTGCAGAATAGAAGCAGTGATCATAAACATTTATATTTCCAAGGCAGATGATTCATTCTTCCCATGATGATCTCACGAGTCATCTCAATCTCGCTGACTTGCCTCTGGCTCTTACAGTTTTACTGCAATGAAAATACCAACGAAGAGCACTCAGCCACGGAGATCTGGCACTCGAGCAGAGCCTGGTTTCAGAGTGGAGTGGTACCAGTGCTGTTGAAAGCATAAGTAACAGCTGCACGAAGAGAAATGGATGTCTTAAATTTGCTATTAAATTGCACTTTAAACAACCCTGTGTCGTATCAAGGTGATGGCAGAGCTTTCTTTGACTGTACCCTTTGACTTTGTGTTTAAAAAGACAGAACCTTTACCAAGAATTCTTTATACTGTTGTCACTATGACTTAAGAATATTAAACTTTCATACAAAACCAAAAACTTTGTCAGAAAAAAAATCTTTTTAGAAGTCTGTTTCATATAAATAGAAAGAGGTAGGTTTCTTTATAGGGAGATCAGTATGTGGCATAAACCAGAAGTTTTAACCTAGGACTTGTTGCGTACATGAAGAACAGCTATTTTTCTCATAACAAGCCATTTCTGCCAACTCATATAGCAGCCATGTGGGGACAGACACTGCAGTGATGTCAAACCCTGAATTGCAGTCTTGGTCAATGGTAGGAGGTCTCTGTCCTTTCCTCATCCTCCACTTTTCTTTTTGTGTTCTTCCAGACCATGTTCAGACTTCACAGATCCCTTCCTGCTCATCAAGGATGCGCTTTCTTAGTACTTTGGATTCAGCCTGTGTATAGGAAAGGTGCCATAATGACCTTCTCTGGTACTCTCAAATGCCTGCAGGCTTTTCTGGTCCCTGCAGTTTTATGTGCTCTGGGTTAGCAGAGGTGAGTTTTGTTCACTCAAATAAAATAACCTCTCTCTGTCTGTAAGAAGAGCCTGTTGTTTCTGGCATGCTGCTGGAGCCAGTGCTTTGTGTAGCTTTTAGCTTTCTCATTGTCTTGATTTGGGGTGGTAGTTTCTTGCAGTTTTTTTTTTTTTTTTTTGCAGTGTTATTAAGAAAAAAAGAATCCTACTGCTCAGTCTTTGTGACTCACTTTAGATAAAAATATTTCAGTGACAACCTTCACACTTCTGAAATTTTATTTTTTCTCTTTCTTCTTTTATAATTTAGCTACTGAAAATGTAGTTGTAGGCGTCTAGTTTAAATTCAGTTCCCTTGAGCTTTGCTGGTTTTTGTTTGTTTTAAACCCATTTCACCTACTGAGCTAGAAGAGTGGGGAGAGGGAAGAAAAAAATCAAGACTACTCATTTGTGGAGGTGCAGCTTAGGCAATTTAGGCTTGCCTGTGAACAAAATCCTTTGTGCTACAGCACAGCTGCTCCTGGGAGGGTAAGGGAAACAAGTGGTGTGTGCATTTCTAATCTCTGTGACTCCTTGGTCAGTGAGGGCTTTTGCGACTGATTTTACATGTTGATGTTGCAGTCCTTGCACTGAAAGCACAGGAGAGGGGGTGGTTTGATTAGCCCTGCCCCAAAGGGAGCTGCTGTCCCTGCTGCCAACACTCTGTGGTCCTCTGTGTCTCAACTGGGTGTCCCCCGTGTTTCCCCCTGCTCCTGTGACTGCTAATCCAAGTCATGTGGTGTGGTCATTATTCAGAATGACAGTCGTGCAGTCCTAGCAGATCTTAGATGTTTGAAAAATGTTGAGGAATAAACACAGGCTCTTTGGGCTGGCTGTTCTGTCAAAGGCGGAGGTCTGCACTGGAATGCTGCACTCCCCGAGCTGTCTATCCAGCATACTGCATCATTCTGACTAACTGTGAAAGCACAAGACAATTGGAGAAAGTTCATGAGGACTGGAAAGAAAACAAGTATCAGTTCAGGAGAATCTCAGGCCCTACAGGCTCATCAGCTTCACCTTGACCCCACTGAAGGTGGAACATATGAGCCTAGAAACTATTTCCAGACGTAGTAAAGACAGTAATAGAATGGTTTGGGTTGGAAGGGGCCTTAAAATCTTCTGTTTCCAACCTTCTGCCATGAGCAGGAACATCTTCCAGTAGACCACATTGCTCAGAGCCCCATCCAACCTGGCCTTGAACACTTCCAGGGATGGAGCATCCACAGCTCTTCTGTGCAAACTACTCTAATGCATACCACCCTCACAGTAAAGAATTTTTTCCTAATATCTAACATAGAAGAAGGTGTTTGGGTTTAGCCAGCAGTGTTTTATGAAGGAGGAATACTTTAGCAATTGGCTAGTCTTTTACAGAGAGATTCCTTGCTTGATTGGCTGAGGAGAGGGCAGTGGATATTGCTCACTGTAGATTTGGCAAGGCTTTAGATGCTGTGTCCTATAAAATCCTTATTGGTGAGGAATGGGCTGGGTAGGTGGATGATGAGGTGGATTGAACACTTGCTGAAGTGCCAGGCTGAAAGGGGGCTGTGATCAGTCACCAGCAGGTTGGAAGAAGTGATCCTTTCTCTCTGTTCAGCATTGGTGATGCCCATCTGGGGTGCTGGGTCCAGGGGTGGGCTGCCCAGTGTAGGAGAGGCATGGACATACTGCAAGTCCAGTGCAGGGCCACAAAGATGATGAAGGGATTGGAGCATCTTCCTTATGGGGAGAAGCTGAGAGAGCCTGGAGAAGAGAAGGTTCAGGGGGCTTTTATCCATGTGGATAGACACCCGATGGGGGAAGTAAAGGTGTAGCCAGGATTTCCTCTGTAGTGCCCATGGACAAGACTTGACAAAAGCACCCCTAATGGAAGGAAATGCAGGAAATTTCTTTTAAATATCTGAAGAAATGTTTTTACGGTGAGAGGGGTCAAACACTGACACAGATTGCCCAGAGATGTTGTGGCATGTCCGTCCTTGGGGATTTTCAAAACCTGACAGGATGCAGCCATGAGCAGGCTGCTGTGGGTGGAAGTTGGGAGGGATGACCTCCAGAGGTGCTCACCAGCCTCAGCTGTGCTGGGATTCTGCAGGCTGAAGCGGATGTGCTGCTCAGATTTGCCTGTTGGTGCAAACACTTGCTGGGAAGGCACTGTCCCTAATGAAATGACAGAGCAGACAGATCCCACGGGCTGCCCTGCCTGCACAAGGCTGATGGACTGCATCAAGTATTGAAGAGAAAGTCCAAGCTCAGCACCCGCGACAGCTGACACGACTCCATGGCCTACATTTGTCCCTAGTGTTTGCCCTTGTGCAACCTTGAACTTCAGCTCTGTGCATCAATTTGCAGAGACGGATGCTAAATCCAATACTTTAACTCTCCCTGCAGTGCAATTTGAGATGGATGAATGAAAAATGCTGTGTAAGTTTTGGGTTTTGCTTTTACTTAGCGAGGTGAAAAAGAGTCGTGTTGGTCTGGGTATTCACTGGTGTAGTCTGGGAGTGCTCAATACCTGAAAGAAACTCCCACTCTCCCTACTCTTCATTACTCTTCTGGCTTATGTTGTGTGACTCTTTTCCTAAATTGTCCTCTGGTTTCTAAATATACCCTTCAGGGGGTGGCTCTTGTTTGGCAAGGCAGCTTTCTTGGCAGGGCATAATTTTTCCATCATTTTTGTATACATAAAGGAAGCTATATAGACTGGGTATGAGCATGGGCTCTTGTATGAAAGCAATACCAGCTCAGTAAAATAAAACTGTATGCTGAGGGGTATCTGACACATCAAAATCCCTAAGTGGCCATAGGAACCATTATTTTGGGTGAGGGGAAATCCAGAGTGGATTTAATTTTCTTTCAGGTTGACTTAAGTCTTAATGAAAACACTGATATGGGTACTTGTTGGGGAAAGAGAAACAAGAAATTGGAACAAGGGCAATGTGTAGTTGGAAAGAAGCAACAAGTTTGTTTTCTATTTGTCATAGCAAGCCATGTACTGAGTTGTTAAACCTGCTTCTCCCCTGCAGTCTCACCATCTTGCTTTCTAAACATGGGCTGATGTGCTTGAATGGTGTAAGTATATCACTGGCATTGGGGAAGCTGAAAGAAAATTGCACCAATATTTATCTATACTGATCCACGCTCTCTTGACTAGTGGATATCTGCTCAGAGCTGGGTGCCTTTTGAACTCTGTTTCCTTGGCAAACAGTTGGGGTGGAATAACTAGATTTCCCACTGGACTGATTTACGGGTGGATCTGGGCAAAAAGGATATTTTTTCAGTTCCAGAAATGGCCTGAAACATGCCAAAGTACACCTGTTTATAATGATTTCAGAAGAGATTTCTTTCTTATGTTTGTCCAGAGTATAACTTTTGTGGAATATTGGTTTTAGGTTGGTGAAACCTTTCATTTCACTTGGGAAAAAAGCATTTTGTTTCTGTTAAAACAGAAATGAGGAAACCAGAGCAGGTCTTCCTCGGTGTGGAGAAAGTGACTCCCCACTCCCAGGCTCCCAAGAGGGGGCTGCTTGGAGTGGCCCCCTTGGAGCATGCAGAGCTGGCTGATCCCATCTCCTGCCTCTCCATGGCTCCACTTGGCCCGAATGTTTGTCTCCTGATAGAGAGGACCAGGATGCTTTGCTGAGGGGCTGCACCACTTGCCTGGGAGGCTAGACCTCTGCAAAATGGAATTTTAAAAAACAAAGGCAGAGGATGCTGGAGAGAGTCAAGGTGATATTTGGAGTATTTCTGGTCAGGGGTGCATGGACGCTTCATGTCGTTGGGATGCCTGTCTCCTGAGCAAGTACTTTTATTAATTTTCTTGTTAATCAAAGCTGTCTGCTTCCTTCACCTCCTCCTCCTGCTCCTGCTCCTCCTCTGCCAGGGATGCAAAGTGTAGTCCACACTTTCTCATTAGCTGGAGCTACTAAGTAAACCCAACCTGAATTGGAAAATAGCAGTGGGATTACTTAAAACCACATTTCTCAGCAAGTTTGCGGTTTGCAAAACTCTTAATTCTGCTGTGCTTAAATCTAAACCCTCTTTATTTTCTTTTGGTCCCTTAGCAAAGAGATTTTGACTTTCAAGGGCAAGATGTCAGTGTTGTACCAGGCAACATTGGAGGGAAGCTGATTGCATCATATAGCAGCAAAATGTTATTGCAGATTTCCAAAAGTAGAGCTGTTCTCCCCACCCTTCTAAAATTCATTCTGAATTTTGGTGCCTGTCTGATCTTTTGGGTTATTAGGTGATACTGTTGATAGATGTTTTCTCACAAGAGATAATGAAATTTTTCTGCCCTTGCACCATGGAGAGAAAATAACAATGCAAGAAATAGAATCTTCTTTTATTGTCCTTTTGTTTCATGGCCAGGAGCACAATTTCCATCTCAGTTTCAGATGACCCTTTCAGAGAACTTGGTGTCTGTGAGCCTGTGACTTCCACCCACACATGGGAGCTCAGAGCTGGTGTCTGAGCTTCTGTGACACCCCCTGAGAAAACCCCAAGATGACCAGAATCAAAGTCTGGTCCTCTCCAAGAACAAGGGTGTGTTAAGGGGGCAGCATTTTGCTTCCTGTATGTACTTATTTTTTAAAGTGGATATAAATAGTGTTTGTGTATTGTATCTGAACATATATATTGGTAAAATAATGTAAATTTTCAATATTTATGAGATTCATATCTTCACACTGGTGGTTCCAGGGCCATGCCAGGCAGAAACCCCCATCCCCTTTGCCTGCAGGAGTGCTCTTCACTTTCCATCATGGAAAATACTGGGGGAACCCTGGCATAAGCATCTTGCTGGAGCCTCTGCTATGCAGTCAGGTGTTGCATAAAAACAGCAGTAATGTGAAAAGTGAGTCTCCTCTTTGGGAAACAACTGATTCATTGTCATCATTAAAGTTAGAGGCAATGTGGAGCACAGACTGTTCTTGGTGGAGGATTACAAGATTCTGTTGGGATTTAGGGACGGAAATACATGCAGGATTTCCTTTAAAAAGCCCTGTGCTTGAGTAGTTGTTTTGTTGCTACACTAAAAACTAAAATCCTCAGGCTAATGGGCTACTTTCTGAATATTTGGGGTATTTTGGCTCACCCTGCGTCGTGTCAATGGCATTGTGATGTGCCACATCAAGTGCTAGAAATGCAGCTCTGTATTGGAGATTCTTGATGAAGGTGCTGCAATGTGTTCTTAATTGAAGTACCACAGCATGCACAGATAAAAAAGGGGGGGCAAGTCACCTGTGGAGGAAAACACAGGCTACTGGTACCTGCCTCGTGCCACTCTGGTTCAAGGGGACAAGAGCACTGGCTGCATGCAGGCAGCTCAAGGTTTTGGTGGTTGTGCAGGTGGTGGTGCTCCATCCCATTAAGCAAGGCAGGCCAAGACATCAGCCCGCTGACCCGTCTGTGTCTCAAGGCCAAGTCAACATCCCTCTGACCCACTTTGAATTTACCACTTAATTCATCTTCTCCAGTGCTATAAATAATTCAGCCCAAGGCAGTCAATGGTGATAAATAGGACAATAAACCTGGTACTGCAGTGAAGGCTACAAAGGGAGCAGCGCTTTTAATTGACTGTTGCGCAGTGACTGGGGAAAGCAGAGAAAACTCACTCAAAGCACTGCACACAAATGTCACCCAGCACAAGTTCTTTGATGGCTTTGAAGTTTCCTGGAGTAATTCAGCCCTTGTCAAAGCACTGCGTCTCACGTAATGCTGGGGATTTGAACCAGGAGATTATTTGTGATTCCAAAGTCTTCCCTGAAACTAATTTAACCTCGTGGGACCACTGTGAAGGTCCTGTTTTATTTCTGGTAGTCTCTCCTCGATCTCCTTCCTTCATTCTGCCCCCGTGAGAGCCTGATAAAAGCCAAAGGCTGCAGGTAGGGACAGTTCTTGCTGCCAAACTCTGTGCTTAGACCACCACACAAGACTCTCTCAGTTAAAAGATGCCTTCTTTGGCATCTTTTATTAGTTAGTCGGGTGCCCTTACTGCCTCAGTGAGAGACAGAAGCAGGAGTGACATCAGTGGCTTCACAGGGTTAGACCAGGAGGTTGTCCTGGTGGCATCAGCTGTTCAAAAGCTGTCCATGGCTGCCTGTCCTGCTCATCACTGACTGCCACCAACACTCCTGGTCTCAGGGAAAATGAACAGTTCTGTCATTTGGGCTACCCAGCAGGAGCAGCCATGAAAGCAGGAGTGAGCTTCCAGAGGCTGGAAAGGGTAGCACATCCCTAGGATGCTGTGTGAACTTGCACATGTCTGAGCGTGGAAAATAACCAGGCATGCAGGAAGCTGGGTCTTCTTGGCAGCAAAGCAGAGGCACAGCATCCTCCCTGTGGTTCTGGGGAGATCTGGTTAAAGCTTCCTGTCTCACTAGAGCGGCAGCTGCATCGTCTGAAGAACATCCCATGCGCTGGGATTTTCTGCTCCCTGATGAATTAGGCACAGAGCTTTAGAGTCAGTGTTTTTTTGATGTGTGCCTATATTTAGTTTAATTTTAATGGTCTGCTAGGCTTCTCTGTAGTTAGCTAACAAGATCTGGTTCAATAGGTTACTGTGCTATATCTGTGTCCGGTTTGATTCGCAGCTATGAGAAAAACTGGGACTAGGGAGTCTTGGAGCCTGTATTTGTACACTGCTTTTTTTGCACTGCTCCCAGAGCAGATGTGTCTCTGCTCTTTTCCCTGATCCCATCCAAGCATGGAGTCCCAGGGTGACTCATGGGAAGGGCCTGTTTAATTTTATAAGCCTGGGATTTCTGCTTAGGGTCACGGGTGGTGGGGATGTAACTGGAGAGGAGCTGAGATCCAGCAAAAACACTCCTTGGCTGTTAACAGCTCCAGAGAGTAATGACAGAAAAGGCTTCTCCAGCCTGCATCTCATGCTCCCCTGGGAGCTGGGATTGCTGAGTAGTCTGAAATTCGGTCACCTTCAGCAGCATCTTGGCCACCTCTAAGAGAAGCATTATAGTGCATGGTGTGGAAGAGGAGGGGAGGGAAAATAAGGAGATGGCACAGTTCCCAGGACCAGCCCAGCTCTGGTAGATGGCATTGGGAATGCATTGCCCTATTTAGGGCAAGTGAATGAGAGAGCAATGACTTATAAATACCCACTACATCTGGGAAGAAAAGATCCAAGAGACAGTTGTGTCACCAGCCATCATTTTCTGGACTCAAGAAGATGCTGTTTGCACCAGAAGCATCTAAATATGCATCTGAATCCCTAACTCCAGCAGCAAGCATCAAAAGGGTTAACTCTAATAAAACCCTAGCTTGTCACTGTATCTTTCCACTGAGAGTCACTGAAGGAGGGAGTTTCACTCTGGCCCATGTAGTTGAGTTCATTTCACTTGGCAGTCTCTTTAAATTTAGACCAGCATCCTCCCAAGACAGTGTGGATGTTTTCTTATACCTTTGTCAAATTAGTGTTAAAAATGCTGTTCTTGAAGCCATTTTTGATCAACTGATGTTTGCTGCATTCCAAAAAAGAGGGTAAGGTTGCTTCCCACCTGATCCTGGTAAAGTGAGACAGTTTAGCTTTTTTCTCCATGGTTTTAGCTGCACTCCCTTTATCATTGCTTCAGCTACACGTAGCAGTACATCAGAGGAGGGGCATAAATTCAGCAGGCAAACAGGGACAAAGGGTCATGGAAGCAGACCTTGGCAGATAAGCTGATGTGCGGAGCCTGGTCAGTACCTGGATGGGCAATACATCACTGCTGCTGCAGAGAGAGAGGCCACCCTCTACTGCAGCTGAAATGGAAATCCCTGCAGTGACAGGGTTTCTCTCAGGGATGGTGGTGCTGGGGAGGTAGATATGGGAGGGTCAGCTGTAGGTACTTGCAAGTGCATGGGTGGGGGAGGCAGTGCCTCTGCAATTTTTTCACTCCGGTGAAGCTAATCCCTAAAATTGCCTCCTGATCTCAACTAGAGACACTAAATTCAGTATTGATCTTCATATAATTTTCTGCCCTCAATGGACGAGGTTTGGCTCCCAGAAAGTAGGACCTGTTTCTCTTTGGGACAGGAAACTGCAGTGTAAGAAGCCAACTCCCTGAAAGAAACCATTAGCCTGGTCCTTCCTCCCTGATAATGCACGTGTCACACTTGGTGTTTTCTGTGGGAGCTATGCTCAACTTGGATACACCTTCAGGGGACAGTGTGTGCCCCTTTGAGGACCTTGACCTTGAATTCCTAATAGAGCTGCTTTGGCTCTCAAAACAAGGGTTCCTTCTTTTGCCTATGAGTGTTATGACCTTAGAGCTCTTGCATTTATGGGTTCTCAGAAATTAAGCTGATGAGTGCTCTGTCAGCACCACTGTAGGCAAGAAGGTCTGATGGGATGGTGCTGATGTAATTTGTAATCAATCACATCATTTGCAAGTGGCTGTGTAGTGTTTACATGGGTTATGGCACAGAGACAATGCTTGAAAAATCTATCCTTGGGTCTCCTTCTGGGTGTCTCCACAGCAGTGTCTGTGAGACAAGCTCATATCGCCCTCCACAGATGTTTAAGGCTACAACTGAGTGCTGGGTCTGGTTTGCAGGTAGCTGGATCCCAAAACTTCAGGAAATTGTCTAGAAGGCCTTGATCAATGCTGGTGGGAGTTTTTTGTCTCAAGGTAGTGGAGACTGGAGAACAGAGCAAATGCTATCAGGCAGCCAGGTTTGGAGGGGAAGGGATTCAGGGCAATGAAAGACACTCCTGGCTTGGAATGCACTGAGCCTGCAAAGCAGTGCATCAGGTCCTGCAGGGCCATAGCAAGGTGCAGTCTGTACCAACACCTTTCTTTAGGAGTTCCTGAGAGCAGAAGCGGTTCAAGCTCTGCCCCCGACTGTTAAACTAGAAAATTACTCCATGCAACTCAAATCAAATAGAGCTTTATAAGCAGGAAGGGTTCTTGGGAAGACCCTAGGAGCGCTGTGGCTTCCTCCTCCTTTTCCTCTGCTGACACCTTCCAGTGCAGCAAGCATTCATCCAAGAGCTGCCACGTGCCACCTTCCTCGTTCCTTCCCCCATCAGCACTGCAGTTGTGTCCAACATTGTACCTTCCCATAATAGCAGCTATAAGCAGCCCTGCAAATCAGCTCTGTAATTATGGGGCCCAGTGTGGAGTAACAGGATGAATGTATTGGTCAGCAGCCACTTTGAGGGAAGCATGCAGATACACCAAGGGGCCCCCGTAGGTGCTGAAAAGAGTTTGTACCAAAACCCAGACTGTCCTAACAGTTTGTCTTGGTGATGATTTGCGCTTTTGCCGTCTCCAAATGTAGGAGTATCATCTCCCTCTGTCCCATTCCCCTTTGTAAAAGTTCTCAAAGTGCAAATGCAGCAACAACTGCAAAGTGAAGCATGTCTCTTTGCAAAAAAAGATTGGAAAATAAAATAGCAGGCAAGGCTTCAGTTTCCCTCTCTGTCTCTATGACAGACATTTGCAAAAGTGTCCTGATAAAGGTCCAGGTCTGCTGCAGAGCATTGGTGCTGTGCCTGAGGTCCCAAACTTTGTGCTTTTAGTCACTGATAAACAGCGCGATTACACGCTCCTTCTGGATGTGCTCCCTCTTCTGCAGTGATATTGTTTGTTGCCATGGATATCGCTTTGTCTTGAGAGACACGTAACCAAAATGAATTTAAACAGATGTTTGTGGGTCAATATTTCCATAGGAGCAAATGCACAGCTTGAGGATTCCTTGTATTATTTTACTTGTCCCTAATGCAAGGAGAATGAGGAACCCAGAGGTTCAGCTGGAGAGGTAATGGGTACTCCTTAATTGTAAGGAAAGACAAATTTTTGTAAGTTCTTTTACCCAAACCCAGAAAGGTAAAGGAACTTCTCTGATCTCAGCAGCCAGAAAGATCAGGTAGAAGTTTCTCTATTGTTTCTTCTTGACAATTTAAAACTATTTTTTCTTGCCAGTCCTAATCTATTTTTTTTTTTTTACAGAAGTGCCTTTCAGTCTGGGGTTTCCAAGATGTGTCATATTGCAGCTCATAAATGGACTTGTGTTCTGAGTGAACAATAGTTGTTACTGTTTAATGCAGAGATTTGATAAAATTTGCTAATGACTGCTGCAAAAAATGGGCAGATCAAGTGAAGAGAAGTTTTCGGTTTCTACCCAGGAGCAAAACTCCCACTCCCTGACTTATGAATTTCATTAGGTGGAACTAATTAAAGGGATGTTTCTTATTACCAAGATGAGAAGCAGTCCAAGAGGAGTCCAGGGAGGTTTATACTCCACAGCACAACTGCTCTGCTTTTAAATCCTGCGAAAGCATTGCGTCCTATTTAATTTGACATTCCTTGTGTTTGTTTCTCTCCGTGACTCATAGCACAACACTGGCAGCAAGCCTAGGAAGTAGGTTTTGGGATCTGGCGTGGAGACACTGGTGGATTGTATTCCAAGTGTGGTGCTTACATTGCACCACCAGCCATGAGAGCATCCAGCAAACTGTGTTCATGCTGCCCAGCAAGCTGGTGGCTGCAAAAATCAGACTCACAGCTGCAGTGGTGGGTGAAGGCAGGCTTGACTTGGCATTTTATTTGCCACAATCTATTAGCCTAGCTTGTTTAATGCGAAGCAATTTTAGTCTGTGAATAAAAAACTCTGCAAAAATGCAGTTCTTCTAGCTGTTACACTCTGTTTTTAAGCAATAGGTTGATCCCTTCTAGCCTCTCACCCGTTCCCTGACAGCACTACAATCACCAGACCTGCACAAAAATAGAATGATTAAGTAGTTGTTGATAAAAATTGCACGAAGGTTCTGATTTCACACACTGATGGGAAGCAAACACATCGATTTTCACACTGATGGGGACTTCATGGTGAGGGGGGGTTATGGCAGATGGCAGCAGCCTCTGCCTCAGCTCTTCAGCTCTCATTCTCTCTGGTATAACCCCAGACCTCAGATCTCTGCTCCCTATGGCTCAAACTAATTAAAAGGCAAGGGCATCACGCTGCTCTTGTGGACTCTGAAAGTGAAAGCGCTAGAAATATATCTTGAGGAAGACTGAGTAGCTTATCTAGCATTGCTCTACCTTTGGTCTTCTGCAGAATAAAAACTCACAGCAAAGCAAATAAAGTGCTTGGGAGGGTGTTTGAGCTTTGCACGGACATTTCACTACCAATAAAGCCAGCAAAGCACAAAATACAGCTGGATGGTAGGCTATGTAAAACCATGCTTCTTTAACACAGCCACTCTCTGTGGGAGGACCAGAGTCAGGATTTAGGTTGTCTGTCTTTCTTTGCAGATTTCTTTTGAAAGAAGACAGATGACTTCTTGCAGCTTGGTGACACGATAAGAGCAAGATCTGGGGAATGCACCATGAGAAGTGATTATTTGCAAGCAGAAGAAATAAAAGCATCATTGAAAGATATTTGCCTGTGGTGCCTATCAGTTGTGGTAGTGGCTTCTTGTGTCACTGAAAATGCTGTGTGCATGCTTGTGTGTGTTCTGCTGGACACAGAGCTAAGACCTCAACTGAATTAAATTTAGTTTAGTTTTGTAAATTTATGGGGACTTTACAAAGTGGCAGGTCAAGGACAAGATGCAACATTCATGCTGCCTTATGAAGAGTTGAACAGCCACATTAATTTTGAGTGATTCTGGATTGATCTTTTTAAATATTAACCAGAATTCAGCTAAGCAATGGAGCAAAACAAAAACTACTCCCTACTGCCATCCTTGGGACTTTTTTAAAGAAAATAGTTTCCCAAAAGCTGTCCTGGCCTTCAGAATGACCATCCTAAGATCATCAGGAACACTACAAATCCATCTTTTCTTCTACTGTGCAGCATCCAGGGCTGTGAAGAAACAGGAGTGTGCTTGGGAATCCAAGGCAGCATATACTGATTTTCTCAGGTGTTCCTAGAAATGCTTATTTGCATTTTATTTTGCTCTCAGGGACTTAGGAAAATAATTCAGAGAACAATAAATTCTCCCTAAAATGAAATGTCTTTTTTTTTTCTTTTTTACAAGCTGTAGGTGTAGAAGAGCTCAGTGTTATTTGCTGTTGTGAGCTCACACCAGGTCTTCTGTACTCTTCCAAAATAACAGAACTCCTTTGTTTAGAGTTTCACAGTGAAACATCTCTGAGGCTGCACACGTACTGGGATACACGAGCAAAAGTTAAATTAATCAAACCATTAATGCATTATTTAGGTTTTGGGGTTTTTATGGTTATTGTTGCATCTTGGAAACAAAGAAGAAAGCCAGCACCATAACACCAGCTAGCTGGAGATGGGCCAACACCTGCACACACACACACACACACACTCTCACACTGTCTCCTTCTTCTTTTAAATTCTTGCACACGATTTTTTTCAAGGCTCCCTAAACAGCTGCCTGTCTTCCCTTTTGGAGAGAGGAGATGGAAAACAGGAGCCGTGACTGAGGCTGTCAGAAGCAGTTGCAGACCAGCCACGGTGGGCTTTCTGCCCAGGTGATGCAAGAAAACAAGAGCCAGGAATGGCTTCATCTGGTGTCAGAGTGACAGATCCTTCTTATCCAGGGGAGAGAGGATGGAAAACAGCAGATCATTGCAGACTTCCTCTGAGTTTGTGTTGTGATATAGATTACATGTTTCAATGATAAGTGTGGTGAAAGGGCAATCATCTTGTAACTCTTTGGGTTGTAGGGCAGATTGAGCTCTGTAGGTGCTGTTACTTTGATTTTCATGCAGTTCAAATCAGTTTAGTGCTGGACAAAACATTGTTTTGTCCATGAAAAGTGATCTCAGTCTCCAGCCTGGGCTGTCAGCTCTTCATTGTGCACTCTTTCTCTGCAATAAATGTTCTTCTCCAAGGTTGTAATTTTCTATGAAGGGAAGCATTAGATAGAGGTTTGATTTATCAATTATCCTGATAAAAATGATGTGGCTTCCCATGGTAAATTGATATTAATTTTAGAATGAAATTTTGCTACTCACTGAAATAATAAACACATTACAACGACTTCAATTTTTTTAAACCTTGTGCTAATGAAATCAATGAGTTATCCAAGTGAGTCAAATTACTTATCTTCTTTCTTAGTCTTCTCTCCTCAAGCACAGCTTCTCTCCCAGGGAAAGGTGGTGTGTCAGCAGGATGCACATTAAAAATGTAAGTGCACTTTCTTCCTGAAATCTTGCAACATGCCAGAAACATCCAAATGGAATAACCTGACCGTGGGGTTAACAACTGCAACCTGTCAAAACATCAACCTAAATCCAGCACTGGCCACTTGACTCTGAGAAACATATCCTGATAATAACTTCTGCTTCCCTGCTGAATAGTGTGTTTTAGAAGTGTGTCTGTGAGACCATCTAATGCCCCATGCATCATTTCCCCCACCTCAGCACTGGATGGCTACATGAGAGGAACAATAATTAGAATTTCCTAAGCTAGAAGACCCATCCATCTGCAGTCTCGCTGCTCCATCTTAAATAATGCACACATCCTTATGCATGTGTAATTTCTGCATGAGAACAGGATCTATAATAGCTAAGCAGTAAGCTCATAAGAAGCTCTGCCTCACCTGAAGATATAATCCTTTATTTGTAACATCCCAACTAGTTGCCACTGGAAAGGATTATGGCTCCAAGAGAGAAATGGACAGAACCTGTGGAACCTAAGAGGTTAAGAGGTGGATTTTTTTTTCTCCACATAGTAAAATGTCTCTAAGATACATCTACTTAAAAAACCAAGGAGGAACTTGGGTGTGCTTTGCCTGCAGAAATGCGCCTGAGTAAGTTCGTTCCTGGTATGTCTTGCTAATATCTGCCTGTGTTTTATTTTACTGCTGCAGAGAAATGGATAAACTATACAAATTGTGATACAGGGGAAAATCTTAAACAAAAAAGTACCCATGCTTTAATGCTGTGGAAGTAACAATGATGAATGTTATCTGACATGATTTTACCAGTATAAGAAAACGGGGGTGTTTCCACCATAATCAAAACAGAGGACACAGCAAAGACTCGAGATCTGACGGAATTTAGCACTACGCAGTGTTGCCTGTCCCCTGCTGAGCCCTGCTGAGAGGCCCAGGCTTGCCCAAGGAGGGGATGAGGTGTGCCCAGTGGCAGTGAAGCCACCATGTGTCTCCCCAGCCAGCCCTTCTGTGAGGTGCAAACCTGCAGACCCAGCCCTGCAGGACTGTACTGGCAATTCCTGATTGTCCCAGGGACCACTGAATACTTTTTAGTTTTTCAGGAAAGTGTAGCCTGTTCCAGAGACCTGGCTTCACTCGCATCTCAGATTATAAATACAGGCTTGTTTGTACTCATGGCCTGACTCTGTCCTTGCAGATTGTGCCTGAAGGGTTGGGGTAGAAATAGGATAGGGGGAGATTGCTTGCTAGGACAGGCACCAAAAATAAAAGGCATCCAAGCAACAAGTGGAATCACACAGATGCAGCCTGTGGTTGGCACTTTTATGTGATCTTTTCCTCTTCAGAACTGTTGTAGGAGGCTGTTACTATCTAGCCTGGGCAATTGTAACTGTGGAAATGAGGGGTCCCTGCGCCTGTGCTTGGCACCTGTGCTATGCACAGGATGCTGGTGCTCTCATGGATGGATTTGCTGCTGGGCTCTGCCTTCCAGCAGCTTAGAGAAGGGAAAAGAGAAGCTTTGAGGTTGGTGCTGCTTGTGTGGCACAAGTGAAGGCACTGTATAAGGGCAGGAGACATTGTCCTAATTTGGGATTGCAATACAGGGCTATTCTGTCTCTCTTCATCCTTGCTCTGTCATGGCTTGCACAGAAATCCCAGTGTGCCCATGGCAGTGAGTGGATGGGACATGGCCTGTTCTAAAAAGTGCAGTGAGACATCATCACAAGGCCTGAATTGCCCCAAAATACTCAAGACTGGACAAGCTTCTGCCCAGAGCTCCTCACATGTGGCTGTACAAAGGGCACACAAAAATTTGCCTGTGCCTTTCTCACTGGGAATGCAACTTGTTGCTGTGAACAGCACTGCCAGATTAGGGGTGAAATGTAGTCTCAGCTGCTTTTCATGGCATGGTGGTTTCACTTACAGCACTGGGACCTGGATGGCCTGGGCATACCAGGAATGTGCTGCACCATGAATGCCATGGGACAGGTCATAAAGCAAATCAGGCCCTTTCCCTCCAAATGTCAAAGCCCAAATTCTGCCTGGAGCTGCCTCATGCTTGTGAAATTAATTTTACCAATCTAAGCTGACTGCAGATTAGTTTCTGGTTACGGAGTCCAGGGAGAAGCCAATCAAGCCAGAAGGGTGACCCAGCCCTCTGCCTGCTAACTCTGAGGCTGGAAGATGATACTATCAAGTGGTGGCTATTTTCAGGAGGTTGTGACTTTGTACAACACCTGTAAAGTCCCCTGAAGCTCGGGAGTGAGGACAGGGAGGTTTTGCTCCATGAGTAGCTCCTCAGCTCAACAGAACAGGCCAGGCAGTAAAATAATGCTAAATGAAAAATTACAGGGTGAATTTGGCCTCATAATCACACACAGATAATTTGGTGCTTAAACAGAGTCAGCTGAATATAAACAAGTCTACAATGTGCCTCATTAATTGGAGCTATTTTTCTAGCAAGCCCCATGGAAATATGAAGTGGCTTCACTCTGCAATTTGCAATGGAGTTTGCTATTAAAGGCGCTCGGTTTAATTGTGGCAATGCGTCTCGTTTTGGAAGCTTTCACAGCCACCATGTAAAAATAGCAGAAGATGGCAGAAGCCAGCTCCCTGGCACAGATGTCCTGCTCCATTTGCTGTGTGCTCTTAGAGCAGACAGGTGTGCTGGGTGAACCTGAGCTGCAAAGCACAGCAATGCTGATGGCAGTGAGAGGCATTTGGGGACAAGTGGCTTTCCTCTCCCAGTGGCACCACACAGGGTAGGTTGTCACAGGTTTGGCTGTCCAAACAGCCTGACCTTCATCCAGCTTAGGCTTTCTATCCGTAATCACAGTGACAGAGCCGTACATCTTCACACAGATATAGTACCTAAGGTTGATCATGTCTGACTGGTTTATGCTCTGATCCCATGACCTGCCAAAGATGAGATCATTCTGGGCTGCCATCTATCAAACGCTCACATCAGCCTCTTGTTGACTTTGGCCATATGTTGTCAGAGCAATGAAACAAGAACATTTCTAACCTTGACATGCCAGGGCTTAAGATACCAACGTAAAACATTTTTCCCTAATTGGGGTTATAAATCCTTCTCTTTAAATGTGTGGTTTATTTTAATCTGTGTGCTTTAGGTTGAACAGAAACCTGTAAGTGAAGGCCAAAGCTGATTAGGAACCAGGCGAGCATGCCAAGCCCAGAGCTCTTTGTTTCAATGGCAGAATACAGCAACTGCATCCATAGCCATAAAAGTCTACTGCCTGCCACAACAAAAACTGACTATTCAACTGGTTTGTTTTGTCAATCACACTGCACAGATCTAGGCTTTCAGCAGTCTGAATATGACCAAAAAGAGATCATCCAATGTGTTCAAAGAGCTCTGAACTTGCTGCTGCTAGGTGACACGTGGCCAAAAAGAATTAATGGTAACATGGTTTTGGGAGAATGAAAATATCTGTCAAATATTTATCCAGCACCTCTTTCATCCTTGCAGCCATTGCTAGTAGTGCACAATCACTGTGCTGTGCCTGATGCAGCTTCTGGTTATTATGGAGCCCGTGACAGATGATGAAGCTGTGGCTTTACTCGCTGCCGTGAGGAGGACAGGTCTCATTCATGGGGGAAGCAGTAGCGCAGAGCTATCAGAAGCAGAAGGAACCCAGAAGCCTTATCTTCTTACAAGCAGAGTTCAGTGGTGACCCACAAACTTGGTGCCACATGCAGCAGGGATCTTTCCCAGCCCATTGTCTGCTTTTGCCTCAGTGGGACAGACTCATCTCTTCACCAAGACTTTCTGACTGCTGTCTCTGCACACGTGAGCAGCCCTTCTTGGAGAATGTCAGAGCAATTTCACAGTGCTTATTTTTCAGGGGCACATACTGTGATGACACATGTCACCCAGTGTCATCTGCGGCTGAAAAAATATAGCATTCAGGAGTAAACACTTGGCAGAAACAACAGCACGGGCTCAAATTTAGACAGCAATAATTTATGCTGTGCAGACCCTGGCTTGCTGGAAGGGGGCACGCTCTCTGGAAGGCAGGCAGGAAAATGTGTTGCTAATTTTACTAGACAACTTCTGCCCTCCCCTCCTTTTCCTTTTGTAGTTGCCAGCCTTCCTGGTTATTCTTAAAATAGAAATATCTGACACCTTGTTTAACTTATTCTGGGGCCTGCAGGGAGGAGGAGGAGGGGATAAATCCCCTCTCCGCACTGTGTCCGTCAGACTCTTCTCTGCTGGGAATTGCATCCCGGTTTGCCACCTGCTGCCAGTTTCACACTTCGTCCCCGCTCTCCTTTTCCTGCCCCAACTTTGTGATGGCTTGGGGACTCCCCCACCATTGTCCCACTGTCCCACATCACTCTGTGACTCCTCTTGTGTGGCAGCGTGCTGCGCAGGCATGATGCAGGTGACAACTGGCACATAATGGGGCGCTGGTCTGTGCCACACAGGCAGGGCAACCACTCCTGTGGCGGGAGAGAAGCTGGAAATGGAGAAGGGATATTTCAGTGTGCTTAAAACGGAGCTCTCCTTGAATTTCAATGAGCCCATTATTGTTGCCTGCTTGCTCGTAGTTAATCCCTCCATGTGGTATTAGTGTGCTGCTGAGCACACTGAGCTAGCTGTGAGAGGGGCAGATTGTGCCTCCAAACAGTTTGAAGCTTCCCAATCCTCACATGATGATCCCCATGCAAGATTGCAGTTCTCCTTATTTCTCCCTCCCATGGGGGATTGCCTTTCCCCCGACTACAGATGAGAAATCCAGTTTGAACTGTGGGGTTTTTTCTTCTGAGAGAAATACACAGAGAAAACCTGCAGGAGACTGCATGAAACATCCCCATGGGGTAGATTATTTTGGCCCCTTTCTCTGGGGAAGATGCAGGGAGTACTCAGAGGCAATGGAGCCTTCAGTGGTGGAGAGCACGTGTGCTCTTTATGGACCCACACCAGCAGAGCACCCCTTCCCAGAGGAGGCAGGAGTTCAGCTGAGCACAGAGAAGGAGCTCCAGACATAGGACTGTGAGTCCATGCCCACCTTCCCTGTAATCACCTTCAGCTGCATCTGCCCCATCCCATTTGTCCCAGGGACAACCACAGGACAGTTCTCCAGAGAGGATGCCCTGCTCCATGTGATCTGGATGCCTTTTTTTTTTTTTGGGAAGGGGCTGTCATGCAGCCAGGATGTCATCGGGCTAAATTCCATCCAAGCCGTGCCTTATAAAATGATCTACTCCTTGTTTTCTTGCCAGCTTAAAACTTGTCTCATCTTCAAAAAACTTCAATTACAAGGCAATGAGAAATGTAATGGAGCATGGAAAACACCAGTGAGAAAAACATTCAGATGAAAAAATTTGAAAACTTTTCTGGGAGAAACTTTTGAACCCTGGAGGTCTAAGAAATTTCCCTCCTTGACTTCTCCCTCTTTTTATTGTTTAACAAGCAGTCCCCCACCCTCATGTTTGGTCTCAAGCTGCTCAGACCTCGGAAATGTGTATGTTGAGTGCTGTTTTCTCTTTGTGTATGTTGAGCCTCTGTTTTCTCATGGCTTTGCAGTGGAACAACATACAAATATTCAGGTCCAGTGCAATATACAAATTAATGTTAATGTACAAATATTAATGGTGCCTCCATTCAGCTAAGGACAACCTCAGTTTTGCAAGAAGTAAGCAGGATCTCTACAATCTCAGGAATGTTTGTGCATTGTGATGGAGACACATAAAGCATTTATATGTGCTAAAACTGAAATGACCAGCATGCTTCCAACTATTTAAAAACCCAAGTAACATTAGAAATTTCTATTTAGATAGATGTGACAACGGCAGAGGCATGTGAGAGGCCCACCCTAGCTTTCCTCCAGGACTGCAAACATAGTTTGGCCATCTGGCACCTGAGACTAGGAAGTTTAAATTGGATTTTAATAATACATTGCACTGTCTGATACCAAAGGAAACTCACTCTACTTATATCTTGAAAACTGCAGCCTGTGCTGAATCCCAAAGCATGGAGGAAATCTGCTGTTTCTTTTCAAAAGGGTGTAGAGCACTTTGCTATAAAGAAAAAAACAAACAACCCCACAATAAAAGTAAGTGCCTTGAGCTTGTCATTTCTGTTTTACAAAGGAAGTGGCAATAGGGTGACTGGTGTGTAAATTACCCAGCAATACTGCTGAACACAAAGCACACACTGATTTGAGTCTGTTCTTGGAAATCTTCCCCCTACCCACCTCCTAGAAGGAAATGATCACACTAAACCCATCATTTCCTCATGGGTTCTGAAAAGTTGAGGTTTCTTTCCTTGTTTGTTTCTCCAGAGAAACTGAAAGGTTTGGAGATTGAAAACCTAATGATGGCTCTTAAAACAAACTGACTTAAAATTAGAGACGGAAGAGATGGATGATGGTAGTTAGCAAGGTTTGATACTCCTTCCAAACTTGGTATTCCAGCTTTAAACAGCTGTAAATCATTTCCCCCTCTGACCTAGGCAAAGCATTATCCCCCAGTGCAGCACAGCTCCCTTTAACTCCTTCCTGCTATCATCTGTGTAAAGGCTTCAGTTCCTAAATAGCTAGGGTAAATTACTAACTACATGTGATCTTCAACTAGCTGCCATGTGATTTTCACCTTCCAAACTGGAAACAGCTCAATTTTTTCCTTCAGGGTGAAAAGTATGTCTTGGTACAGGCATGTGGGTTTCTCTGTATCTTTCATGATGGTTTGATAAAGAAGGCTAAAAAATGTTTCTGTCCATCTCTGCCCACCTGTGTCCTCTGCACTTGTTGCAGCTTGAATTGCAAAGAGCACAATGATGCACATTATTTTTAGGAAGTGCAGAGCTCCCTGAAAGGGCAGGAGCTCTACCTGGACAACACCACCTCATGTGACAAGTGATCCTCAAAGAGTGTTTTGGGACAAGGGGTACCCGGTCTGAAGTCTGAGCCAGAAAACATATCTGCCTAACAGGAGGGATGGAAGAGGACGGGCTCTGAGACAAGGGCCATGTTGTCTGAGCACAGAGGTGGCTGCAGGTGACCATTCCCAATCCAGATGTAGAGCCAATCCCATCTTCGCTGGCCTGCAGGCATTGCCCCTGGATGTGTGCTGAGAAGTGGTGAAATGCAGCGATTAGCTGCACAATAATAACCTTGTCATGGCGAAAATCATTGCCCAGCAGGTCTGCAGCTGAGTTGGAGAGACATCAACACTTGTTTTACCCCTTCCTGGGGAGCCTCAGCCCGATTCAGATTTGGCATCATCAAACTCTTTGTGCATCTGGTCTGTAGCTGAATCAGCCAGCCTTCGTGCTGCCAGGCAAGAACTTCAGAGTCACTGTACACAGCTCTATAGGACATTACAATCCTCCTCAACTTAACATTCTGGGGGAGGTGAACCAATTATCTGCTTCCCTGGAGATTACCCACTGCTTTTCTTTGTCCTGCTAACAGCCCTTCCTCTCCATCAGCAGTTATCTTCTGGAGCTGGTCCATCTTCCATCTATGGAGCACGCAGCTGCAGCAGGCTGCATCTGCAGAGCATCTGAAGGTAGGGATGGAGAGCTTCTACCACATTTCTAAGACTGGCGTTCTGGTTCCCTTGAACCCAGACTGTGGCTTCATGCAGTGACCTCTCTGAAATGCTGCCTTTCCCAGGACATGCACCTGCTCTGCAGGGCAAGGATCTCTGGTCCATCTCCTGCACAAGGGCAGCATCGTTCCTGGCAGGTGCCTGCCCCTCTGTCATCGGTGGGGACCTTCAGTGATGGAGAAACCGCAGCTTTCTTGGTCTTCTCCAGTGTTTCCTTATATCCACTTTTAAAAGCCTTCCATTCCCTTTGGTCTAATTTTTCAATTTTACCATTAAATAATTTCCTACTAGACCTGACTACCTCCTCTGACTGCCCTTTTGGTTCGTCCATCTCACAGCTTGTCTTTACAGTACTCTTGCCCACACTGTGCTGTTCAGTCCTGCTGATGGCTTTGAGAGAAGACCATGAGCTGGAGCAATGCAGAATTACCTTGTGTTTCCACACGGGGACACATGTTCTTACATCCAGTACAAAACCTACCTTTTTTACAGCAACAAGATATTCTTGAGTTGTGTTCAGCCTGTAGCCCACTTCCCCAAAACTCCTCCTGACCTGATAGTTCCCTGGTGGGTTTGTGCAAATGTGTTTTTGCTGTGCAATGCAGAATTTTATATTTGACAGTCAAATGTGAGCCAGGATGTTTCTTAAATTGTAACTTTTAAAAAAAATTCTTAGTCTATGCATTAACCTAAATGCAACCTCTTCTAGCTTCACATGTTGCTAGAGAAAATCCCTTCTTTTCTGTTCCCAGACTGTTCCTGAAAATGTGAAGTGCCATCAGACTTGGAACAGACCACAGACCACAGATCACTGCCTGAGCATCCCTTCAGCCTGTGAGATGAGACTATGGCACTGAGAACTGCTGTCCAGCTATGATTTCCCAGACACTTTTGCAACCATCCCAAATAATTTAATCTACACAATACTTTCCCAAATGTGAAAAGATATATGACATTTACTGTTTCTCCCACTAACTTGTAATGAAAAAAACATTTAGATTGGTCTGACAGAACTTGATACAATTAGATCTGTTTGATGCCTGCTGGCTGCTAATAATCTCCTTTTTTTTCCTCCCAAGTACTTACAAAATTGTGTATGATTTGTTTCAGGAGGGTTTATGGAAGTGACATTGAGCAGTTGTTAGCTACCAGAGTTAATGCTGTAGTCCTGAAGTCCATGGTACCCTGCCTCTGTCAGAAGGCAAAAACAATGTTTTAAGTCTCGGATATTTTGAATTTTCTGCGCACTGCAAAATAATAGGACCTTTGATATTTAATTAAAGCAAATATCTTTCACACCCATACAGAAATGTGCCATAAATATTTTGCAGGAAGTGCTAGAGCAGCCCTGGAAGCTGTGGCAAAGCTGAACTCACCTCCTGCTTAGGTGGAACCAAGCCCTGAGTTGCGTACAGTGGGGCTCCTTGGAGTCACATGCAAGAGGAGTAGGATGCCAGGCTTTTTGGAAGGTAAACAGGGGTGTGTTGGGTGCTCTGGGGGTTAGAGAGCGACTGAAAGGTTCTATTCAGTCTGATGGATTCTGGGTGTCCAGGGCCATGGGTCTGGGGTCAGGCTCAGACCTTTTCTTGCCTACCTTGCACACATTTGTCATGTACTCCTAAGGGACTGCAGCTGCTCACAAAAAAAGGAGGGCAGATATGAGCCTTGAAAGAGAAAAAACCCCTTCATGTCTGAATAAATTTTGCAAATGGAGGATCCATGGGTCTTTTCCAGTGTGTGGGCAAGGAGGAATCTCATGGCTGCCTCCAGCACAGCTGGATGCACTGAGGGGCATCCCAATTCCACCCCAATAGCTTGGACTGGAAAAAAATAGTCCTCCCATAAGTACTGCCTCCACTGTTTCCCTTATTGCTGACCTAAGAATGTGTTTCAGATCCTCAAACGTGGCAGGAAATACCCTGGATGAGAAAACTGCTCCCCAGCTCCCATGAGCATGCTGCTCCTTCTACAGCAGTCACAAACACGCAGTGTGGTTCAGCATTTCATTCCTGATGTTCCCACACCAAGCCTAGACACCCTTATTTTATTTTAAATTTTATTCTATGGCATGGTGTGTTTGTTCCTATATATTTTTCTCAGAGGATCACTGCATCAGTACCATGAAAGAGTCTGTGCAATCCATCCATGACAGATGCCTTCAGCTGCTGCTGAAACTATGGAAAGCGTCCAAAAATAAGTAAAACTTCCAAGTTCCAGGGCAAATCTAGTTTAAGGATTTATTTAAGCCATGAAAGAGGAGCAGGCTTATTGTATCTGCGTTGCCCCCAGATGAAGGAAGGAATGATGAATCTGACTCCATGTTCTCAGAAGGCTCATTTATTATGTTATGATACTATATTATATTAAAGAATACAAAACTAACTAGCTACAGAATACAGAAAGGATACTTACACAATGCTAAAAAGATAATAATGAAAACTTGTGACTCTCTCCAGAGTCCCAACACAGCTTGGCCCTGATTTGCCATAGAGTCAAAACAATGCACACCAGAAACCAATGAAACAATCACCTGTGGATAAACAATCTCCAAACACATTCTAGACAAGCAAAACAGAGGAGAAGCAAGTGAGATAATTATTGGTTTCCTTTTTCTCTGAGGATTCTCAGCTTCCCAGGAGAAAAATCCCGGGCGAAGGGATTTTTCAGAAAATGTGAATGTAACACAGGCTGGCTGGAGCTGAGCCCCACCCAGCTCCTGTCTTGTGGCAGGATGCACTGAGCTCTGCCCTTCCCACAGGAGCACAAGGGGAGCTGCCTCCTGCAGTGGGAACCCTGTGGCTGGTGGTTTCAGAGGAAGATCTGGTTTCTGCTGTGCCAGATGCCAGGTTCTGACAAGCCAGGCAATGTCCTCAGCAGACACCTCCTGGATAGGATCAGGGGGACATGGAGAGATCAGGCCTGAACTATGAAAACAGTTCTGTTCTCACGTCAGAGGTTCCAGTACACCACCACATAGGAGTGCTCGTTCCCTTATAACAGAGAGGGTTTTTATTAAAAAAAAAAAAAAAAAAAAAAAAGAAAATGGGAGAAGAAAAGAAAGGCAAGTGAGCCACTGTTTTGCTTCTATGATTGCTTAAACCACCCAATCTGAAGCCAAGGTGCTGAATTTCCAAACACTCTTTATAGGTAATTTCCCTTCCCCTTCTCACATCCTCAAGAAAAGTCTGATTTTCGTAACCACTGCATTTGGGGGTTTTCTTACTCTCTCTCTATTTTTTTTTTTTTTTTTACCATGTAAGATGTTTTAGATCAGACTTACAAAAAACAGTAAGGAATATGACTGTGTTCATCCAAAAGTTATTATTCTTTTGGGATAATTTGACTAATGAAAGCTGAATTGTATTTCAGAGAACTGTGTGCCATTGTGGTGCATTATTTTTGTTCCTCATAGCTCGCACTATTAAAAAATTGCAGCTGATACAGAGTGGTATGGGAGGATGCCAGCTGGATACAGATAATTTAATTAGATTACTTTGGCTTTGAAATATCCTCATTGGTTAGTTATAAATTTTCCTATTAATTTTAGGGGATTCCTGCTTACTTTTGAGGCCTCTAACAGCATTACCTTGAAACCTCAGGAATTATTTGAGAAAGAAGAAATATTTCATGTTCTCTTTCTTACTTTGTTTTCCTCTAGTAATTTTTTTCAGACATTTCGGCTTGTGTAACTTTGGGATTGGTGTTGAATAGTTTCTGAAAGTATGTGAGTGCACTTTATCTTGAAGGCTGTTGTCCACATATCCAAAACCTCCTGCCTTTACAGATTTGAAGTCTTATCTCCATTTTCATATGCAATCCTTTCTACAGTTTTGAAACTTGGAAGTTTCTTGTGTGAATAAAATATGTGCAGCTGCAAAAGCCTGTAAAACAGCAGTTAGAAATTCAGTTTTCTTCCCACATTGATACACCGGGGTGGATCATAACAGCTACTGGGTGGGCAACTTGAGTGGAAGAAAAAAGCGACTTCTAATGCTGGGTACCACAAGCAGAAAGAGGAATAAATAACTGAAGCCCACCTGACTTCACGTTGCATGGAAAAAATGCCCACCAGAAGGACATCAGACAACAGAGCACTCTGCCTAGCGGGTGATTGTGATTCCAACAGGAGATGTCTTCAAGGTGAGATGAGATAGACTCTCCTGAAGTACAGTGTTGGCAGCGCAGTGGCACTGGAGGAAGGTGAGGGTCTGAGGGCCCCAGCCTGGTGTCTGGTGAGCTGCTTCCCTTCCCAGCACTTCTCCATTGTCTTCAGCCTCTCCTGTTCCCAGGGGACACACAGGCAGGAGGCTGGCAGGGTGCCCACTGCATTTCACAGGAAGGAACTGGGGCCAAGATAACCACCTAATAAACCCCAAATCAGCCCTGGTATGGACATGGGACAGACGGATGCACCAAATAAGGACAGCCAGGGTCTGATTTCCAAGGGTTTGAGCTTATCTGAGCCTGCTTGCTGGCTTCTTATCAGGTGGGGATGTATCTGGTGCCTGTGCTGGTGCCAGTCCTGGCTGGTTTTTATTCAGCTTCTCATTACAGAAAAAAGGGAACTTCTGCTCTGTTTAAAGAGCAGGGGTGGGAAGAAAACCCCACTGACAGCATGTGCCTTATGACAGCACTAGCACATTCATTGTGAAAGTGATGGGCAGCTAATGATGTCAGCGTAGGAAAAAACCCAAAGCATGTTTGTTTTCTTCTTTCTCTCAAAAGCTCTGGCCTGAGAAGGGGCTGCAGAAACAATCACTGCCTGGGAAATCAGAGCAGTATTTAAAAAAAAAAAAAGAGGTGAGGGAGAGAGGAGGATATATAAGTAGTGCCAGCTGGATGTGAAATCAATCTGGCATTTCAAAATAATGAAAATATTTCTTTCCCATTCATTTGGTCTGGCATGTAACATCAGTGCTGTTGCCACATCGTTATTCAGAGTTAGCATGCTGGAAAGGAGACACCAGCAGAGACCCAATTGCTGCTCAGCCCCCCCAGAACAGGACACTATAGTGGGACAGGGCTGCAGATAGAGCACCACAGGGAAGGATGCTCCAAGCAGGAACACTCCTCAGATCCAGGGCAGCAGATGGAAAGGGGTCCTCAGAAAAGAAAAAAAAAAAAAACAAAAAACAAACCTTTGCAATTTGCAGGAGCAGCCACTGAAAAAGGGAGAGGCAGCTGCAGCTGAGATAGAAGGATGGCAATGAACAAGCTTTTCTATGTAAAACCTTGCATTATTTGAGTCAGGCCTAGTTCATTCAGTAGGCGTTTTAGGTCTGAACTTCCTATATAGAGAAGATGAGAAAAATCTCCCCAAAAAGTACAGCACAGCCTTGTGTCAGGCTCTGTTGGCTGTTCTGAGCATCCCAATTTGCAACAGGAGGATTCAACTTCTTTAGTCTTCTCTAGCTGACCCTTGTTCCAAGCCTCCAACTCTCTTGGAGTTATGCTGCCACTGGTAAATGCTGTCAAAACAACAAGGAAAAGCAACTTCACTTCCCTGTGCTATGGACACACACACCTGCTCCCCTTTTCTTCAGGCAAGTCTGGGAGCTGTGGGAATGAAAAGCCATTCCAGTGAAGGATGCACCTGGTTGAGCAAGTAAACCTGGAAGTGTCGAGCAGGGAAATACATTCCACACTTTGCTTTAATGCCTGCTCTGGGGCTGCTCTGTGGTTAAGATGAGCCAGAGATGCTGGAGAACCAGAAAAGCCAGAAATCTGGGGGAGCACAGGGGTGCAGGCTGTTCCCGTGCTAGGACAGGTGTCACAGGGCTGTTCAGGAGGAGGTGGCACTTCCCTATCCGGGAGAGGCCGTGTGCTCAGCCTCTCAGACCCTCCCTCCACCCTGGGCTGGGGTTGACATTGTCACTGCTTTTGTAAAACAAGACATGCCAAAAGCTGTGTGCCACACATTCCAGTTTTCAACTGGAATGGACTTTGCAAGGGAAGATTTCAGACCTACCTGGACAAGCAACAGAGGGACACTGTGAAGAAAAGGACCAAAAACGAATTGGGAAAAGCAAAGGAGTCTCCGTGGGCTGATTTAAAGAGGAAGTTGTTGTAAATCAAGCTGAGTTAGACCCTGCAAGCATAGCAAGAAGCTAAGTTCTTTCTGTGGTATAAACAGAAAGCAGACAAGAAGTGAGCAATGAGGCAGTGAGGAAGGGGGCAGGAGATGTTCAGATAGTGCATCAAGTTAAAAACCCACCATCATTCAGTTTTCTATAAGCAGATGTTAAATACTTGGGGTTAAACCAGAGAAGCTCATAGGAAATAGGGCCTGAAAATTCAAGGGGCAACACCATGGGTAAAAACAAAGCCAGTCAGTGCGCCTTACCACAGAGATAAGATCATCTCCCTGCCAGAACCCCAAAAGCCTCATTCACTAGTTTGCATGAAATCTTTCATTGAACCTTAACTACTTTTTCTTTAAGCCTGCTCAGTCAGAGGTGCTAACACAGATTTAGAAAATGGGAAATTATTCCTAGCCAGTTGGCCACTGTGGCCTGGATGTTAGGAAAGGCCCAGAACAAAATTTGAAGGGCAAATAAAAATTAAGAGGGTGTTCAGAGTGAAAAAACCCTCCACCCATGAAATTCAGACTAGGTTTAGCAGAAGTAGCTCAAGCCAGACTAGTCTGAATGACAAATAACAGGTGGGTAGATATTTGATAATGATAATTCATTTTCTACACAGGAGAGGGTAAATAGATCCAATACAGCTGAATTTCAAGAGATGACTTTGATTTGTAGATACCTGGAAAATTATCAGGGAAGCTAAAGAAGACAGGCATTAGTGTAAGAATTATGAGATAGGTAAAGGTATGGTTCACAGTGAGAAACAGCTTTTGTGTTTTATGGGAGCATCAAGCTGGAGGGAACCTGCCAGTGGCATTCCTTACACATTGGGCCTGGATTTGCTTTTCCGCAACACCTACAGGATGTTGCAGGTGGGAGCACCCTGGTGAACCCTTCTTTATTGCACTGTCATGAAAGAGCAGGATCAGGGCAGTTTTGGTGAAGAGCCGTCTGAGTTTGCAGAGCAGGTTACTATGTGCAGGATGAGACAGGGCAGCACAGAGCTGCAAAGTGATGAACAAAGGACATTTTGCGCTATGCTCTGGGAAATTTGTCCATTGAAATGCATCTGGCCTGGACAGACCTGAGCACTGGGCTTGACTATGGAGAACAAGCGCAAGGCGGCTGTGAAAATGCAAAGCTGACCTAATAGGGACAAAAGGCAGCATAGAGAAAGGACATGATCAGCCCTAATAAAGATGCTGGCAAGCCTTGACTTACACAACTCACTTTCCTGAGAGAGATATTTCACTGAAATGAAGTGCAGATAAGGATATAAAACTGGGCTAATGGGAGAAAAATTACCTAATTGATGAAAGGTAAATAAAATATTTGGCCTGTTTTCCTTAGCAAAACTGGGGCTGTGAATAGTTATGGTTGCTGTCTATTGAAATAATGCAGGTAACCCCAAAGGAGGGATACAAATTATTTAAGCTGGGTAGATGGTCTACACAAAAACAAATGTGTCTGAAGTGTCTGCTGTTAGCTAAGGCTGGAAATGAGAGGATGTCTCCAGCCTGAGAGCAGCAAGGCTCTGGGACAGCCTCAGCCTACAGACAGAAAAAAAATTGCCCAGATGTCATGAAAACGGATTTTGAGGAGAGCGAGAAAGAACTGTAAGCAAGGGGGCAAGACTTGAAGTTATACATTTAATTCCACCCTATCTTCTTCTGTTTGAGTAGCCAGCAATCCCTTGATGAGCCTCACAGCAGACTCTGTTTGCTCGGTGCTATATCAATGTTTACCTCATTCGCAGCAGAAAATGCAAAACTGGGAAATGGGAATTTCAGCTGGAGTCAGAATGCTGCGGTGCCCTCAATCACAAGCTTTGAAGGGCAGAACTGCCTCTGGGCTCCAGCAGACTATTCTTCAGTCATCTTCCATTCATCTTTCGGAATGAGAGCTAAGTAACTCCTGGCCTGTTCCATAATGGAGAGACTAGCCTCTCTATGAGGTAAAGACATTTCCTTTCTTTGCTTGAAACATCATGAACTTTCAAACTTGGCAAGGCTCTTTTGCGTTCGATCTAATAATAAACCCAAACCATCCATTGCATGAAAGTAATGAGTCTGAACTTGCCTGAACTTGCCTCAGGGAGCTGAGATCCAAAGCTCTGTCATTCCCTCAAAAGCCTTTCTCCTTTTTGCAAGGACAGGATGTTGTTGTGACAAGGCATCCTTGCTGTTTGCTCAGCCTCTCTCCCTCGTGATGAAATCCCTCTATAGCAACTCTGGAGGTCCTACTTCAGCTCTGATTTTTGGGCATACAAAGTGCTGCACAACTAATCTCCGCTCTTTTCTATGAGTGATTTATGGAGGCTTGAAGGACATTGAGACTCAGCACATTCTCTGTTTTCCAAATGTTGGTGCAATGAGAGGGGCACTTTTCCTGCCAGTGGGAACCTGAAAGACCTGATGGACTTTTCTGGCAGGACTCAATGTCAGTGAAAGGGGCGCCAAGGCGCCTGCGGAGCAAGCGGAAGTACAAATGTGTGTTAGCTTTGACTTCCACTGGGAAAGACAGAAAAAATATTTTGACTTGATTTTACAGTTCAGTTTCTTGTTAGCACAAAGTGAATGCTCAGCCAGTGATCAGAAATGCCCTTGCTTAATTTGCATCGATTCCTGTCCAGTTATTAGGCACAATTGACGTGAGAAGAACAAACAAACAACCTCCACATTGAAGAGCGAGTGAAATACTTCTTCTTTTCTCATCAACTCTTTTGTTGTGGTACCAGTTCTTTTTTAAAAAGAGAATGATTCTTGTGTCGTCATGAAGAGTTTGCTCTGCGAAGGGAGGAGGGCAGTCTGCAATGTTTGTTCTGGGTATCTAAATTTAAATTACTAACTTAAGCACATAATCTCCCTAGGCTGCCTCTAAAAACCAGGGGAGAGGGAAGGGCTCCTCTAATGAGCAGTTCAAAGGCTCTTACTTTAGTAAGCAATATTTTATTACCATGCCATACAGTGTTATAGGTGCTTAGGGTTTTATTTTGCCTTCTTGCATGCTTCTGTTTTCCAGTAGGATGTGACAAGCAAAACCAAGAAGTTCTTTGTGTATGTGGATTTGTTACCATATCTTCCCATATTTCCTTATGCAAATCACAAAATTACTAGAGCACAAGGGAATGAATTAGGTGATTTTCTTCCCCCTTGTATAAAACAAACATTCCACTCTGATGTGGAGTTTGAAGCTCAGCAATTTTTACCTGTGTGGAAATGGAGATCGCTGGTAGAATCCCTTGTACTTGATTCTGGAAAGTGAATTTGGGCTCATACAGGCCTGATCCAAATCTCATGGAAATCAGGAAGCCCACGGTTTAGCAACTGTTACACTCAATTATTCCCAAATCCATTTAGTCCATCATCCTATTTAGTGCAGAGGAGATCACCAGCAGATGCTTTTGGTGAGTGCTGGAATGGGTTTGCAACTGGCAGGCTGGGACATTTGGTCACATCCTAATCCTCCACGGACAGCAGCCAGCTGAATTAGCTCTGACATGCGGATGTCAGTTTCCCTTCTGCAAGTTTTCTTAACATTAACCATTAAAAAGAAAAAAAAAATTCTTACTGCCCATATACTAGCGAGAAGCTGTAGCTACATTATCCTGCTTTTAGAAATGCAGTGTTCTTATATGAAAATCAAAGAGAAAAGGTTCAGATAAATGACTGAGCGTACTCAGAGAGCAGTTACCAGGTGAACACTGTCAAATGAGAAAGATTTATTGAGCTGGCTCCCATGGGATATCCCTAGGCCTGGGTTCAGGCCTATTCAGTATTTTCATTAATAATTTGGATCAAGGGGCAGAGAGCCCTTTTGTTAGGGTTTCAGCTAAGAGCGAGAGACACCAGGGAGGAGGGGATTAGTGCTCGGGAGATCTCAGTAATTAGAGGAATGGTCTGGAAAGAAACAGGATGCAATTTAGTGAAGACAAGCACAAATCTGCACCTATGTTGTAATAATCAGCTCCACAGGCACACGGTGGGAGCGAGAAGCCAGATAAAGCTCTGCTGCAAAGGAGGCTCTGATGGAGTGATGACTCAGCTGTGGAAGGAAGGAAGGAACATCGGGCTGGGTTGGACAGATGGGGATGTCGCATGTTAGATGTGGGGGATGAGCCCTTCAGCTGGATCACTGGGACTGGTTTCTGTCATTCCACCTTGGGAAAGGCAGGACTGCAACTCCCAAGGAGAGCAAGGCTCCAGAGAGGGGAGTGAAAGGCTTCGTATTTAGCCTAGGGTAAGCAAAGCTGAAAGAGACACAATACCAATCTTCAAGAGCAGTCAGTCTGCCAAAAGGAGGAAGGTGGTGAGCTGTTCTGTGTCCAGAAATTATCCTCTGTGGTTTAGCCACGGTTTTCTGTGGTTAGAAAAAAAGAAAGAGGGAGAAAGAAATTGAGATGGTAGATAAGTTGACTTTACTGCTTTACTTATGAAGTGCCTTGGGGCATAAAGCACATGATCAAACATAGCTGAGTTACTGTAGCTTAATGAGTTATTGCCTGCTGGCTGAACCATACTAATTAACCATGTGTGTGCTCAGCCTGCCTCAATTGCCCGATGAAATGGCCTCACTTAAATACTTGGGTTTTATTTTGCAGGAGGCAGCCCAAATGCTTATGTAGGGTCAATGATTACAGCTCAGCTGATGGAGGGGTGACTTCTAGGGGATGGAAACTTGTTCTTTAGGGCTCAGCAATAACACTGGCACTGTTATATCAGGGAATAATAATAAAATGGGGCTGACTAGGGAGGAGGAGCAGAAAACAGACCTAAATGCATATGTTACTTCACAGGCTTGTGTCAGTAGAAAGAGGCTCAATACAAGTGTATTGGAAATGTAATAACACTGAATTTTATAAAAGATCTCAGTAGGTCATTATTTGGGAAGGCTTGTAATATGGTGATTTAAAAAATATAGCGTTAAGAACTCTATAGAGCACTGCACACATTTCTCTTAGAAATGCACATACACTTGCTTTAAGAGTATCTCTTTTTTTAGTGTTTTCCAGTTAATTATTCTTTTTGGCTGACACCCAGACAGTCCTCTCCAGTTGTTGCTCTTTGCCATCAGTGATGGCTGTTGTAGTTTCTGCGTTCAATGAGCGGCCCTCTTCCTCTCACTCTGATAAGTAGTAGCTGTTGGAGTGGAGCCTTCCTGGTTCTGCTAAGTGTGGGGTGTGCTCCAGGTTCCTGCTTCCTCTGCCTTCCTTGCCACCTTCCTCCCTCCCTTCCTCCTTTTTCTCCTTTGTGGCTGTTTTTCCACTGTTGTCACAGCTTGAATTATGTGGCTGAGGATGAACATTTGGATGTTGCAATCATTGGGAAGTTTTTGTTCACAGCAGTGCTTCTGTCTGTGCCGTCCCATTGAAGCAACCTATCCTTCTGCTTCCAGCATGCCATCTAGGCAGGCAGCAGGCTTGGCAAGCTTGCTTTGCAGACAAGACACACTTGACAAGTGCTATGTGAAATGGAAGCAGAGACTTCTACTTTGTTAGTTTGTTGCTATTTTATGTCATCACACAAATTAGCCAGGAAGGCGACCTGTGGAAGTTACCTGGTTCCATTCTGTGCTCAGTGCAGGATCAAATACATCCACTCAGGGCAGGATCAAATACATCCCTGCCCTTTTTGGCTGATGTTTGCCTAACTTGTTTTTGAAGTCCTGCATTGCTGCAAACTCCCAGGTCCCCAGACAACTTTTCTCTGTACTTTCCTGCACTTGACCACTCCATCTGATCCAAAATACATAGCTGTGGACAAATTAACACACAATTAAGCCTAAACCAGCCAAAATACATTCTGTGATCCTTTACATTTTCTGTAGGAAAGATAAATGCTAGAGATCTTAATAGATATTATTTGATAACATAATTGTTCTGTAATCTAATTTAATCTAAAGATGATTGTTTTCCCTTCAGGAGACAGATTTTTGCATTGAGAGAGAAAACTACAACCAAGAGCTGTCACAACAGTGATGCATACACTGCATTTCTGTAATGCCTGCAACAAGGAAACAACTTTTCATAGCTGTGTTTTATGTGTGTATGAAGAGGGATATTATGTAGCTATGGGTGTAAGGCTTTCTTCCTTTCCCGGAGACGCGCTCTAGGCTGAGGATGTGTGATTTGGTTGGAGCTGAAATTGAGTCCAGGTCTGGGGAGCCTGTCTACTGTAGCACAGAAATAATTATCATCTGCATGAAGTTCTTACCCAGACGTGGAAAACCTCTGACCGATTTGAGAGGGGGTTTGTCTTATCTCTAGTTTTACTGCAAAGAAATTTTATCTTAAAACATTACTTTCACAGGGTCCCTGCAGTATTGCTAATCCCCCTTGGCATTACCAAGGAAATATCAGACCATAACTATTCCATGGAGATCTGAAGTGAAATCGTCATGCCAGAAGAACGTGAGAACTGCTGAGCAGACTGTGCTTCCTGTTATCTGAGAACAACTGTGCATCCACAAGAAGCTGAGAATTGTGATGCTTCTATGATCCTGTCACATCCTTCAGCAGATGCGTTTTGTACAGACCCTTGTACAAAGAGAGATTAAAGAACAAGTGAAACATTTTCTCCTCTGCATGTAGAAGAAAATATATGCTACCTAAAATCAGGGGTGACACTGAAAAAACGATGCTTGAACTAGGAGGTTGCCTTAAAACAGATGAAAGAAAGTCTCTTTCTTACGCAATGAGCTATGGACTTCTGGGATTTATTAATGCAGAGGATGGTGGGTACTGGTACTACCAGCTAGTTCAAGAAGCTGTTGGGTAAATTGATGGACAACAGGTCCATAAAGGGGAAAAGCAGGGTTGTACTCACTCAACTCCCTATGCAGCATGTCCTGCCACCATCAACAGAGGCAGGATGTGGGGCAAGGTGAGCCATCGATCTTGCCCCAGCAGCACGAGTTTGACACCAATGTGCCTCTCCTCCCCATCTATCTTCCCTGCCTGTGACTCCAGAGCCAAAACCACTGTCACAAGGGTAAAAAGGCTCTTTGCTGGGCTTGCAGTATTCTACAAAACTGGAACCAGCTTATGGGGAAATAAATGATTTGGGTCCTTGGCATAAGGGAAACTTGATCTGTATCCAGGTTAGACTTCTACCACCCTTATCTAACAATAGCTCAAGAGGAAGGTTGGTGATAGAAAAACAGTCTAGGAGCACCTAGTTATTCCCCAAAACCTGCTGAGGTTTGCATCTGGATTCCTTGTTTCCTGCGCTCCAGGACAGCAGAGGAGGGCCAGACTATTGGACACACATATTGCCTATTTTGTTTTCACTGCATTTGGTGAGGGTTGGAAATGTGATGTATTTTCCACAGCATCAAATAATTCTCAGCAGTGTCACAAATAGCAACATTTCAGCTCTCTGAGGGATTTTGGACAAGAGTGAAAGACCCTTGAAATTGATATCAATAATTCTCCTGCTCAAGCTGGAGGCAAAACTCCAACAGCTGTTGGGGGATATGTGTGGTTTTTTATACCCAGTCTAGCCTCAAGGAGGCAAGACCATCATAATTAGCTGCTAATTGAGAAGTGTGCATCTGAAAAGCACAATTTCAGAGAACAAAGAGCCGCAGAGACCCATTTCCAGGACTAATTAGAATTAATTCATTGCTATAAGTAGAAGGTCTCCCACAGTCCTGGGACTCTCTCTTGCCCTCTCCTGAAACACTAGTCTAAACATAAGCATACCAATCATGGAAGGTTCAGCATGACTTGTGCAGCTCTTGTGCAACACAGAAATAGCACTGCTTGTTAAAAAATTGTCTAATTTTCTTTTTTTTTTCCCCTTTTTTTATAGCCCTGGGCTATGTCTCCCCTCTGCTTTGCTACCTGCTCTTCCTTCCTTTTCTGAATCTGCGTACCAATGAAAAAGTCACAATGTCACCACTTTTCCCACTACTGCATGAACTGGGCTTTTAGAGAAAAAAGGTCCACAAAACCAGGCCTCACTGTCTGTGGCACCCTCCTGAAGATGCCTGTAACAGGGCTATCTTCATGCACCCCCTTGAGCTGCTGGAGTCCATTTGCTTTCTCCCCAAAGTGTCCAAAGCAGCTGTTTTTGCACTTGATCTGGGGCTCCATCAATAGCTCTCACCAAGGTGGTGAGGACATGGGCTGCAGTTTCCAGTCTTCATGTAGTCTCTTAAAAAGCCTTCAAGAGCTGATTTTTGTCTTTAAGTCCTGAAGTTTTTTTTTAAAAAAACACTTCCACAGCAAATATCTCAGTAGCAGGTCAACCTACAATATTTCTATCTCACTTGAGATCATCATATCTCTCTTACATGTATTTAGTGCCAGCATCTCATTGCTGAATGACTCAGTAGTCACTGCAGGGACACTCCAGTGAGAAAATGAACAAGACCATTCCCTTATGATAGTCAGTTTTGGTCATCCAGTATAAGGTCCTTTCATAGTAAGTTTGATTTTTTTTTTTTAAGATGTTGAATACCTATCTTTGGAAGACAGAAATTACTTCAAATTGCTTCAAGTTATGGACCCAAAAAACAACAAGACAATAACAGGTTTGCAGAAATGCAAGGTAGCACATTGTCATTAGTGATGATCTTGTTATAGAGGAGGTGGCCTGCTGAATTTTGCTGTGCTGGCCTCCCTGTGTAAGGATGTCTAACAGACCTCACAGTTTAACAGAAGCCTCACAGTTTAACCATGGGTGTTGGAAGCCGATGCTCCTAAAGCAGGCAAATGGCTTAATTTGCAGGAAAGAGGAGTCTCTACTGCTTAGTAGGTGTGAGGTGCCTCATTTAGGATCCAAATATAGATGCATTTCTGTATCTTTACTTAGCCACTACTGAAAATCTGGTGTGTGATACCTCAGCAAGCCTGTGCTGGGGCAAATGTGAACAGCGCACTGCTGAGATTGAGAGACTCTGAGTTCTTTGAATACCTTTAAATTTCCCATTGAAGGAAACTGATCTTCAAAAAAAAAAAAAAAAATCCAAAGGATTTTCTTCCCATCAGTGCTCATCTGAACCACTACAGTGCAAGAACAACCTTTCAACTCTTTTTTCTGTGTAGTTTTGGGATGTTCTTCTTTCTGTGTGGTGAATCTTGCATGTTATTGCACATTTCTCACATGCTCATTTTGGTGAGAGACAGTATCTACTGCTGCCGTTAATGAGGCCAAAAGCCTTACCTTGGCTTTGTATCCCACTGCTGAGAGGAGATGCAGCTGCCACAGTCTGTGCCTTCATTTAGGCTTCAGCTGGAGCCAAACCCAAACCATAATCCCTGTGCTTCCTTTCTCGTGTCACCAGGGCCCTGGAGCCCCTTCTGCATAGGAACACCAGCCTGAGAGCTGGCACTTCACGTTCCCATCTGGCCCCGAGGACCAGAACTGCCCCCTCAAACTTCCCCATGGTTTTCCCCTTCCTTGCCAGGAGCCCACTAGACGTTTGCAGATAGCTTGAGGCTTCCTGGTGCCTCATGCTGGGTAAAAGCAACTTGGTAGGCAGAGAGTTGGTTTGTGGAAGGTTGCCAAACACAGCAATGCTCCCCAAAACACATAATAACACCCTCCCCCTGCCCTTCACACAGCCACCACTCCTGCCCTGCCACCCCAGGCTGGCATGGGCAGTCTGCCTCACACTTCTGCTGCTGCCACAAACCCAGACACTCCTCACCGGTGGAGCCTCCTCACGCTTTCTGGGAGGCTTGGAGGCTTTCATCAATTTCCTTTGCCAAACATCTGGATTCCCTGTGGGGTCTTCAGTAACTTTACACTGCTCCAGTCCTGCAGGCAGGCAAGATGCCTTGACAAGTTCCCCAGAAGTTCACTTTTGCCGAAAACCAGAATTTCCTTCCCTCACACATCTGATTCCGGCTGCATTGCCTGCAATTGTACTTTCAGCTGCCTCTTGCAACACTAAGAAGCAGTCACAGTGGAGCTAGTGGTTTTCCATTAGATCCAGTGGCTCATATTTGCTGAAGTTTTTTGTATCTGCAGTGGCTCACGTTTCTTATGTTAGGTCAGCAGAGCTGGGTAAGGTTGTATAGGAGTCTAATTGTAAAGATTTCAAAGCTATTTTTATTTGACATCTCACTGATGTAGCCTGTAGTAGAGCAATCAGATGACAACAGAGCCAGCTGCTTTTTGGGCAGTGTTCCCCTCCTGTCCTTAGGTCTCTTTCTCTTGAAGGTGTGAAGCATGGTATCAAACAAAAACTCCTTTAATGGGTCATAAAACTTTTTTTAACACGTTGTCCCCCTGCTCCCCCTAATTTTGAGTTTAAATGGGCTGATTTGGCTTAGAAATGGAACCAGAAATACAGAAACACCTTCATAATAGTGCTTGGACTGCTATGTACCTAAATGATACCATATGTTGGCCTGCTTCTAGTGGTGTTTACTGTGTAACCATATTGGCTCAGTAGGAATCTGTCTGGAAAAACAGTCAAGGTGTAAATGAATATCTGAAAAGAGCCTCTCTGAGTAAACTCTTAAATGCTGCTAAGGGGCAATGCTAAGACATTCTTTGATGACTTTGTTTCCGAACCATCCGACCTGCAGAACTGGTTATGACCAGTAAAGGAAGAAGACTGTCCCAAATTGCACTCAGGAGATGTCTTTGCCCATCATTCTTAGGTGTCTGTGCAATAATGATCATCAATCCTGGGGACAGTGCCCACACAGACTTCCAGTTAGCACTTTAATGTGACATTGCATGGAAGGAGACTATGACCTGCAACTGGAGAGAAACTGAAATTTGGCAAATAGCTCTAAGCCTTGTATCTAAACCCCACCTGTGATAGGTAGAAGTGCCCACAGATTTCAGTCTTGCATGATTGTGCTTTCCTGTCAGACAGTCAAAGTCCTTATATCCAGTCTGGAAACTGGGTAGCAATGACGAAATTCCCATTGCCCATTCTGGACAGAGAAATAAATCCCATTAAGTCCTTACAGTCACACACATGGGGAGCATGTTGTACCTCACTTATGTTTTATCTCATAACTACTACAATTTTAAAATGTCTAAGTTTAAACAGAACTTCTCTTGTGCTGTTCCCTAAGCATTTCTTCTTGAAGGCTGTTATTTATTCTCATTCTGAGGCTCAAAATTTCCCAGAATCTGAGTTATTTGATTCAATCCCACAGCTGCCATCTCAACAAACATGTAAATAAAACAAAGATCCTGTGAATGGGGATCTCAAGCAGTTGTGGAGAGGATTAGGGATTACTGAAAGATGATTCTGCCATTGTTCTCCTAATTGATAAAAGACAGACCACGGCTATTTTGAATAATGTCATTACCACACAAGCCTCAAGCAACTTAACAGATCCTGCCTAATCGAGAGGAGCCACTTCTGGATGTTGAAAAGGTTCCTGTGAAGTTACTCCATTTCAAGTGCTTCAAAATAAGGACCAGAGTGAGTGAAGCAGTGTCTCTCCTTCCTCTTTTTAATTGAAAAAAAAATTGCTTTCAGATGAATCCACTTTCTTTTTCTTCTGAAAATTTCCCTCCCCCAGCTGCATCTCTTAAGTGCCTGAGCTTCTTCCCAGCTCTGTCACAGACCCATGGTGTGCTTTGATGCTACATCACACCTGCCTGCTCAGTCACTCCTACCCTCCCAAGCCCAAAAGAGCAGGAGAAAAATCAAAAGCAGCCCTGCTCTCCCTCCCACAGCAGCTTTCCATCCAATGCTTGTTCACGACCTGAACCTGGCATCCAGGCTGATTCATGTTTGTAACAGCAAAAGCAGCCAAGCATATAGGTTGAGGTCACGAAAAACTCAAGATGGCTTTACAAGGTGTATTTAGAAATGTCCACATGTTTCACCCTGAACATCAGCTCCTCTGTTGAGTATCACTGCATATTCAGAAGGAATTCAAATGAAAACAAGTGAAAAGGAGTGGCACACTTTTGTGCAAGGTGTGAGTGTCCTCCTAATGCAGAGGTTAGAGGTACCTCAGAGGGTGAAAAGAAGGTGCCTGGTGACTCAGAACAGTCCTCTGTAAATCCAAAGGGGACTTAAACTTGGGATTTAAAAGCAGCTCATCTCTGTGGGATACCTGAACAAATCTTAACACAAACCTTACTAACTAGAATTTTCAGGAGTTCCTGAGCTCCCAGCTGCAGAGCCCCAAAGCCTCTTGCAGGATTGTGTCAGGGTGATGTGTGCAGCACACTCTGAGTGGGGCTGGTCCCACATGAGCTCTGACCAAATGCTGCTGTGGAAGCCCCAAGGATGAATGTGCAGGGTGAGCACCAGCCCATCCCTCTGAGGCTGAGGTACTATTGGATCCTGGTAAACCAGCTCTAAAGAGCTGCAGCAGCCCCTGCCTGGGTGGCTGGCACTGAGCTCAGGTGGGAGAGAAGGAAGAGACATTTACCCAGTTAAGCTGGAGCAATGAAGGGTGAGAGGCAGCAAAGGGCTTGTGAGGATGTGCTGCCCTGTATACAATACCCTGGCAAGTTAAGCATTGCACTGAGAGAGCTCCCATGAAGATGCCCCATCTCCTTCCCAGCCTCATCACGTGACTGTGGCCTCCCAGTGCTGCTTTAGACATCAAACAGGCTTTTAAAACCATTGTGTGGACCCCATACCATGTCACACACAGTGTGAGCTGCCCTCTGGGTGAAAGACTCCAGGGAATTTTTAGGTCCATTCATGTCAGATGAAAAATGGTCATCTTCAGACATAATTTATTTTCCTTTTCTCCCTCCCAAAAAGCAAGTGTCTAAGCAAGGCAGCCAGAGGCAAAGGCTGTGATTTTCCTTGTGTTCTTCTAGCTAGGACCTCCTGTCCTTTCCCTCATGTCATTCAGGAAAAAAAAAAAATAAAGTACTACTTCTGGTTGTTTGGCAGCTGCTCACAAGCTTACGTGAGAAGTAAAGAGCGATGTGCTGGGGAAATCTGATTCCCAGCAGGACAAGGACCTGCAAGCAAAAAAAGAACTGCTGAATATGTACAGAAGAGCTAAACAGTCACCAATGGTCCTCTAAAATGTCAAGCATTTGTTATCTTTTAAGTATACAGCATGGGTAGTTGGGTGAAATTAATAAAGGGAAGCTATAGACCTAGAAATCAGGGAGCTTTTATTAGAATATACTTCCTAGAAGCACCCTGGGAGAAGAGCAAAAGCTGTTGACTTCAAAAATTTAAAACTGGGTAAGAAAAAAACCTTGAAGAGGAAGTAGAATTAATAAATAAAGCAGAGTCAATAATCCTGCTTGGGGATGGGGTGAACTGTTGGCCTCATGTCATGTGTGTTTTCCATTCCCCACTTCTGGGATACTAAAAAAAAGTCTGACCCAATCCAGGGATTACACAAAGAATGCACTCCAACAAAGGGAAATGCATGGCCTTTCTACTCACCCTCCAGAGGCATTTGGGACCAGAAGAGGGGTTGGTTTGAATAGTCAGGATTACATTCCTGGCTGTGTCTAGCAAATGGTATGTGGATTGAGAGAAAAAAATATATATATATGTGCACGGCCACTGGAATATTTTCTCCATGTTTTCTTGTAAGGCAGATGTCAAAAGGAGACAGTGATGGCCACTGAAGCCATTTCTGCTTAACAGTGTGTCTGAGATGTTGTTTCTGTTGTTTCTTCCTTTGTCTGCCTGAGAATGGGCTAGTCCAAAACACAACTCAGCAATTAGGATATTAATAGTCCTAGTACTCCAAGCCATCCAGTTTGCTTTAAAATTCATGGTGCAGTTAGCTGAGGTTTGTTCATAACAGTAAAAGTACAGAGATGCAGGAAGAGTGAGTCAGAACAGAGCTTTGAAATGCATCAAGCAACCATTTAATTAAAGAAGGGAGCTCTAATATTGTGTTCCAAACGATTACTTATTTATATACTCCTCAAATAGTGCTATTTTTAAATGAGATTTTGAAGGGAAGACAATTTATATTTTTATATGCAGAGAGTCTTAAAATTAAATGAGCTGCCAGTACAGCACTGCCCTGAAGGAGTAGGAGAAGAAAAATCTCTGTGTCAGTCCTTCTGGTTCTTCTGCTGCCTCTCAGCACCATGACTGCTAGAGATCAAAACAGGCATCTCAAGATACACAGGCTTGTCTGCTCCTCCCAACAGTCCTCCTGGGGCAGCTCGTTGCCTGCCATTGTTGAGACATGGGTTTGGAGGTGCCTGGAGGCAGGCACCAGTAAGCCCAGGGAGATGGCCAGGTAAGAATGTAGGGAGGATGGGAGACTGTGCCTCCTGATGAAAAAGAAGGATTCTAAGCTTTTAAATTTAAACTTTTAAAATTTAAACTTCCTGGGTTGACACAGGTTTTTCATTTTACAAAACTGAAACTAAATTGGCAAACCCCAGGTTCAGGCAATGACCTTCATCCTTCACTCATCTGATTTTTGCTGATTGCACCAGTGTGGAGTGTGAAGTTCAGCAGGGCACCATTTTATGATCATTTTTCACTGGTCTGAACAACCATGCAAGTTGCAAGGAAAGAAAATGTTGGCTCCAACAGATGTTTGAAAACTTAAGTTTTTCTTCGCACTGGAACTGAGAAAGGCCTGTGTGGGAAGGAATGAATGTTTGCTGAGTTCCTAAATAAATCTGAGCCCAGCTTGAGAGTCTGAAAGCCCAGTGGCTTCTTTGAGTTCTCTAACAAAGGGCTGCACCCAAGTGCACTGAAGTCAGAGAGGGATTCTCATTGACATCAAAGGACATTGAATTGGACCCCATGAAGGCCTGTCTCTGCCAGAGACCAGCAGAAATAATAGTGTGTGATGTACGTGACCAACTGCCCCTGACCAACCACTTGGATTCCAGGCATTAAACACTGCAAACAGTGAACTCACAAACAATTCATGAAAATGTGCCAAAAAATTCAAAGAAAAATATGTACGGGAACTGCAATGTGTTTGTGGGTATTTTGCGAGCAGAAAAATAATATATTTGTGGAATAAATTAGTCCCTGAGAAGAGTTCTCTCAGCTCAGAATAGCGTGCAGTCAAGTCAGCTAATCGAACTCAAGCTTCTTTTCTCTTGTCAAAGGAAGTGGGCAAGTACAGAGACATGGATGAAATGAGTTTTGGTTTGCTTTTAAAAACGTGAGGTGCCAATTAAATCTCATTGTAATAGTTCTTATCGCTTGAAAAATAATTTTTTGCTGCTATCCAAGTACTTTAGGTTATTCTCTCGTGAATGCTGACAAGCTTTGGTCTGGTGTTTTTCCATATCAGACACTGCAAAGCTCATCCAGGCCCTTATCTCCTTCTGATTAGATTACTGTAATGTCCTGCCTCGAGGTTCCTCTGGCAGGGGATGCCACCACTCCTGTGAGAGCATTACACACAGGAGGAAATCCAGTGCTTTTTATTCCAACCGCATCGAGCCTTTCGCCGGCTATAAACAAAAAGGATTAACTAGAATTGGGAATACCTGCAGCTGGAATCCAGATCAATTAGGAAATGGGGTGACACCAAGAGCAGGCATGTCTCTGATGTGGTGAGCAATAGCTGTGCAGAGGCAGCAAGATAAAGGAAGAAGGCTCAAGCTGAAACCTTTGGCTCACCTTTGGTCCTTTCTAGACAACTGTGTTTAGGCTGCTGGGGGACTGGTCTGTGCCTCCCTTTTGGGCTGTCTCAGGCAATCAGAAGGACCCATTTATCTCTTCCCGGAGAGGATTTGCTCTTGGTGACAAGGAGTGGAGGTGGAATTGTCCATGCCCTACAATGCAGGATGGTGGTTTCTGATGCTGGTTGAGGGGTCTCTAAGGAGCTCTGCAGGTCCTTAAAATTATCTGCTCACAGGCAGTCCACACCTTCACTAAGCCATGCAGGATCAGAGACAAAGGAACAGAGGGGTTTTGGCTACACAGCTCTGGAGAGAGCCCCTGAGGTTTTTCAGACAGGGGATCAGACACTTAGACACGGGAAGCATTGAGAAAGACAGGGCTGGAAGATAAACTTCTCAGTCATCTGTGCATGTTGGCAACTGCTGCAAGTGCTTGGTTGCAGGCTTGGGTATGAGGGTTACTGCTCTGCTCATTTAAAACTGAATTTTAGTTTGGCTTCTAAGGTGGGAGAAAAACAAGAGCCACGCTGTTCCCAGCATTGTTCCACTGCAGACTGAGCTCTGGAAGCTGCAGCTCTCCTTTTTGGAGTGTGGTTATAAATACAGATGGTCATAAATGCCCTCAGATGCCAACCAACACTCAGTCCCAGTAAGCAAGCTGCTCTTTCTGTCTGGAGATCACAAAGTGCTCTACAAACCTTCCCAGATATACTCTCAGAAAGACTATTTTGTGTCAGGCCACTGAAGCACGCTGGGTGACTTCTTCAAGGTCACACAGGAACTGGTGCAGCACAGACGGCAGGTAGTTTAAATCCCCAAAGATAACTCATCTCCTTGCTTCCCCAGAGAGTGCCTGTCACTGAGCATCAGTCTTTGGCCCTCTTTGTCTTTCAGCTGTTCAACTGACTGCTGTTGCTCTCTGCACGATCAAAATCCTGTTTGATATGGCTCTCTTGCTGCTGGTGTTATTTATAGCTGCTCTTACCTTCAACCAGACTGGGCATCTCTTTTTTGTTTAAGCATGTTCAGCTCCTGATGTTGCTTCAAGGGCTGTGAGTGTCTTTTGTGCAGCAGGTGCTGCTCAAAATTAATTGTTTGTCTTGATATTATATTATCACTCACCTATGGATTTTCAAGTGTGTCAGTTGTTCCATTAGGGCTGTCACTTCCTAAATCCTTTTGGTGAACAACGTATTTTAATTTTACTTCTCTCATAGCCAGTGTTTCTTCACTCTTTGCTCCCCACAATACAAAATGTTTTCTGAGTGCCTTACAGGGCAATACCTCACCCTTTTATTCTTCACAGACAGCAGGCTAATGAGTGGTGCTCTGAGGCTCATTAGAGTTCATAACATCACTTGTTTAAGTGTTTGGGTTTTTTTTTAACTTACCGTGTCAAATGTGCTTAGTGTGTGGAGTTGGCTGGCTACAGTGGTGGGTGTCTGCAAGCTTTGCCGTGCTTCTGCTGATGGCAGGCAAAAAGCAGCCTGGAGGGGCCTCTGGAAGGACTTAGCTGGCCTGCCTGCAGTGCTGGTTGTTTTCACATCTCCATCAAGCCTGGAGATCGCCTCTGCACAGCAAGGAGAGCACCTCTTTCCCACCTCTCTGGAGATGCTGCAGAGAAATGGGGAGGCAGCCCAGTGTAGCTGTGACCCCACTGGGGGCCTTTCTGCACAAGGCAGAGCTGCTGCAGTGAACATTTGGCCTGAGACCTCGGCTTGGCAGCATTACAGGAGCAGATTTACTGGTGGGGATCAAGTGAGCCTTTGTCATTCCTCTCCATTAACACCATCCAGCACACGGGTGGTGTCACAGGATGACATGTGGAGCTCTGCAGCTGCCCCTCTGCAGCTGCATCCAGCTTTGACATCCTGCTCATGTAGTTCTCCAGAAGCCACCCTGGCCACTCAGTCATGAATTCAAGTTTTTTGATCCAGTCTGACTGAGAATATTGTAGATACAGATAGAAAAACTGCATATTGTCTCAAAAGTGCTCTAAACACAACAAAGGTTTGGTAAGTCTGCCCTGCAAGGACTGTCCTGTGAATCATGGTCTCCCACTTTTTGGCAAATACTTTGTATGATGTTGTCCCAACTTTCCTTCCTCAGGTCCCTGAACTTTCAGTGCAGTGGGAAGTGCTTTTTAGTCCTGCACTGGTGACAAGGCCTGCCTTGTACACTTGCTTCCTTCTTCTGGGGACTATACAAGTTATTTTTCAAAGGGCACATCAAAGTAGGTTTGGTGGTCTCCAAAGCAGATTTGGAGTAGTCTTGGCTTTGCTCTGCTCTTGGGTTCACTACAGGCAAGCTAAAAGTAGAGAGGAAATGTGGAATATTTTGACATAATTAGACAATATAAAATCAGACCTAATCAGGTAAGGAATAATGTACACAAAAATGGCTTAAACTAATGTCACTGTCCCTTTTCTTCTTGCACTGTTGAGGGTCTGTTTGGCTTCTCGTGTCTTGAGCTTAAGCATGCACCTAGAATTGCCTGGTGAAGTCTCCCTTGGTTTCTGGGTTTGTCTTGCAGTGCCCCAGGATGCTGGTTCCCTCTCGGTCCCTTTGGCTCTAGTTATGGAGGAATATGAAGCACCAATAATTTTCCCTTGTGCCCTCCTGGTGCAAAGGAAATGCTGCTTGCCGCTTCTAGTTGGAATCCTGAAAGGTGACTTCTAATGATGAGCAGCCCTTTTTCTGATGATGATTAATACTCCCTTAGCTTTCAGCATTTGGGTTCTCAAAGCCCAAGGAAGAGTCCATTTCCCCGAGCACTGCACCCATGCACCTGGACAGGATAGCGGGAGTTAGCTGTGAGGGTGAGGAGGACTTCTTTGAGCTTTTATTTAATCTCTTTTTTTTTCCCCTGGGGATTTAGTTGGTTCTTGTTTATTTGTTTGTTTACTTGTTCCTCTCTCTGCTCTACTCCTCACTTGCAAAAGCTTTGCTACACTCCTCCTCATTGTCATTACTCTGGGAGTCACTGCTGCTTTCTCAGCTTCTGCCTGAGGTTGAGGTGGCTTCCAGGGGTTTCCCTGAAGCTTTCTTTTGCCTTCAGCAAGGATAAAGCTGGGCACAAAGCTCTGTGTTCAACGGCTTCAAGAAGCAGACATCTAATTCCCTCATTACAAATGAAGTTTTCATGTTTTTCCTTTGCTGAGACAAACTATTCTCTCTCCCCTGTCAAGCAGAGGACACTGCCCACTGCCAAGGGTAAATTATCTAGTTCAGCAGTGTGTTTACCATTTTCTTCCTGCCTTTCTTTTGCTTTACCTGAGGGAAAAGGGCTCATTAGCTTTATAAGAGCTCAAACAAGACGTGTCTCACAGACAGCAGGCAGCAGGTTAGAACTTTTGGTGAGCAGAGCTCTGGCCCTTTGCTTAAAGACTGCAGCAGCTCGTGCAGGTGGGCTACCTTAGCTGTGCTGTCATCTTGGCTCACGATGGACTTGCGAGAGAAGAGGAAGAATTCGGTCTCAGTGACGAATAGCATCAAATATTTCACGTGAAAAGGACCTAATGTGTTCTGGAGGGCAGTCAGTTCTTCCCCTGAAACCAGCCCTTCTTCTCAAGCTGTCACCTGCACAGGTGAGCTGGTAACCGAGAGGGCTGTGACCCTGCTGAGCGGCAGCACTGTCACACAGCTGCAGCTGGGATGGCCAGGTAGGAATTCTGGTTTCTAGCTCTGTGAACAGAGAATCTGCTAATCTGCTCTGCAGCAGGCATGGGAGCTGGCTGGGTTTTTTTGGGGAGAGTTTTAAATTTTTGGGGTTTTTTGGGGGGTTTTATCATTTGTTTGTTTGTTTGGGTGTTTTTTTGTTTGGGTTTTTTTCATGAAAGAAATCTCCAGCAGAAGAAAATGCTTTGAGTTCTGAGAAGGATTTTTGTGGGGTTTTTTATTAAATCCAGAGGCTACTGGAATTTTTTTTTTTCATTTCAGGCCACAGAGTTGCATTTTCTCCACATTAGTGAAGCAAGTAGTAAATCCAAAGGCAGCCACTGATGTGCAAACACTACAGCTAATGAAGACAGGCAAGCAAGCTGTTGTGGTAGAAGGTAAACACAGCAAAAAGAAAGGAAGAGAAAAACCTAAATGACTGAGGTGATGGTGACACACACACAAAAAACCCTCAAATTACAAAAATGTGAGAGGAGAGCTTCCCCCTTTTTACTGAGTTTTGGTGCTAATGATCTCCTCATTATGTGCTGAGGTAGCCACACCATGAAAAGTATATTCATTGTATACACATTATGTATGTATATGAAGTATAAGCCATTGGATTTCTTCTAATAACATTCATGTTTCTTGGTGTTATAGTGACTTAGTAGTGGGGAGCTAGAGTTAAAAAGACTAAGTCTTAAACTCACTCAGATCACATCAGATTGATGAGAGATTTCCCCCATCCTGGGCTAGTTTAATTATCTCTCCTCTCAGTTGCAGAGCTCCAAGTTTCAGAAATATGGATTAAGAATTTTCACTTGCATTTTTATGTAAGAAAACACTTGTGCAAATTGTAAGTGCTCGGAGACACCTTGAACCCTAGCTCCTATGTTGGTATCATTGGAGGAGAGGGGTGGCCAAATAGCAGGTGGGATATTTAGAAGACAAAGGTGTGGTTTTGGTCTCTGCCACAATCATGCCCTGAGCCTCTGGACAAACCTTATCACCTTTTGGTTTAGTGCTTTTCATCTGTTTTAACAGCAACTTACCTTGTTCTTCTGGAGCGTTGAGAAAATTGATCAGTACTTATTTTAAGTGTGCTTGGAACAGATGATGCTGAGTTTTGTTAAAAGGCTACCAGAGATGAAAAACTGAGATAGGAATCACATAAACGGTAGCCACCCATTTGTATTTTTATTGATTTCATTTTTCATTTCTAGAGCAATTTATTCTAAAAGATCTTGGAACAGAAACAAACTTTAACATGGTTCTGTCCCAGGAGATCATGGACCAGAGCTATATATATATATATATTGTACAATATTACCTCTCCCTGTACCCTTGCCTGGCTCATGTCTTTAGATCTCCAGTGCTACAACCAAATTGCTGCTGTTGCCTTTGCTTAGAGCCAATTGTCTGCCATTATCCTGTCAGGCACTTACACTTACTTCTCCTAATATAATTTATATTAAGCCAATTTATATTACACAGCGAGTGCTTGATGGAGATGGTACCCACAGGAGGCTTATGTGCTGCTTTCCCTCAATGATATTTAGCTGATCTACTGACAGGTATTATTTCTTCCCATAGGCTTTTCCTCATTTACATCCTTAGAGCATCCAAGCTGCAAGAACACATTTACTCCAAGGAAAAACCCTGTTTTTCAGGAATTACCTTGCTGTCCCCTCTGTGGGATACAGGATAAGTGCCTCTCACCAGGCCCTCCAGGGACCCCAGGTGGTGCACTTTGATTTTCTCATTTGGTCTCAAATCAGTCCTTGCCCAGATACGTTTATGTTTCTATTTACTTTAGATCCGGTTTGTTTGCTTCTCCTTCTGTATTGAAGTTTTCTCCAGGAAACATGCAAATTGCCCAGCTGCTGGAGGTGCCTTCCTTCCACCACCTTCCAGCAATGGACCCAGCTTCAATTAGCATCTTTTCCTGTGTGAGCTAGTTGCTGTCTGCATCACTGGAATTACACTGGTGGAAAATTAATCTGATGACAGCTCCACCAAATCCTGTTAAGTTACTTTTGCTGTAATTCAGCTTCCTCAGCTACTTTTTGTGTCTTTTCATCTTATAGATCTGTATAGTGCTCTGCTTGTTGGGTGCTCTGGGAGTACCAGGAAATGAGCTAGGAGACAACCCGAAAATAGATATAAGCAGCTTCAGCTCATCTGAAGGAGTTGGAAAGGAATATATAACATGTCCATTTCTTTAAGAGAGAAATGGAATATACAACATGTCCATTCTCTTTGAGAGAGAAGTAGGAACAGGTGTTGATATCTGGTGTCTAACAGGGAGAGGCAGAGGAGGCATTAAATCCCTCTTTCTCTTTTTGTCCCCTGTTAAATCTATGCCAGGCTTTGATAGAAACTCCCATTCACAGAAATATTTCGCCAGGTAAACCTACAAAATCCATATAGAGAGAAGGTGATGAATAATTGTTCCTTTTTTGCTGTTTAGGAGATGAACACTCTCTTCTTCCGCCCTGCCCCTCTGCAGAGGGGTCAGATAAAGTGCCCCCTGAGAGGCATAGCCCATCAAACCATCTGTGAGGAGCCTGCTGGCCAAAGACACCTGGATGCGATGTCCTCACTTGCTGCAGGCAGCAGCGTGCGTCAGGCAGCCCAGGCAGAAGGTTCACCCATTTCTCTCTCTTTTGACTATTTTATGAGTAACATTTTGTGCTTCCCTTTGCTGTTCTCTACTGGGTCAGTAGCAGGACAGCCTCGGAGCACCGTGCTCTCACATCTCACGGGCAGGCACAAGCCCACCAGTGCTGGACTCCCTGCTGGATCCCACAGCACTTCACTGATTCCACAGCCATCAGAGTAAATCCTCCTGTTTGCAGATCTGCTTTCCAGAAGACAGCTTGCGCAGTGAGGGGTAGAGAATGCCCTATGAAGTCTAGGGCACTTAAACCAGAGATGTGACCTTTTTATTTATTTTTTTCCAGCAGCTTTGATTTTTTGCTCTGTAGAGTTTTCAAGGCTTTGGCTCCCAACCTTACTAAAGTAATTATGTGACTTTGTAAAAACAATTCATTTTTCAGCACTTCTCCAGCGCTGCCGACTTTTCAGCAGCTTTATAGAAAATATTGCGTTATTTGGTGCTTTGCTTGAACTTACATGTGCTTAATCAAAGAAGCTTATCCCTCACTGTAGAATAAATCCCCAGCACCATCCCTGGCTCTGAAATTTCGAGCTGCACACAGCAGGCACACGCCCCGCCCGCACCTCTCACCGGCTCCATCCCTGCAAGGTGTAGCCCCCACAACACGATCCAAGCCAGGGACGCAGCCTGAGCCACAGGCATTGCACAACAATCTTCATTGTAGCTGTCTGCAGGACTCCTGCGAATCAGCACAATGAGACATTTACCAGCACAATGCGACATTTACTGGAGCGGCCGTGGGGTGTGAGCCGTCCCCGCTCCATGCACGTTAGCTCCAGCTGGCATGGCACGTGCTCCCCTGTCACAGAACACAGTCTTGGAGCTGCTCACACCCCTTAGGAGCTAAAAATATTAAAAGGAAAGAAAAAATTAAAAAAAAGTTCAGCGAAGGAAAAATGAAGCCTTTTAAAAGGAAGCGAATAATTTGAATGAAAGTATTTAAAGGAAATTATTTTATCACTCGGAAATTTTATCCATCCTCTAAAAAAAAAAATAAAAATAAACAACAACCCCAGTAACTACTTTTTTTTTGCAGGCAGTTTTTATCTGCAGAAAGGATTAGCTTGTCCGTGGATGGAACGTGCTGCACACACCCTGTTCCCATGCAGATTCCTGCGGCAGGGAGCTGTATTTCCAGCTCGGCTCTAGGACGTTTTTTCTGCTGCTCAATCAGATGACTGCAAAGACCATTAGAGCAGTTTATCGCTGGAATCTGCAGGAACGTACTGTACCCAAAAGGAAAGTGTTCATTGACAGGGGAAGCGCAAGATCTGTGATCCTTGTAATTATGCAGATGATCCTCTCCAGAGGTCTGTGGTATGTGAGCAGGTCCACAATGAAGCTTTTGGCTCCAGCACTTTAACAGTCCCCTGAAATCCAGCTGTTCCTGCTCTCCAGTCCACTTGGCTGCAGCTCTGACTGGCACATCAGCATGAATGGTTTTGTCTCTCACTGGGGACATGCAAAACATCCAAGGGGCTCCCTGAAATGAAAGTGCTGCTTTTCCAGGCAGTTTGTGTTGTTGCTCTGCTGGATCCTAACAGAAGTTTGCACCTTGCAGCTCACTGGTGGTGAAGATACTGGACACACAGAGAGGGATGATTTTTGGAATGAAATGCCAGCGCAGGCTGGCAGTATGCAGGTCAGTCACTTCCTCCAAAAATCTCCAGACAAAGCCTGGTTTAAGAAAGGATCCCTTAAAATTAATGCCTAGGTAAAAAGAAAACCTCCTCATCCCATGGCAATATTTCTGCTCCATGTGCAACCTGGTGTAAGAGCTGCACATTTCCCAGCATGAACCCAAACTCACTCAGGTGCTGAAATCTCAGAAGGCTGCGTGCAAGAAAATCACCTGGTGGAATTTACAATTATAATTTCTTGAAAGGCATTGCAGACAGCAAAAAGATTGGGAAACAAAAGAGGTTGTCCTCAAGGGTTTGAAAGCTGTAGTACTGACGAGCAAAACAGATTGTGCAAAACTGTGTACAAAATTGTGCAAAATTTGTATGAAATAATTGTGTAAGCTTTGCTGCCAGCTGGGTCCCAGCTTTGCCAGGTGAAAGCCATCCTCCTCCCACAAACACTCTATTCCCATAAAACCATGGCCTCACCAGAGAAGGCAAAGCATCTTAAGGTTGGAGGGCTGCAAACTTCTGGTGACCCTAGGGAGGCTTTTCAGTGGGGAATATGATTCCTGTTGATCTTGAGGACACTGTAGCTGTTTCTAACCTCTGATGGTGTATCAGGGAGTTTAAAGAAACATCCAGCTGGGTTATGCCTCTCTGCATTCAGAAAATGATCCTGCCATCCCCCACTCCTCCCAGGGCAGGACCTGGTTGTGCTGTATCCATTCGAAGCAAGACTCAACTCCTTCACTGTAAAACTTTACCCTCCAGTGGCCAGAACAGGTTGGGAGTAAGGAAATGCTGTTCCAGCTTTCCTGATAAGGACCCAGAGGAAACAGAGAAAAAGTGTTTTTGCACAAGGCCATAAAGGACAACTGTTTCCAATCTGGGAAACAAGCCTGAATCTCTTGACTCTTAGTGCTCTCTCCTTTTTGGCAGTAACCTAACACAGTTTTTCTGTCTCTGGGACTGCCTATCTCCAGGGCAGAGGACAGCTGAGCTGATGCAGAAGGAAGCTTTGGTGGCTGCATCTTGGAAGAGCTCATCAGATTTTTTTATATGACTTAATGCAGCTGGCTGCAGTGTGGAAACTGCAATGACTTTAGGCCTGCAGTTTTGGTGTGAAATGGCCTGAACTAGCTTTTGGAAAAAGCTGTGTACCCAAAACCTTCATTATTTGCAGTGCAGGTTGTCTGAGCCTGATGAGAGTTCACCTGTGCAGCTTACTCCAGAAAAAATATTATAGTGACTGAAAATGAGAATTTCAATAGTCAGGCACAGACAAGGAATGGCACATCAAATGCTACTTGCCTACTGTCAGGTAGCATTAAAGACAGCCAGAAAACAGAGAAAAATCTTTCTGCATATCCAAGTCCCAGAAGAAGAACTAGATATGTCCTGTTCCCACAGAATATTATAAAATTGCAACAGGCAGCTTTGAGGTGAGAATGAAGGCTGTTCTGCAAAAGCATGGCTGGAAGACAAATTGCTGAAGGGTTAGGTGAATAT